>NC_052314.1:56516157-56824157 GCF_016432855.1 Salvelinus namaycush
TACATTCAGTATCATGACAAGAAAATTCCTGGAAATGTAGGGTAGGTGCAACATAAGACAAAAAAATGACAAGGGTTTGAATGAGAGGACTAATTGATGTCTCTAAGTGGCCACACACATCTCCAAAGTAATTTCAATGCACTTTTAGGACACAAAGAAAAGTATTTGACTATAAGGTGCTTTTTTGAGCTCGCCTAGCTGTGCCGTTGAGGAACTAGAGCAAGCACACTTGTAGTTGTTTTGTTTGGAACGCAACCCTGCTTCGTCGCCATCATGCTGTTGTTGTTTACGCAGTCCAAAAAGAAGCTTGTTCTACTGCCAACATGACTAGCTAGGTTATAAAATATCATCTTGCAGTGTTAGGCTTTCGCAAGGCAATTCAGAGAAACAGATTGTCATTTTGGTGAGCATAGAAACGAGCCATGAGTGCATTCAGGTGCTTCTCCTGCTGTGAATTTCCTTCACAATAGACAAATAGATTCACACAAATAATGAACAGACAATAAACAATCCTAAAAGGGCGTCGCTGTGCGGCTGTTACCTTTCCCAGGAAGAGGACAAAGTCCCTCACGGTGTTGATGGTGGCCACTCTGAGGACATTCTCTACTAGGATGACGAAGGCGTCACGAGCCGACGTACATAAACTATTGCTGTTGATCGCTGTCGCCGTGTACGCGTTCTGTGGTGAAAACAGACAAGAGACAAGTATCATCAATAACAATGTGTGACTGCTGTCCTCTTGGAATGAGACTCCATTGTATAGTAAAATAGATTGTTGTCAATGATATTACGTGTGATAGTAAAGATAATCAACAACTCAGATGACAATCAATCTGATTCTAATCAAACCCTTTCTTGATTCAGGTACGTTAGACACTTCTTCGGGCACTACAAATAGCAGATGCAGGCTTTCAGCATTCAGCGTGCACAGACATGTTCCTACAACAGAAAATACATTCAGCTTTGGTCCTCCACCCTTTGTCTGGCTTGACTTGGTAAAATGGTAGTTGTCATAAGAGAAGTGAAAGGGAATATGTTTAAAGGCAACATCTGGGATATTTCCTGCTGCTTATGTAGCCCTTTCCTGCAGTCAAATGACCTAGTGGCCTCATGGGTGGAATGTTATTCATATTTTCCATACTTTCATAATTCATAATAAACATTATTTCCAAAAACAAGCCGTAAATCCGATGTTTCTATGTCAAACAGTTTTGTTATATTTAACTCTTCTGTGATGTATATAAAGTTTAATTTTTGGGATGCAAACTAAAAACGGAATACATTTCAACTCTATATCTGACATGGTACACATGTCTTCTTTTTGATTGAGCCCATACCATGTGTGTGAGGTGTATAATTGTGTTTTAAAGTGGATTTGTTTAAGACTAACAAGAAAGGACTCTATGTGACCCTGATTTAGCCCAATGCGATAAAAGGTTAAATAAGGATCAAATCTACCTAGACTGACTGTCACGATCATCGCAATGAGGCAGAGTGGACCAAGGCGCAGCGTTAGAGAAATATCTTATTTTTATTATGAAGACGACAAACGAACAAAACAACAGAGAAGCTCTACAAACAAAATAGTGCTGACACTAAACACTACACAGAGACAATTACCCACAAAAGCCTACTGCCTATGGCTGCCTTAAATATGGCTCCCAATCAGAGACAATGAATGACAGCTGTCTCTGATTGAGAACCATTCAGGCAACCATAGACCCCTCCTAGACACCTACACTCAACACAAACCCATACACTCTACCAAAACCCCCTATACCATACAACCACCCCAGACGAGACAACTATACACAAACATCCCCCCTGTCACACCCTGACCTAACCAAAATATTACAGAAAACAAAGATAACTAAGGCCAGGGCGTGACACTGACATCCCCTGTGAATTCTATTGTAGTTGATGGTTTTAGGAAACCTTCAATACATCTGCAGTATATCCTTGTTTAACATTTCTGATTCACACTTTTGTATCAAGAATGTATCAAGCATGAAGAGAGATCAGACATGTGAAGGGTTAATTCTGTTCCAGAGCACAGAGCAGCACTGGGTGGGGAGCAGCATGTCAACGTCACTTTACTGAAGTGACACTGAAGTGTATAGACATACTGTACATTGACCACACAAGCAAATGGTCTCAATCTCTTCTGGAAAATCTGTTAAGACATCCATCTACTCAGTCTGTTTTTTTATACTACAGTACCGATAAATCGGAGAAAGCGCCCACACTCTTTTACACACATAGATACAGGTGAGTACAGATTTACAAGGGCCGGTGAAGATGCATTCCACAGTCTGAGTTCTTGTATTCTAATGAATTCCTTTATTCACCGGTTTTCTTTTCCCCTGTTTTCGACTACAGTACCTATGTTGAACTTTATTTTGTACATTGACTAATTTATACTGTATGTTGTATGGTTAAACAACTTGAATTAACATTGGTTAGCGTCTCTAAATGACGCGTTGACAGTGGCACTGAAACTATCCAGAGCTGACTCATTCGAGGAAATAATTTATAGTTCCACCTTCTCTGTCTAGATATGGCTTCCTCCAGCAGTCTCCTGTCTGAAGAGCAGTTCCTGTGGTCTACATGTCTAGATGTGTTCACTGGAAAAGTTGCCTGTGACGTCTGCACTGGGATGAAGCGCAAGGCCCTGAAGTCCTGCCTGGTGTGTCTGGCCTCTTACTGTGAGACTCACCTGGAGCCTCATCAGATAGCCCCACCCTTAAAGAGACACAAACTGATCGACCCTGTGGAGAACCTGGAAGACAGGATGTGTAAGAAGCATGACAGACTTCTGGAGCTGTTCTGTAGGACTGACCAGACTTGTGTGTGTCAGTTCTGCACTGAGGCAGACCACAAGACTCATGACACTGTCCCTATAGAGGGAGAGTGTGGAGAGAGGAAGGCTCAGCTGGGGAAAAATGAAGCAGAAGTGCAGCAGATTATCCAGGAACAACTGAAGAAGGTTAAAGACATCAGACTCTCAGTAGATCTCAGCAAGATAGATGCAGAGAGGGAGATAGCAGACAGCTTACAGGTCTTCACTGCTCTAGTGCGCTCCATTGAGAAAAGCCAGGCTGAGCTGATTGAGGTGATTGAGGAGAAGCAGAAAGCAGTAGAGAGGCAGGCTGAAGGGTTCATTAAAGAGCTGGAGCAGGATATCACTGAGCTAAAGAGGAGAAGGACTGATCTGAAGCGGCTCTCACACACTGAGGACCACCTCCAACTTCTCCAGAGCTTCCCATCCATAGCGTGCACACCTCAACCCACCAAGGACTGGTCTGAGATCAGTGTTCACAGTGATCTGTGTGTGGGGACTGTTAGGAAAGCAGTGTCTCACCTGGAGGAGACACTGAATAAAGAGATGGAGAAGCTGCCTGAAGTCAAACTGAAGAGGATTCAGCAGTATGCAGTGGATGTGACTCTGGACCCTGATACAGCATGTTCCATTCTCATCCTGTCTGAGGATGGGAAACAAGTGAGAACTGGAGACATAACACAGAATCTTCCTGACAATTCAAAAAGGTTTGACGGTCATTGATTTGTCCTTGGAAAGGATGGCTTCTCCTCAGGAAGATTTTACTATGAGGTGATTGTTAAGGGGAAGGCTAGATGGAATTTAGGAGTGGCCAGAGAGTCCATAGACAGGAAGGGGATTATCATATTGAGCCCTGAACATGGACTCTGGACTGTGATACTAAGGGATGGAAATGTGTACACAGCCTGTACCTCCCACCCTATCCTCCTCTCTCTGAGAGAGAAGCCCCAGAAGGTGGGGGTGTTTGTGGACTATGAGGAGGGTCTGGTCTCCTTTTATGATGTGGAGGGTTAGAGGCAGAGAATGCAAGTGGAGAGAGGGGTTACCGGCCAGGCAGAGACAGCAAGGGCAGTTCGTCGCTCCAGTGCCTTGCCGTTCACCTTCACACCCCTGGGCCAGACTATACTCAATCATAGGACCTACTGAAGATATGAGTCTTCATTAAAGACTTAAAGGTTGAGACCGAGTCTGCATCTCTCACATGGATAGGCAGACCATTCCATAAAAATGGAGCTCTATAAGAGAAAGCCCTGCCTTGCCTCCAGCTGTTTGCTTAGAAATTCTAGGGACAGTAAGGAGGCCTGCGTCTTGTGACCGTAGCGTACGTGTAGGTATGTACAGCAGGATCAAATCGGAGTGATAGGTAGGAGCAAGCCCATGTAATATTTTGTAGGTTTGCAGTAAAACCTTGAAATCACCCCTAGCCTTAACAGGAAGCCAGTGTAGATTGGTTTGTACTGGAGTAGTATGATAAAAAAAAAGTGGTTCTAGTCAAGATTCTAGCAGCTGTGTTTAGCACTAACTGAAGATGATTTAAATAGAGCATTGCTGTAGTCTAATTTAGAAGTGACAAAAGCATGGATTAACTTTTCTGCGTCATTTTTGGACAGACACTTTCAGATTTTTGTAATGTTACGTAGATACAAAAAAGCTGTCTTTGAAATAGTCTTGATATGTTCGTCAAAAGAGAGATCAGGTTCCTTCACAGTTTTATTTGAGACGACAGTACAACCATCAAGATTAATTGTCAGATCCGACAGAAGCAACACAATCTCACACTCAATTTGTGCAAATATGTACAAAAAGTATTTTAGCAGATTATGCATTTTTGTGAGTTTTTGTTGTGGCTTAATTCATGTGAAAAGACCCCAAAATTGTGCGACTTCATTCGTAGGACAAGACACATTTTTGTGTGACTTCTTTCATAGGAAAATAAAAAAATTGGGGGGAAAACTTTCTCAACAATCTTTTGAAAGTTATTAAAGCAATGCATGATGGGCAATGGTGTCCTACACTGGCTTTTTTTATGGCCCACAATTATTTATATAAAAAAACTAAACGTTTTAACAACCAATTTCTCACCGAAATAATGATAATATAATTGTAGCCTTACGTATTTTTTTAAATTATTAATGCCAATACTGTTTTCTATGCTTGTTTTCACTTAATACTTTGGGATACTGATAGTCAGAAAGGCCCTTTTTTTCATGTAGGCAGTACTAGGCCTAAAGGATTTTCTTCACAATGCATATTCATATTTCGTGGCGCCTACATTATACAATTTTCTTCATAATGCATTTAATACAAGGCTCCACTTTTTCTTTTACATTACACCATTTCTTTCAAAATGCATTTTATACAAGGCTATGTCGAATTTTATGAGGGTTGCCAGAATGGAGAAAAAATATGGATTTTTTAAGGGGGGGGGGGGGGGGTATCGATGAAGGTATTTGATTGGGGAATGGGGATATATATATTTTTTTATGATGGGAAATTATAATACACACCATAATACACACACACCAGCACACAAACACTAACACACATATGCATACACTCACTTTGTGTGTAGTCATGTTATAGCCAACTCATCACTATTGTATGAATAGTTTTTTATAGAATCTTTGTTTCTAGTTGTCATGCATTCATTATCTTTAACTGGTTAAATGTTTGTAGTTTGTATGTTTCAGTAATGATTAAGATGGCTAAATAGTTAAATAGTTAAATAGCCATTAAGATGGCTAAACATCTCTGCTTGATTTGGCTTTTGGTTATATTTGGCATTTTCATACATAATCTGTTTTTCTACTGAATAAAGCAATAATTAATCAACACACTACTGTCAATAAATGAACACTACCTGTTATAAAATGGAAATTGCTCTCCGTAAATAAAAGATGAGAAATGCTCAGTCTGAAGACATTCGGCTATGGGCTTCACAGCCTTCCAGTAATTATACAAGTTATATCAGTTAAAAAATGGTTTATTTACGACCTATGGGGTATAAGATGTTGGGAATAGTGGTTTAGGAGAGTCTGAAATCAATGAAATACCCTCAACCCTAAGCTATATTCAATGTCAGCAGCAATTTCCAGAGTGAAATGCTCAGTCTGAAGACATTCGGCTATGGGCTTCACAGCCCTATAACAATGATACAAGTTATATCCCCTTAAAAAAGGTTTATTTACAACCTCTGGGGTATAAGATGTTGGGCAAAGTGGTTTAGGAGAGTCTGACATATAAAAACTAACTTGAGTTCAGTCTTCACCAATGAGAACCAAGAGGGGCCTAGCTTCATCCTTCATGACTGGGAAAGGCCTCGATTCAAGGTCGTAAAAAAATCCTTCATCCATTTCATTCGATGGATCATCAGCAATTCATATTACTGGTTTGCATCCTAAAAAAAGGATAGTTGCGTTTTGCTGCATGACACACTTACATTATTTGTCTTTCCCATATGATGTGGAACGTTGTCAGGTTATCAGATATAAGCTTCAGTAACAAAATAACACCATGGTTGTAATAACAGGTTGCTTGTACATGTGTAGAATGTGTTTGTTTTGGGTCCACACTGGTAAGTTAACTTCTCTGGGATATGTGGGACGCTAACGTTCCACTTGGCCAAAAGCCAGTAAAAATACAGAGCGCCAAATTCAAATAAATTACTACAAAAATCCAACTTTCATGAAATCACACATGAAAGACACCAAATTAAAGCTACACTTGTTGTGAATTCAGCCAACATGTCTGATTTCAAAAAGGATTTACGGCGAAAGCACACCAAACGATTATGTTAGGTCAGTACATAGCCACAGAAAAACACAGCCATTTTTCCAGCCGAAGAGAGGAGTAACAAAAAGCAGAAATAGAGATCAAATTAATCACTAACATTTGATGATCTTCATCAGATGACACTCATAGGACTTTGTGTTACACAATACATGTATGTTTTGTTCGGTAAAGTTCATATTTATATCCAAAAATTTGAATTTAGGCGGGACGCTACTGTCTCACTTGACCAAAAGCCAGAGAAAATGCAGAGCGCCAAATTCAAATAAATTACTATAAAAATCAAACTTTCATTAAATCACACATGAAAGATACCAAATTAAAGCTACACTGGTTGTGAATCCAACCAACATGTCAGAATTCAAATAGGCTTTTCGGCGAAAGCAAACGGTGCTATTATCTGAGTTAGCACCATTGTAAACAAAGAGAGATAAACACATTTCAACCCTGCAGGCGCGACACAAAACACAGAAATAAAAATATAATTCATGCCTTACCTTTGACGAGCTTCTGTTGTTGGCACTCCAATATGTCCCATAAACATCACAAATGGTCCTTTTGTTCGATTAATTCCGTCGATATATATCCAAAATGTCCATTTATTTGGCACGTTTGATCCAGAAAAACACCGGTTCCAACTCGTGAAACATGATGTAACGGCTGTCTTTCGGTGAGTTAGTAGACCAAGGCGCAGCGGGTGATGAATACATAATGCTTTATTGCAAGACGAAGAACAGACACGAAATACACTTGACTAATTTACAAAATAACAAAACGAACTAGACAGACCTAAACTACGAACTTACATGAAACGAAGAACACATGAACAGGAACGACCGAACGAACGAGACGAGACAGTACCGTGTGGTGCAATAAACACAGACACAGCGACAATCACCCACAAACAAACAGTGAGAACAACCTACCTTAATATGACTCTCAATTAGAGGAAAACGCAAAACACCTGCCTCTAATTAAGAGCCATACCAGGCAACCCAAAACCAACATAGAAACAGAAAACATAGACTGCCCACCCAAAACTCACGCCCTGACCATCACACACATACAACACAACAGAAAACAGGTCAGGAACGTGACAGAACCCCCCCCTCAAGGTGCGAACTCCGGGCGCACCCCTAAAACTCAAGGGGAGGGTCTGGGTGGGCATCTGTCCGCGGTTGCGGCTCCGGCGGTGGACGAGGACACCACTCCACCACTGTCTTTGTCCCCCTCCTTAGCGTCCTTTGAGTGGCGACCCTCGCCCCCAACCATGGTCCAGGAACCTTTACTAAGGCCCCTCCTACATAGAGGAGACAGCTCAGGACAGAGAGGTAGCTCAGGACAGAGAGGTAGCTCCGGACAGAGGGACAGCTTAGGACAGAGGGACAGCTTAGGACAGAGGGACAACTCTGTACTAATGGCAACTCCGGACTGGGTGGCAGCTCCGGACTGGGTGGCAGCTCCGGACTGGGTGGCAGCTCAGGACTGTAGGGCAGCTCATGACTGTAGGGCAGCTCATGACTGTAGGACAGCTCATGACTGTAGGGCAGCTCATGACTGTAGGGCAGCTCATGACTGTTGGGCAGCTCATGACTGAAGGGCAGCTCATGACTGTAGGGTAGCTCATGACTGGAGGGCAGCTCATGACTGGAGGGCAGCTCATGACTGGAGGGCAGCTCATGACTGGAGGGCAGCTCATGACTGTAGGGCAGCTCATGACTGTAGGGCAGCTCATGACTGTAGGGCAGCTCATGACTGTCTGGCGGCTCTGGCAGCTCCTGACTGGCTGGCGGCTCTGGCAGCTCCTGACTGGCTGGCGGCTCTGGCAGCTCCTGACTGGCTGGCGGCTCTGGCAGCTCCTGACTGGCTGGCGGCTCTGGCAGCTCCTGACTGGCTGGCGGCTCTGGCAGCTCCTGACTGGCTGGCGGCTCTGGCAGCTCCTGACTGACGGACGGCTCTAGCGGCTCCTGACTGACGGGCGGCTCTAATGGCTCGGGACAGACGGGCGGCTCAGAAGGCGCTGGGCAGACGGATGGCTCAGAAGGCGCTGGGCAGACGGATGGCTCAGAAGGCGCTGGGCAGACGGATGTCTCAGAAGGCGCTGGGCAGACGGATGGCTCAGAAGGCGCTGGGCAGACTGATGGCTCAGACGGCGCTGGGCAGACAGATGGCTCAGACGGCGCTGGGCAGACAGATGGCTCAGACGGCGCTGGGCAGACAGATGGCTCAGACGGCGCTGGGCAGACAGATGGCTCAGACGGCGCTGGGCAGACAGATGGCTCAGACGGCGCTGGGCAGACAGATGGCTCAGACGGCGCTGGGCAGACAGATGGCTCAGACGGCGCTGGGCAGACAGATGGCTCAGATGGCGCTGGGCAGACAGATGACTCAGAAGGCGCCGTTGGGCAGACAGGCAGTGCAGAAGGCGTTGGGCAGACGGCCGACTCTGCCCTGCTGAGGCGCACAGTAGGCCTGGTGCGTGGTGCCGGAACTGGAGGTACCGGGATGACGGCACGCACTTCAAGGCTAGTGCGGGGAGCAGGGATAGGGCACACTGACCTCTCGAAGCGCACTATAGGCCTGGTGCGTGGTACCGGAACTGGAGGTACCGGGCTGAGGGCACGCACCTCAGGGCGAGTGCGGGGAGAAGGAACAGTGCGTACAGGGCTCTGGAGACGTACAGATGGCTTAGTGCGTGGTGCCGGAACTGGAGGCACTGGGCTGGAGACACGCCCCATAGGGAGAGTGCGTGGAGGAGGAACAGGGCTCTTAAAACGCACTGGAAGCCTGGTGCGTGGTGTAGGCACTGGTGGTACTGGGCTGGGGCGAGGCGGTAGCGCCGAAAATACCGGACCGTGTAGGCGTACTGGCTCCCTTGAGCACTGAGCCTGCCCAACCTTACCTGGTTGCATGCTCCCCGTAGCCCGTCCAGTGCGGGGAGGTGGAATAACCCGCACTGGGCTGTGTTGGCGAACCGGGGACACCATGCGTAAGGCTGGTGCCATGTAAGCCGGCCCAAGGAGACGTACTGGTGGCCAGATATGTAGGGCCGGCTTCATGACATTTGGCTCAATGCCCAATCTAGCCCTACCAGTGCGGGGAGGTGGAATAACCCGTACAGGAGACACCGTGCGCTCTACTGCGTAACATGGTGTCTGCCCGTACTCCCGCTCTCCACGGTTAGCCTGGGAAGTGGGCGCAGGTCTCCTACCTGCCCTCGGCCCACTACCTCTTAGCCCCCCCCCCCCCCCCCCCCCCCCAAGACATTTTTGGGTAGTACTTGCGGGCTTCCAGCCTTGCTTCCGTGCTGCCTCCTCATAACGTTGCCTCTCCGCTTTAGATGCCTCCAGCTCCGCCTTGGAACGGCGACACTCCTCTGGCTCTGCCCAGGGTCCTTTACCGTCCAGGATCTCTTCCCATGTCCAATCCTCCTTTTCCCACTGCTGCTGTCGTTGCTGTCCGTTAACCCGCTGCTTGATCTGGGTTTGGTGGGTGATTCTGTAACGGCTGTCTTTCGGTGAGTTAGTAGACCAAGGCGCAGCGGGTGATGAATACATAATGCTTTATTGCAAGACGAAGAACAGACACGAAATACACTTGACTAATTTACAAAATAACAAAACGAACTAGACAGACCTAAACTACGAACTTACATGAAACGAAGAACACATGAACAGGAACGACCGAACGAACGAGACGAGACAGTACCGTGTGGTGCAATAAACACAGACACAGCGACAATCACCCACAAACAAACAGTGAGAACAACCTACCTTAATATGACTCTCAATTAGAGGAAAACGCAAAACACCTGCCTCTAATTAAGAGCCATACCAGGCAACCCAAAACCAACATAGCAACAGAAAACATAGACTGCCCACCCAAAACTCACGCCCTGACCATCACACACATACAACACAACAGAAAACAGGTCAGGAACGTGACACATGACTACAAAATATCTCAAAAGTTACCTGTAAACTTTGCCAAAACATTTCAAACAACTTTTGTAATACAACTTTAGGTATTTTTTTTACGTAAATAATCAATAAAATTGAAGATGGGATGATCTGTGTTCAATACAGGATTAAAACAATCTGTAGCATGCTTTCTGGTCACGCGCCTCTATCTAACAGTACACAACAACTGACCCTGATTCAAAATGGCCGTACTTCTTCATTACACAAAGGAAAAACCCTCAACCAATTTGTAAAGACTGTTGACATCCAGTGGAAGCAGTAGGAACTGAAAGAAGGTACGTAAATTAGACAGACACAGAGGTTTTTCTTCTGAATAACAGGTCAGGGCATAGCACTTTCAGAACGCTTCCCACCACTAGATCACTTAACAATTTAAAAATTGTTCCTAAGTTTTCCCCAAAACAATATATTTCCCTATGATTGACGTAGCACAAAACTGTGTGTTTTTTCCTACGAATGAAGTGGCACAAATAAATTGTCACACGAATTAAGCCGCACAAAAACACAGGAAAATGCACAAAATCTCCTGAAATACTTTTTGTACGTATTTGCACAAATTGAGTGTGAGGATTGTTGCCACGTCTACTCTTAAATATTATAATGAAATTAAAATGGAAACCTTTCTTTACATTGTAATATACTGATTTCACAAAACATTCAAAACACTCAAACCGGTGCGCCTGGCAGCTACTACTGAAATCTAGTCTTTCCCATTCACCCTCTGAATGGCAAAGTGTACACAATCCATGTCTCAACTGTCTCAAGGCTTAAAAATCCTTCTTTAACATGTCTCCTCCCCTTCATCCACAGTGATTGAAGTGGATTCAATAAGTGATATTAATAAGGGATCATAGCTTTTCATTGACCCATAATGATGACCTTCTTTGACAGAAGGAAAACTATCCCTCAAAGGGGAGCTGAACCAAAAAATCTACTTCTCTGGTTGAAAGCGGCCTATGTGGCATTTATTAGCATACAAAAAAAGACTACCAAGGGTACATAGGATAATTTGTCATAAAGTCAGTATCTTTCAAAACAGAGATTTGCGAGATTCTGTGAAATGTATGACGCTCCCTGGAAATTTGAGGATTGAGTATGATTTCAATCATGCCCAGTCATGCCTACTTGGCCTCTAACACGGGATGGTAATGCCTAGGGAGGATTGTAACAAGGGAAGGGTGAATGGGAAAAAAGGTGAAATGAGTGTGCTCTATCTAATCGTAGCATCAGAGCCAACCTACAACCTGCCCATTTCTTTACAGACAGCAGAATTAACCATTGGCATGGCGTGCCTCTGACTTGTTTATATTCATATTGTCACGTTCTGACCTTTATTTCCTTTGTTTTGTCTTTATTTAGTATGGTCAGGGCGTGAGTTGGGGTGGGCAGTCTATGTGTGTTTTTCTATGTTGGGGTTTTGTGTTTCTTCCTGGTATGATTGTCAATCAGAGGCAGCTGTCAATCGTTGTTCCTGATTGAGAATCATACTTAGGTAGCCTGGGTTTCACTTTTGGTTTGTGGGTGTTTGTTTCCGTGTCAGTGTTTGTCGCCACACGGTACTGTTTCGTTTGATGATCGTTTATTGTTTTTGTTCCTGTGTTCAGTTTTGGATTTATATTAAAGACATGAACACTTACCGCGCTGCGCTTTGGTTCGATCCTTCTACCACCACAGACGATCGTTACACATACAAGACATCGTCGCCAATGTAATGTTGAAAGAACGAGACATGTTCATTATAAACGGCTTATGTTTTTCCATCTCAAACATCCTGACATTTGTGAGATAACGTTAGCATCACAAACACAACTGTCCTCAAAGCTACTCTAGAAAGGAGGAAATTGATATTTTTTTTAATATAATGTAGAATTCTCTGTATACGTACAAGAAGTACACAAATAGACGATGATAACATATGCTAGGGGGTACAACAAATGACAGATTATACAAAGACCTTAAAAGAAACACACGTATTGATTGTTTTAACAGCTTTCTTATCAGAAGAATGTTGAGTGGTCTTAATGTACTGCTCGAATTCCATATAGAAAACACAGAAGAGTGTTTTCTTATTAGTGATTTTACATTTATGAATATGAAATTTAGCCAGTAGCACAATTCGATTCATGAGTTAAAATTGTTTTTCTTTGTCTTTATTATGGTTAAGGAAACCGAGCAGCACATTCTGGAAATGCATAATGTGATTTGCGATTCTAGAACATTCACGTTGTCATGCTGCGTCACTTCATTCAACTCAAATGAAATGAAAAAGTAATCCAAGTTATTTTGCTTTAATTATTAATATCACTTAGGTCTAATGCTGACCTTTGACAGAAAGTGATAGTTTTTTTCTCTCTCAACCGTTATTCTCTCTCAAAGGGAAGCTAATGATATGGCACATCCTTAGCCTTTGAGATGGTTGTGGATGTAGGTGAATGTGATAAAGGAGGTACTTTTCCTTTGAGCTGGTTGTGGATCTAGGTAAGGATGGCCACGGTAGCCAGGTGGTAGTGGGCCAGTCGCAGCATAGAGGACAGGATGGGGGTTGGGGTCAGCGGGGATTTAACCCTGATATCCACCACAGGGTAGAGGAAAATGAAGTTAGGAAATAGTCAAACTGATACAGGACAGACCTGGATTCCAATAGTACTTGTTTTTTTTCAGATACTTTGAGCATTTGATTGAACCTGTATATGGAGTGCCAGACATTGACATTTAAAAATTATATTTCAATGGTGCCAGATTGGTGGGGTTGTACTTTTGGGATTATTCTATTGGTTATAATGCACCAGGGAAGCTCAATCAAGTGCCGCTAACATACTAGACAGAAGAAAAAATACACTTTGAACCCTGGTCTGATACAGGGCAATTTCCATTTCACCACATCACAATCATCACAATAATAATTTAATTCAATACACTTTTTTATTGTTGGGTAAATATACATTATTGTTTTAACATTTGGGTATATTATTGTATTGTTTCTCCCTCTTAGTGGATATCTTAGTGACATACAGACACAAACCCATGTTCAAGATTGAACTGATCATCTCTTGCCCAACAGATCTCACACAGACAAGAGGACATTGATTGTTTTCGTTTTCTTTTATTAAAATGCATTTTTTTTAAATAACAATTCTGTTATATAACAAAAACTCATGAAGAGAATAGAGATACTGTCACGACTTCCGCCGAAGTTGGCTCCCCTGCCTTTTCGGTCGGTGCTCGGCGGTCGTCGTCATCGGCCTACTAGCCGCCACCGATCCCTTTTTCGTTGTCTGTTGGTTGTGTCTTATTAGTTTCACCTGTGTCCTTTTGTATGTGTTTGATGAGCTTCCTTATTTATAGTATGTGTCCCCGCCCTTGTTTTGTGCGGGATTGTTTTGTGTTACGTGTGTTCGTCAGGTAGTGGTGTTTATGTTCTGGACCTGCACCCTGTGTTTTGGGTGGTCCAATTTATTTAACCGCGCCCTGTGTTTGGGATTGTGTTTTTTTGGTTGCCTTATTAAAGTGCACCTTTTTTCCCTGTGGAACTCTCTGCGCCTGAGTCCTTCCTCACCCGCCTAGTCTCTCGTGACAGATACAGTCATAGGGAATCCCGTTTTCTATGAATAGAGGATTACAAACTTAGTAAGCAGTAATGACTCAATGTTGCCACAATTTAGGGATTGTAAGTTATGATCATGTGTTGCCTCTGACATGACAACCTCAGTACTTGTAGGACCTGCATTTCATACATTAGAGTAATATAAAACGTTCTTATTAGAGTAAATGGATATTTCATACTTGATCCACCGTAGTAACATGATCCTGTTAGCAGGCGTGGGAGAACACCTTGCACAATGGAGTTTTATCAGACAGAGAAGTGCCTGTTAATCATCTGGTATGTAGGTCAGTTGTATTTGTCAAAATTGTACTAAGGAGCAACGCAACATCATTACCACAATCTAAAAATACATTGTATGTACAAACACTTGTAGTGTACAGTAATAATACTTAATAACAGTGGTGACATGGAACGCATTAGAATAATCTCTTACAATACTTTCACCCACAAGAGGCTAAACAAAACATGCTTTACAACCTTTAAAATAGAATCAAACTACAATAACAGTATTTAGAAGCTTTCATGTAAAGTGTGCAATTAATGAATAAACAGGTTATCATAAATATGGTAGTTGCTGGGACTAGAGTGATTTGGTAAACCTGTTACAGTCCCTCCTCCATGAGTCTTTATCATCATTTTGGGAGTTCGGCTGTAGATTATGAAGGTAAGTGAAGGTATTCTCTGTAGGAAACGTTCTGTTAACTCACCATGGACTTCATCTCACCACCGTCTCCATCTGCCTCGGGCCGATCCCTTCCCTCCATATTCTTACTGTTCTCTACGAACTCCTAAAGAGGGATGGATGGAAAGAAGAAAGAGCATGAATGTGGTTTGGTGTTGAGCCAATAGGGGTCAAGTTTGGTGTTGAGCCAATAGGGGTCAAGTTTGGTGTTGAGCCAATAGGGGTCAAGTATCGTAAACGCTAACAAGGCGAGTTCAGTGTAATATGTGCATAAGAACACTATTTACCATATAGAAATAGATTAAAGTGGTATTCTGTAAAACCATTCAGGTACGTTAGACATTTCTTCAGGCACCACAAGCAGCAGATGCAGGATTTCAACAAACACAGGCAGTTTCCTACAAACAGAAAATACATTCAGCTTTAGTTCTCCACCCATTGTCTGACATGACTTGGTAGAATTGAAAGTGAGTATGTTTAAAGGAATTATCTGAAAATAATATTTCCTGCTCCTTATGTAGCCCTTTCCTGAAGTCAAATGACCTCGTGACCTCATGGGTGGAATGTTATTCATATGTTTCAACAAGCCCAAAATCCAGTGTTGCTATGCCAAACAGTTTTGTTGTATTTCAGTCTTCTGTCATGTAAATAAAGTGTAATATTGGAATGTAAACTCAAAATGTATTACATTTCAACTCTATATCTGACATGGTATAAGTGTATTATTTGTGTTAAGCCCATAACCATGTGTGTGAGGTGTAGACTTTTGTTTCAAAGTAGATTTGTTAAAGACTAACAAGAAAGACTCTGTGACCCTGATTTAGCCCACTGCAGTAAAAGGTTATTAATGATCAAATCTACCTACTGACAGTTTGTGTTCATCCCCTGTGAATTCTATTGTAGTTGATGACTTTAGAAAACCTTCAATACATCTGCAGTAATTCCTTCTATTGTATCAACAATGAAAAGAGATCAGACATGAAGAGTTAACTGTTCCAGAACACAGAGCAGCACTGGGTGGGGAGCAGCATGTCAACGTCACTTTACTTAAATGAAACTGAAGTGTGTAGACATACTATATATGTGCGCACACAAGCTAACGGTCTCAAACTCTTCTGAAAAATCTGCTAAGACAGTCGTTCTTTAATACTACAGTATATAGAACCAATACATCTGAGAAAGCACCCCACCCTCTGTCGCAAACACAAAGATACAGGTGAGTAGATATTTACAAGGGCAGGTGAAGATAAATGCGACTGTGTGAATTCTTGTATTTGAATGAGTTCCTGTATTCTCGGGTTTTCTTTTATCCTGTGTTTGACTACAGTACCTATGTTTACCTTTATTTTGTACTTAGAATCATTTATGTTGTACGGTTAAACATCCTGAATCAACATTGTTTGGTGTCTCTAAATTCCGTGTTGACAATGACTCTGAAATTATCGAGAGCTGAATAATTCCAGGGAATAATTTAGAGACCCACCTTCTCTGTTTAGATATGTCTTCCTCCAGCAGTATCCAGTCTGAAGAGCAGTTCCTGTGCTCTATCTGTCTGGATGTGTTCACTGAGCCAGTCACCATTTCATGTGGACACAACTTCTGCATGGCCTGTATCACAAAGTACTGGAATAGCAAGGACCTGTGTCAATGTCCACTGTGTCAGGAGAAATTCTCCAGACGACCTAAGCTTCGTGTCAACACAACTTTCAGAAAGGTTGTAGAGACATTTAAAAACAGGAGAGATAAAGATAGAGATGGGCCCCCTCCCAAACCTGGAAAAGTGGCCTGTGACGTCTGCACTGGGATGAAGCGCAAGGCCCTGAAGTCCTGCCTGGTGTGTCAGACCTCTTACTGTGAGACTCACCTGGAGCCTCATCAGATAGCCCCACCCTTAAAGAGACACAAACTGATCGACCCTGTGGAGAACCTGGAAGACAGGATGTGTAAGAAGCATGACAGACTCCTGGAGTTGTTCTGTAGGACTGACCAGACATGTGTGTGTCAGTTCTGCACTGAGGGAGAACACAAGACTCATGACACTGTCCCTATAGAGGAAGAGTGTGGAGAGAGGAAGGTTCAGCTGGGGAAAACTGAGAAAGAAGTGCAGCTGATTATCCAGGAGCGACTGAAGAAGGTTAAAAAGAGCAGACTCTCAGTAAATCACAGCAAGAGAGAGGCAAAGAGAGAGATAGCAAACAGTGTACAAGTCTTTACTGCTCTGGTGCGCTCCATTGAGAAAAGCCAGGCTGAGCTGATTGAGGTGATTGAGGAGAAGCAGAAAGCAGTAGAGAGGCAGGCTGAAGGGTTCATTAAAGATCTGGAGCAGGAAATCACAGAGCTAAAGAGGAGAAGCACTGATCTGAAGCGGCTCTCACACACTGAGGACCACCTCCAACTTCTCCAGAGCTTCCTAACCCTAGAGTACAAACCTCCACCAACCAAGGACTGGTCTGAGATCAGTGTTCACAGTGATCTGTGTGTGGGGACTGTTAGGAGAGCTGTGTCTCACCTGGAGGAGATACTGAAAAAAGAGATGGAGAAGCTGCCTGGAGTCAAACTGAAGATGATTCAGCAGTATGCAGTGGATGTGACTCTGGACCCTGATACAGCAAACCCCTGGCTCATCCTGTCTGAGGATGGGAAACAAGTGAGAACTGTAGCCATAACACAGCATCTTCCTGACAATTCAAAAAGGTTTGACGGTCATCGATTTGTCCTTGGAAAGGATGGCTTCTCCTCAGGAAGATTTTACTATGAGGTGATTGTTAAGGGGAAGGCTAGATGGACTTTAGGAGTGGCCAGAGAGTCCACTGACAGGAAGGGGATTATCATACAGCAACCTGAGGATGGACTCTGGACTGTGACCCGAAGGGATGAGAATGTTATCTGGACCTTCCCCCCTGTCCTCCCCCTGAGAAAGAAGCCCCAGAAGGTGGGGGTGTTTGTGGACTATGAGGAGGGTCTGGTCTCCTTTTATGATGTGGAGGCCAAGTCTCATATCTACTCTTACACTGGCTGCACCTTCACAGAGAAACTCTTTCCATTCTTCGGCCCCTCTGATAATGATGATGGTCAAAACTCAGCCCCTCTCATCATCTCTCCTGTCAAACATACATGCTGATTAAACAATGCAGAGGGAACAGTTAATTAACTAATTACATTCACATATCATTAAATATATTTAGTCAGTTGACATGACATGTGATTAGAATTTCCATGGATGTCCTCTGAAATCTCATAACGAATTTAAAATGGAAACTTCTTTACTCTTTATGGACAGATTGAATATTACTAGGGGAGGGGGTGCCACAAAATAGGGGAGGGTTGTCAAACCTTTTTTTATTGCTTTGAGTAGGGCACAGGGGAGGGTAGTGCATTTTTTTCCTGTTTTACATTTGCCATTCTTCTCATATTCTCTCTATAAACAATGTCTTGACTTACTTTTGATATTACCCTAATTAAGTTTAGAAACATTTGGGGAAGGTTTGGTATGGTGTGGCTATTAAGCTTTAGCTACTGCAGGCCTATGATATGAAGGCAGTGCGCCCCTGTCACGTTGTAAAAATGATTGGAGACAGGCGCAGGAATACATAACACCTCAAGCCATTGTAAATCTTAAGGCAGCAGACGAATCCTTTGTCCTGTCAGTGGAGGATTGGAATGTATGGTGGGCCTATGGAGAACCTACCGCAGAACTGTAACATGGAATAAATGGACTTTGGTACATATTTTATCAGCCGACATGATGGTAACGATGCTAGATGAAATATGAAAATGAATGTTGTTTTTGTTATGTTAATAATAGTTAAATGACGACGTTATAACGGAAACATTGTAACTTGAAAAGTTTTCATAATATGTACATGATGTTTACATACTGTGTGCTGTGTAGAAAATATCCAGATCATAGAGAATATTTTTGTAACAATTAACTATTATTTTAGTTGTCTAACAAGTCCATAGTTCATTGTGATACCTTGCCTTGTAACTAGATATGCCCTAGGGAACTTGCCATATAGACCGAAATGCTCCTTTGTGACCCGGGGGTATGAGAATTTACATACCACAGTAAAACGGACCACAGCTGCAGCGTGATCTAAGATAGTCACAACCCCACAAACGCAACATGAGGAAGAGGACACAGGAACGTCTTAACAATCAAGGCTACGGTTGATTACTGTATCTAAGAAAGGGGAATTCAAGAAGAATCAGCTAGTTATTCTCTTCAAATCCTCGGTTGTCTACACGGCCCTCCTACCAAAGCTTGGAGCGTCGACACGGTTAATTATCCTCCGAATAAGACTACTCTCACAGAACGAGTGCAAGGAAACAGACAACCAACAGAAAGGACATTGTGACATCGTGTGGACAATCAGCGACGGTACCGAAGGAGACACAGCCATCGGAAGAAAAGGGCTTCGGCCATCCTATCCCAATAAGCGGAACTCGGTCCACGAAAAGATACCCAACGGAGACCTTCAACAAGTAAACCGGTTTCATTGTATTAAGTTCTAATCAATGGCCTAGACTGTTTGTGTATGTGTATCTTATATTATCATTTAGCTTGTTAGTAAATAAATAATAAACACAAATTGTGTGGTACGGAATGATTTAGTGAGACCCGGGTTTGTGCAGATTTAAGAATTATGCGACGTTCAGAATGAGACTTAAGAGGAAATGAATTAATTGCCGGCTGCTATGAAATCAATATTCTGATATTCTTTGATATGCACATTTGTGGCCTGCTGGAGGTCATTTTGCAGGGCGCTGGCAGTGCACCTCCTTGCTCAAAGGTGGAGGTAGCGGTCCTGCTGCTGGGTTGTTGCCCTCCTACGGCCTCCTCCACGTCTCCTGATGTACTGGCCTGTCTCCTGGTAGCGCCTGCATGCTCTGGACACTACGCTGACAGACACAGCAAACCTTTTTGCCACAGTTCGCATTGATGTGCCATCCTGGATGAACTGCACTACCTGAGCCACTTGTGTGGGTTGTAGACTCCGTCTCATGCTACCACTAGAGTGAGAGCACCGCCAGCATTCAAAAGTGACCAAAACATCAGCCAGGAAGCATAGGAACTGAGAAGTGGTCTGTGGTCACCACCTGCAGAATCACTCCTGTTTTGGGGGGTGTCTTGCTAATTGCCTATAATTTCCACCTTTTGTCTATTCCATTTGCACAACAGCATGTGAAATTGATTGTCAATCAGTGTTGCTTCCTAAGTGGACAGTTTGATTTCACAGAAGTGTGATTGACTTGGAGTTACATTGTGTTGTTTAAGTGTTCCCTTTATTTTTTTGAGCAGTGTATATATCCATACACGTATGCATACATATACACATATATACATACACATACCTATATAGACATACATACTTTTTTAAAGAGTATACCTTTATTATTATTCCCCGCAAACCCTACCACCGATCCCCCAATTGGAGTAAACTGATAAACATTTCTGTTTTTACCTTCAATTTATACATCTTATACACATTTTACAGACACAGTCTACTTTATAATAGTTCTCTCTTGTTTGTTCTTAGTCCTTCCTCTATTTCTGTTGTCCATCCAGTTTGATTTCCACTTGTAACTGTGCTATTTCACAAAAGCTCCGCACCTATACACATTTCACAGATCCCGTATGCCCTACATTGTTTATCTTGTTATTAGTCCCACCCTTCAGCTCCACTCAACCCTTCCCATCTATCTTCCAACATCATTCATTTCGGATTTTTATTTGTCATATATTTTTCAACTGTGCTGTGATGCTTCACAAAAGATTTGAATTTTCCTATTCTCATAGCTTCCACGGATTGTAAATTAAAAATAAACATTTTTGCTAAAATAATTATTATATTATTGATTGATTGACTATGGCTTTTCAAATCCCCCAGTATTGCTATCTGTAGCGTTAGTTCTACGCAAATGTTGCAATTCTTCAGCCATTCCTGGACCTGTGACCAAAAACGAGCTACATACGGACAATACCAAAATAAATGATCTAATGACTCTGCCTCCTCACAGCAGAATCTGCAGAGCTGGGAAGATTGTATCCCCCATATATATATAACATTCTATTAGTTGGAAGAATTTTGTATAGTAATTTAAATGGAAAAATTCGAAGTTTTGAATCCGGCGTTGTTTTGCGTATCAATTCATAAACCATGTGCCATGGAATGGGTACATCGAAAATCTCTTCCCAACTATTTTGCAATTTATATGGCACAGCTGTCAGTTTTTTGGTCCTTAAATTAAATTGGTATATGTTTTTATTTATCACACTTATCTTTAACCATTTATGATCTTTAATATAGGGCCGACATACAAGTTCCTTACTTTTTTCCCCTTCTACTTGCCTCTTCCATTTTTGTGGTAATGCTGCAATTAATTGGTTGTAATTTTGGGTAGAGCAGACATTTCCATATGTGTCACGTTCCTGACCTGTTGTCTGTTATTTTTGTATGTGTTTAGTTGGTCAGGGCGTGAGTTGGGGTGAGCATTCTATGTTTTGTGTTTCTATGTTTAGGCCATTGGTAATTAGCCTTATATGGTTCTCAATCAGAGACAGGTGTTTGTCGTTTCCTCTGATTGGGAACCATATAAAGGTAGGGTGTTCACACTGTTTGTTTGTGGGTGGTTGTCTTCCGTGTCTGTATTGTATGTTCGTACCACACGGGACTGTGGCGTTTTGTTTGTAGTCTATACCTGTTCGTGCGTTCTTCGTGTTATATGTAAGTTCTCTATTTCAGGTCTGTCTTCGTTTGTTTTGTTATTTTGTAATTATTCCAAGTGTTGTTTCGTGTTCGTCTTCGTGGTTGAATAAATTCATTATGTTCTCAAAACCCGCTGCATTTTGGTCTGATCCCTACTCCTCCTCTTCGGACGAAGAGGAGGAGAACAAGCGTTACAATATGTCTGTGTTAGCTGCATGTGTGACATTACTCCACCAGTCCTATTTATGATATCATTCACAAAAATTATACCTTTTTTAAACATTTCTTCGATAAATACAGTTTTTTTATCAATTAGTATATTTGAATTTAACCACAATATTTGTTGTACTATTTGATCCGTCCTTTCAGGTGGATTAAACTGAAATTGCAACCAACTTTCTAAGGCTTGTTTAAAAAATAAAGATATTTTGGAGATTATTTCCTTTTCAAACAACTGAAAGTGAGCAGGTGTAATCTGAATAAAGGGGAAAAAGGCCCTTCTTGAACATAGGATGAGACATTCGTACCAATCTACTAGAGAACCAGTTTGGATTTAAGTATAACTTTTGTATGACTGATGCCTTTAGTGAGAGGTCTAATGCTTTAATATTTAATCATTTCTGCCCTCCGAATTCATATTCGTTATATAAATAGGCCCTTTTAATTTTATCTGGCTTGCCGTTCCAAATAAAATTTAATATTTTTTGTTCATATAATTTAAAAAGCAGGTCACTAGGTGAAGGCAAAACCATAAGCAAATAGGTAAACTGGGATATGATTAAAGAGTTAATCAGGGTGATTTTCCCACAAATAGACAGGTATTTTCCTTTCCATGGTAGCAAGATCTTATCTATTTTTGCTAACTTTCTAAAAAATTTATTGGAGTGGATCATTTCTTTCTTTTGGGATTTGTATACCGAGTATGTCCACATCTCCGTCAGACCATTTAATTGGTAAACTACATGGCAATGTAAAATGTGTATTTTTTAGTGATCCAATACGTAATATGGTACATTTATCATAATTTGGTTTTAATCCAGAGAGGATAGCAAATGTATCTAGATCCTCTAAGAGGCCGTGGAGAGACTCTAGTTGTGGTTTTAAAAGAAAACATGAATCATCAGCGTACAATGACACCTTAGTTTTTAGGCCCTGGATTTCTAATCCCTTAATATTAATGTTTGATCTAATTTTAACAGCTAACTTTTCGAATGGCAATAATAAATAGATATGCCGAAAGTGGATAACCTTGTTTTACTCCTCTAGATAGTTTAAAACTTTCTGAGATGTAGCCATTATTTACTATTTTACACCTAGGGTTACTATACATAATTTTAACCCATTTTATAAGAGATTCCCCAAAATTGAAATATTCTAGGCATTTATATATAAACTCCAGTCGTACTTTATCAAAAGCCTTTTCAAAATCACTATGAAAACCAGGCCTGGTTTCCCCGATATTTCATAGTATTCTATTGTTTCCAGTACTTGCCTTATATTATCTCCAATGTATCGCCCATGTAAAAAGCCTGTCTGATTAGGATGAATAATATCTGCCAAAACTTTTTTTATTCTATGCGCCAAGCATTTTGCTAGGATTTTTGCATCACAACACTGAAGTGTAAGAGGTCTCCAATTTTTTAAATGGACTGGATCTTTATATATACCACTTGGGTCCTGTTTCAGTAATAATGATATCACACCTTCTTGTTGCGTTTCTGATAATCTATCATTTATATAGGAGTGGTTAAAACAAGCTAATAATGGTCCTTTGAGTATATCAAAAAAATAATTGTATACTTCCACTGGTATGCCATCCAGCCCTGGAGTTTTCCCATCCTTAAAGGCCCCAATTGCATCAAGTAGTTCCTCCTCTGTAATTAGGCCTTCACATGAGTCTTTCTGTACAGATGTTAATTTTACATTATTATTAGGAAAAAAATCTTCAAAGCGTGGCTACTTTGAAGAATCTAAAATATGAAATATATTTTGATTTTTTTAACAGTTTATTGGCTACTACATTATTCCATATGTGTTATTTCATAGTTTTGATGTCTTCACTATTATTCTACAATGTAGAAAATAGTATAAAATAAAGAAAAACCCTTGAATGAGTAGGTGTGTCCAAACTTTTGGCTGGTACTGTGTATATATATTGTGAATCACCTATACATTTGAAAAGAGCAAGATAGGATTTTTAAGGCCATGTCGCCCACCCCTACTTTCATGCTCTGATATGTTCAATTGAGTTAACTAGCGTTTCCCTTCGTAGTCACAAGGTGAAGATGGCAGCGAAGCTAAGGGCAGACTACAGTGCCGTTCTACACATGCCTGTTCTGAAAGAGGGCAAGGACAGACCACTGGGCTCCAACATGCATGGCAATCAGACCTATCCCAAACCTGGTAAGAATGCCATCACTTCAACATAAATCATTGACAAATCATTATTGATTTCATGGGCAACGAATGAGAGCAAAACCTCCAAGTATTTCTCATTTATAACCCTCTGGTCTTCCAGGTGATGATCCAGAGTACTTGATCACTGGGACCCACGCATATCCCTCAGGACCTGGTAATTACAACAGTCTTACCCAGGGTTCCCTTACTCTGGTCCTGGAGAGGTACTGGGGGTGCAGGCTTTCGTTCCAGCCCTATCCTAACACACCTGATTTCAGCGAATCATGGCTGAAGATCATGCTGTTTTGAATCTGGTGTGTTAAATGATGGGCCGGACCAAAACCCTGCACGCCCAGTATCTCTCTAGGACCAGACTTGGCGAACCCTCCCTCTGGTCTAACCCCATGTAATGCTACTGTTGCATGTAAAACCACATTCATTCATATTGTGTCCTCGGGGGTGTTACGTGACTTTTATAACGCTGTGTATTGTCGTCCACAGGGCTGGCTCTGACGGCAGACACTCAGATACATAGGAACCCCAGTAAGGGGGGAGTTCAAGCCATGGCTCTTGCCCTGCCGCCATCACAAGCCAGGTACTTCCTTCAGATGATGCACGGTAGATGTGTCGAAGTGAGAAGACACCAGAGCAAACGGAATTCAATAGTCCACATCAGACACTCTGTTTGACGCAGTACTTCCCCACAATTCCATAGCACCACAACCTCCTGTACAGACCCCAGATGTTAGAGACATGAACAAAGTGTTATTGTATCCAAGCAACACGGGACTACAATCGGGGTTGCCTATCTTAGAGTGCACTTTGAGACCATCCAGCAACCATTTTTTTTGTGTGTGTGTAATTGCAGGCTGGATGCCAGTCGCACTGCAGCCGGTGTCGGGGACATTCACAGACACGCAGGGGGGGCAGAGAGGTCTCCTGCTCCTCACTCACACGCTATGGTGGGGTAACGCTCTCTGATACGTATCATTAGTGCTACACACCTTTTTTTTGCGTCTGCTAACACTTCGCATGCATTTCTGCACCAACATTCCATTCAGTCTTGTATGATATAAGGCTACCACTATCAATAATAATACTTTTCTGTCTTCTTTCTAGTCTCTTTTGGAAGGAGGCGGCACCAAAAACTCGTCCCTCGTTGCCAGAAAAGCCCCTACTATGCCCAAGCCCCAGTGGCACGCTCCATGGAAGCTGTTTCGGGTAAAGGACGTCGTTTTGTCATGTCAAGGGCTTCTGAATGCACTTACTTCCTCTACAGTCCACACACTTTATCAAATGCACGTGGCACACTTACAAAAAGCTTGGATGTTTTGTAAGGAACTGTCCCTAGTCCTTCGAACGTACTACAATAATCGTAGAATATCTTCATGTGAGGCCTATGTGTTTTAAGATAACTTCAGGTGTATTGACTTGCTCCCTGTTGTGTGGTAACTGATACAGGTTTGCTTTATCCCTTCCAGGTCATCAGCGGTCATCTTGGCTGGGTGAGGTCCATTGCCGTAGAGCCCGGCAACCAGTGGTTTGTGACCGGCGCTGGCGACAGAACCATTAAGGTGAGTACAGAGAGAGACCGAGAGATCTGTAACTTCTAAACAGCGGTTTTGAAGCTGTGTACAAAACCGAAAGTAAAAGACGCAAATATGAAACTTAAGAATGGAACGCATAGAAATAGCGCTTCTTCTACTTGCTTTCAATGAGAAATCTACAACTAGCATTTATATGTAAATTTGGTCGGGTCCCCCCAAAAAGTTACATATTGCAGCTTTAAAGGAAGAGTAAGTCCTTTGTTTTATCAGTGTGTGTGATTGGCAGGAGGGATGTGACAATTTGTTTGATTTGATTTGAGATGATGAGACGTTGGTTCTACGTTGTTATCACTATCATCACTACAGGGACTGAAGAATGGGAAGATTGTCTCTGTAAAGGTGCAGCCAGTGAAACAGTAGATATGATAATAAGAAGTGACATCATAAGGGTTTTGGGACACCCATTTGATCTATTCAATGTCTGTCAACTGGTGGCATTTAGTCATGTATCTCGTAATACGTCAGCTATAAGTTCGACCGTGACGTCAAATCCCCACTGTTTCTCATTCTCCTGACAGATCTGGGACCTGGCCAGTGGGAAGCTAAAGCTCTCCCTGACGGGACACATCAGCACGGTGCGCGGCGTGGCCGTGAGCACCCGGAGCCCCTACCTGTTTTCCTGCGGCGAGGACAAGCAGGTCAAGTGCTGGGATCTGGAGTACAACAAGGTATTGTACTAGTACCCTTTCATTTCTGCTTTACTTTATATGATGTGTTTCAATGGACTGTTGGTCCATTTTTATGTAGTTAAGTATTTAGTATAGTTACGCCCACTCATTACTGCTCTACCTCACTTTTATTTTATCTTTTAGGTTATCAGGCACTACCACGGCCACCTCAGCGCCGTGTACGACTTGGACCTGCACCCAACCATCGACGTGCTGGTCACATGCAGTCGAGATGCCACAGCCAGGGTAAGTCTTGCTAATGACTAGTTGTCTTAACTTTCAAAAACGTTATTTTAGTGGAACATTTTGGAGTGTATTGGGAGGTCAATATGAAATCTCTACGTCTATAGGTGTGGGATATCAGGAGCAAAGCCAACGTGCACACCCTGTCCGGACACACCAACACAGTGGCCACAGTCAGATGCCAGGCCGCCGAACCGCAGATCATCACAGGTACGGACAAGTATATGTTACAACTGCTTTGCCTTGCTGTGTTCATATATTGGCTAGTTGACTCACTCCAAAGTACCATCAATGGCTCATCATCTTGTTACGTTCTATTATGAGCTGGCGCGAGGAGAAATTTGACCTTTGAATTTTGACCTTTTCTCCTGGGTCATGTTCAGTAGGGAAAAAATAGGATAGAACACTTGAACTTGTCCAAATAAGAACGCAGCGTTTTATTGTTAGTTTCAAAACATTTTGCTACGGTGTGACCTTCTGAACACGACCCGGCTCTTTCCGTTCCAGGGAGCCACGACTCTACCATCAGGCTATGGGATCTGATAGCTGGGAAGACCAGAGCCACTCTCACCAATCACAAGAAGTCTGTCAGAGCACTGGCCCTACATCCCAGACAGTACGTCACTTCCTCATACGTAGTAAACGATGATGCATATGTTGCACCCAAGTTAGTCATCTTCTGGTATCTAGTTGTAGTTAATGATAGGGTTGATAGGCTCGCTCATTTTATTTCCGCGTTTTGTATTATGGCACTGAACCATTCGTTGGCTGAATGTTACAGGTATACCTTAGCCTCTGGCTCTGCCGACAACATCAAGCAGTGGACGTTCCCAGACGGCAACTTCATCCAGAACCTCTCTGGACACAACGCCATCATCAACGCAATGGCGGTCAACTCAGACGGCGTGCTGGTATCAGGAGGTATGAAAACGTCCTTTACTTTTTCCAACAGGGATATCCTTGTCCCATCGCGCACTAGCGACTCGTATGGCGGGCCGGGCGCAGTGCACGCTGACACGGTCGCCAGGTGTACGGTGTTTCCTCCGACACATTGGTGCGGCTGGCTTCCGGGTTAAGTGGGCATTGTGTCAAGAAGCAGTGCGGCTTGGCTGGGTTGTGTTTGAGGACCTTCGCCTCTCCCGAGTCCGTACGGGAGTTGCAGCGATGAGACAAGACTGTAACTACCAATTGGATACAGCGAAATTGGGGAGGAAAATGGGTTTAAAAACAATTTGAACAAAAAATATCTTGCGATTGAAATAGACAGTTTTGAGCCTCTGTCAGGATGATTGGGTCAGATTTTTTCTAGTCATAGTACATTGAATGACTCTGAAGGGCTTTGTTGCTTCGAAAGCGCACTACTAAAGATGGGCAACAAATGAAAGGGAAGTGGTAACTGCAGAGGCTGGAAGCAAATATATTGAATGGCTAAGTGATAGGAAATCCTATATACAGCTAGATCCTAGACACTGCTGTCTATCTATACCGATGTCTTGATCTAGATACAGCTAATCCTTCCATCTTTTTATTGTCTCCGTTAGCTGACAACGGCACCATTCACCTGTGGGACTGGCGGACCGGCTACAACTTCCAGCGTATCCACGCCGCCGTGCAGCCCGGCTCACTGGACAGCGAATCGGGGATCTTCGCCTGCATGTTCGACCACTCGGAGAGCAGGCTGATCACGGCCGAGGCCGACAAGACCATCAAGGTGTACAAAGAGGACGACACCGCGGTAGGGAAAGACTTTTATCCTGTGCTGTATAGCTACACAGGTTTTTGTTGATTTGAGATGTGATTCAATAGTGGATGTGTTATTTACAACCTCATACAAAGTGGATGTTTATTCAGTCAGGGAAAATGACAGTCACTAAGACATTGCTCAGCTAATGAAACTGTAGTATTACTTTGAGTACTTAATAAGTTCTTGTTTCTGACTAGGGTGGGATTGTTTTTTCTTTCAGACCGAGGAAAGCCACCCAATCAACTGGAAACCGGAGATCCTCAAGAGGAAAAGATTCTAGATTTGCAACAAACAAAAAAATACATTCATTCATTTCTGTTGTCAATATTCCCATCAATAGAACTTCCATATTTCTTTAAAGAAGAATATTCGCACAAAAACGAGTTGGCTTTTATTTTTACTATAATTTTGGGGGGTTTCAATGTACTCCTTATTCTAAGTACCATTTTGCAATCTTCAATGTACAATGTTAGTCCAACAAAGCAGCCATTTTGGACAGCCAATAACCTTCCAGAATGTTTGTTCTTGAGGATGAATGCTCTCTCATATCGCTGGTCACTCTCGTCCACCATGAGAATCCACTTCTCAGCTCCGTAAGGGCTCGCCTTAGTGTACACATAGTCCCCACTCGGGTCAAATCCAGTAAATGTGTGGAAAATTCTAGATTTTCTCATCATTAGAAATGTTTTCTTTTATTTCTTTATTTTCAGAAACACCAACTGTATATACAAGAGAAACGTAATGTGTTGAGTATTCTGGTGTATGAAATAAATCACTATGATTAACAGAACCATAAAGAAAAAAACATGTTGCATCTCATTTTGAATTTCCGTGAAGCGTGACTCACCCATGTAACCATTGGTGACAACATTCCCATAGTGTTTGCAGCTGTTTCCATTGATCTCCCAGTATCCGTTATCTCCTGGGTGGTCCTGGAGCTACACCGTATTCCTGGTTTCACTGATAACATGGAACTTCTGCTCACCTGTTAGACAAAGCAGATTTACACTGTAACATAAAACTACTTCATACGGTAATTTGTGGTATTATCAACAGTAAAATACTCAGTTTTACTGTAGCATACTGTAAATGATGGGCCATTGTGGGAAAATGTTGTGGGTGGGGAAATAATTGCTCTATTTTGAGTGGTACTGTAATTCCACCCCACAGAATACAGTACCATTACCGTATCATTGGGAGTTCCAAAATTGGTATTGTTGTTTCTGGCTTATTAACATATTTGAGGCGTGCTTTGTAAGAGGCTATATTGCACCTGTGAGTGAGAATGCTGTACCAATTTAAGTCCTATGTGGTTATAGTGCCCCATCAATTTAAAATGTATAGGGGACAGATTGGAGTGGGGCACATCTTAAACCTTAAATGGTTGCACATTTTGCCATGTCCTTTTGCTCTGTTTTCCCCTGTAGTCGCTGCCAGTTTGGAAGCTCCCAGAAGTGCAGGTGTTATAAGACACCAAATATTCATTAATATGCTGTAATGTGTAAACAGTTTACCTAGCAGCAAACCTGCTTGCACCAATCCCATGTAATTACAGTAAACCATTTTTATCATTCATTATGATTACGCTAGTATTCACTTTTTTAGCAGTATAATAATCAATGTTACGGTATTCTACTGTCATTACACAGTACTTGCTTTGATACTGTATTCATATTACAGAATTTGACTTTCCACAGCTGCCTGTAAGTTACTGTCAAATTCTCAGCAACCCCTTTACAGTGTAAATTAACTCACCAACGTGCATTAAAGGTGCAATAAATGAAGTATAAATACTCATTCATTCTTGAAGAATATAACTCATAAATGCCTCGTGAGTTTTGTTCAACTGTCGTACCTGATCGGAACCCAGAATATATTTTTTTACTCCATTGTTTGTAAATAATATAATAATAAACACTATATTAATCGTAAACAAACACTGTATAGCCTCAACCTGGTTAACGGTTAGATTCAGTCCACTTTGATATCTTGATAATATGCAGCTCTTTAAAGGGCAAATCCACAGATGAAACAATAACAAAACGAATTCCCCGCCTCTGTTTTGGTAAAAAGTTGTGGGATGGGCAAGGAGAAATGTAAACACTCTCAGATTAATCGACAGCTATGGTTACAAGGACTGACCATCAATTATATAAAAAAAGGATTGTTTTATCCATGATATGAGGCTACACAGTGTTTGTTTACATTTACAATGTTTACAAACATTGGAGGCAAACAAGCTTATATTTTAGGTTCTTGTGGAGTGTGACAATTGAACTGAGCTCATGAGCCATTTATAAGTTATTCTTCAAGAATCAATGGATATATATATATACACATACAATACTGGTCAAAAGTTTTAGAACAGCTACTCATTCAAGTTTTTGTTTTTACTATTTTCTACATTGTAGAATAGTGAAGGCATCAAAACTATTAAATAACACATGAAATCATGTAGTAACCCAAAAAAAAAGTATAAATTGATTTAGGAAATAGTCGAACTGATACAGGACAGACCTGGATTCAAATGGCATTTGTTTTCTTTCAGATACTTAGTGCGTTTGGTTGAGCTTGTATATGGAGTGCCAGACAGACATTAAAAAATTATATTTCAATGGTGCCAGATTGGTGGGGTTGTACTTTTGGGATGATTCTATTGGTTATAATGCACCAGGGAAGCTCAATCAGTGCAGCTAATGCATTTGACAGAAGAGAAAAAATACACTTTGAACCCTGGTCTGCAGGGCAATTTCCAGTTCACCACATCAATCACAAGCATTTCATTCAATATTGTCACGTTCTGACCTTAGTTCTTTTGTTATTTCTTTGTTTTGTATGGTCAGTGCGTGTTGGGTGGGTTATCTATGTTCGTTTTTCTATGTTCGTTTTTTCGTTTGGCCTGGTATGATTCTCAATCAGAGGCAGGTGTCGTTAGTTGTCTCTGATTGAGAATCATACTTAGGTAGCCTTTTTCCACCTGTGTTTCGTGGGTGCTTATTTTCTGTCTGTGTATGTCACCAGACAGGACTGTTTCGTTTCGTGTCATTCTCATTTATCATTAGTTTTGTTGTTTCGTTCGAGTTTCGTTTTCATTAAAAGGCATAATGAATACTTACCACGCTGCACCTTTGTCCTCCGATCCTTACTACTCCTCGTCAGAGGATCGGAAGACAGCCGTTACAAATATGTGGTTTTATTGTTGGGTATAAAATTGTTTTTATATTTGGGTAAATGGTTTTATTGTTTCTCCCTCAGTGGATATCTTAGTGACATACACAAACCCATATTCAAGATTAAACTGATCCTCTCTTGCCCCACAGCTCTCACAAAGACAAGAGGACATTGATTTATTTGTTTTCTTTAATTAATATGCAAAAAAATGTATAACAATTCTGTTATGTAACAAAAACTCATGAAGGGAATAGAGATACAGTCATTGGGAATCCCGTTTTCTATGGATAGAGTATTACAAACTTAGTAAGCAGTAATGACTCAATGTTGCCACAATTTAGGGATTCTCAGTTATGATCATGCATTGCCTCTGACATGACAACTTCAGTACTTGTCGGACCTGCATTACATACATTATAGTAATATAAAACATCCTCAGAGTAAGAGGCTCATTCATATTTGATCCACCGTAGTAACCTGATCCTGTTATCAGGCGTGGGACAACAGCTTGCACAAATTTAGAATAAAAACAATGTCCATGCAAGAAGACTGAACAAGGTGTGATGGAGTGATTTCAGACAGACAAGTGCCTGTTAATCATCTGTTACGCTCGTCAGTTGTATTTGTCAAAATGGTATTAAAAAGGAGCAACGCAGCACAAGTAGCAACCATGATCGTCATTACCGCAATCTAAAAATACATTTGATGTTCAAACACTTGTAGTGTATGGAAATAGTGCTTAATAACAGTGGTGACATGGAACTATTTGAATAATCTCTGACAGTACTGTCACCCACAAGAGGCTAAACAAAACATACTTTACAACCTGTAAACTAGAACCAAACTACACTAACAGTATTTTTGACTGAAATACTTTCGTTACATAAAAAAGGTGTTTCAAAAAGATATTGTGCTTTTAAAAAACAACAAAGCTTTCATGTAAAGTGTGCCATAAATTAATAAACGGGTTTTCAAAAATATTGTGGTCTCTGTGACTGGAGTGATATAAAAAACGGTTAAACCTGTTATGCATGGATTAAAGAAAACGCTTGGAATGTCTTTTGGTTTCCGTCTTCTGGTTTGGTCAAGCAAAAGTCCCTCCTGCATGAGTCTACAACAATAAACAAATGGAGTGTTAAACTTTACTATTGTCTTCATCAGCATCATCATTTTGTGTGTATGACTCTAGATTATGGAGGTAAATGAATGTATTCTCTGTAGGAAACGTTCTGTTAACTCACCATAGGCTTCATCTCACCACCGTCTCCATCTGGCCCGGGCCGATCCCTTCCCTCCATATTCTTACTGTCACGCCCTGGCCTTAGTATTCTTTGTTTTCGTAATTATTTTAGTTAGGTCAGGGTGTGACATGGGGAATGTATGTGTTTTTTGTATTGTCTAGGGTGGTTGTAAGGTTTAGGGGGTTTATTAGAGTAGTTGGGTTTATGTTTAGTATAGTAGTCTAGCTGTGTCTATGGTTGAGTGTAGGTATCTAGGAAAGTCTATGGTTGCCTGAATTGGGTCTCAATTAGAGACAGCTGGTTATTGTTGTCTCTGATTGGGAGCCATATTTAAGGCAACCATAGGCTTTAGCTGTTTGTGGGGAATTGTCTATGTTGAGGTTCTATGTTGCATGTGGTGCACTTAGTTCTTGTATAGCTTCACGTTCGTCATTTTGTTGTTTTATTTGTTCTTCTTCAAATTAAAGAGAAGATGTATTTTGCACACGCTGCGCCTTGGTCCTCTCTCTCTCCCTTTGACAATCGTGACACTTACTGTTCTCTACAAACTCCTAAAGAGGGATGGATAGGAAGAAGAAAGAGCATGAATCTGGGTTGGTGTTGAGACAATAGGGGTCAAGTATCGTAAACGCTAACAAGGTGAGTTCAGTGTAATATGTGCATAAGAACACTATTTACCATATAGAAATAGATTAAAGTGGTATTCTGTAAAACCATTCAGGTACGTTAGACATTTCTTCAGGCACCACAAGCAGCAGATGCAGGATTTCAACAAACACAGGCAGTTTCCTACAAACAGAAAATACATTCAGCTTTAGTTCTCCACCCATTGTCTGACATGACTTGGTAGAATTGAAAGTGAGTATGTTTAAAGGAATTATCTGAAAATAATATTTCCTGCTCCTTATGTAGCCCTTTCTGGAAGTCAAATGATCTCGTGACCTCATGGGTGGAATGTTATTCATATGTTTCAACAAGCCCAAAATCCAGTGTTGCTATGCCAAACAGTTTTGTTTTATTTCAGTCTTCTGTGATGTATAAAAAGTGTAATATTGTTATGTAAACTCAAAATGTATTACATTTCAACTCTATATCTGACATGGTATAAGTGTATTATATGTGTTAAGCCCATAACCATGTGTGTGAGGTGTAGACTTTTGTTTCAAAGTAGATTTGTTAAAGACTAACAAGAAATACTCTGTGAACCTGATTTAGCCCACTGCAGTAAAGGGTTATTCATTAATGATCAAATCTACCTACTGACAGTATTTGTTCATCCCCTGTGAATTCTATTGTAGTTGATGACTTTAGAAAACCTTCAACACATCTGCAGTATTTCCTTGTTTAACATTTCTGATTCACACTTTTGTATCAAGCATGAAGAGAGATCAGACATGTGAAGAGTTAACTGTTCCAGAGCACAGAGCAGCACTGGGTGGGGAGCAGCATGTAAACGTCACTTTACTGAAGTGAAACTGAAGTGTATAAACATACTGTACATTGACCACACAAGCAAATGGTCTCAATCTCTTCTGGAAAATCTGTTAAGACAGCTAAGCAGTCTCTATATATTTTTTACTACAGTACAGTATACAGTACCGATATATCGGAAAAGCGCCCACACTCTTTTACACATCGATAGAGGTGAGTACAGATTTACAAGGGCAGGTGAAGATGCATTCTACTGGGTGAATTCTTGTATTCTAATGAATTCCTTTATTCACCGGTTTTCTTTTTTCCTGTTTTCTTCTACATTACATTCTACTTTATTTTGTACATTGACTAATACATTGTCACGCCCTGACCTTAGTATTCTTTGTTTTCTTTATTATTTTAGTTAGGTCAGGGTGTGACATGGGGAATGTTTGTGTTTTGGGTGGTTATATGGTAAAGGGGGTGTTGGGTGTAGTGTATGAGTTTGTGTTGAGTGAATGTTTCTAGGTATGTCTATGGTTGAGTGAATGTGTCTAGGTATGTCTATGGTTGCCTGAGTGGTTCTCAATCAGAGACAGATGTCTTTCATTTGTCTCTGATTGGGAGCCATATTTAAGGCAGCCATGGGCATCATGCATTGGTGGGTAATTCTGTCACGATCGTCTTGACAAGAGAGAGAGGACCAAGGCGCAGCGTGTGCAAAATAAATCTTATTTTATTATAGAAAAGAGAACAAACAAGAAACGAACAACTATACACAAACTAACAAAATAACAAACTGACGACTGTGAAGCTATACATATAAATAGTGCTGACACAAACACTACACATAGACAATTACCCACAAATGCATGATGCCCATGGCTGCCTTAAATATGGCTCCCAATCAGAGACAAATGAAAGACATCTGTCTCTGATTGAGAACCACTCAGGCAACCATAGACATACCGAGACACATTCACTCAACCATAGACATACCTAGAAACATTAACTCAACCATAGACATACCTAGAAATATTCACTCAACACAAACTCATACACTACACCCAACACCCCCTTTACCATATAACCACCCAAAACGACAAAACACAAACATTCCCCATGTCACACCCTGACCTAACTAAAATAATAAAGAAAACAAAGAATACTAAGGCCAGGGCGTGACATACATTGATTCATTTATACTGTATGTTGTATGGTTAAACAACTTGAAATAACATTGGTTGGCTTCTCTAAATGCCATGTTGACAGTGGCACTGAAACTATCGAGAGCTGACTCATTCCATGAAATAATTTATAGTTCCACCTTCTCTGTCTAGATATGGCTTCCTCCAGCAGTCTCCTAACTGAAGAGCAGTTCCTGTGCTCTATCTGTCTGGATGTGTTCACTGAGCCAGTCACCACTTCATGTGGACACAACTTCTGTATGGCCTGTATCACAAAGTACTGGGATAGCAAGGACCTGTGTCAATGTCCACTGTGTAAGGAGAAGTTCTCCAGACGACCTAAGCTTCGTGTCAACACAACTTTCAGAAAGGTTGTAGAGACATTTAAAAACAGGAGAGATAAAGATAGAGATGGGCCCCCTCCCAAACCTGGAAAAGTGGCCTGTGACGTCTGCACTGGTATGAAGCGGAAGGCCCTGAAGTCCTGCCTGGTGTGTCAGACCTCTTACTGTGAGACTCACCTGGAGCCTCATCAGATAGCCCCACCCTTAAAGAAACACAAACTGATCAACCCTGTGGAGAACCTGGAAGACAGGATCTGTAAGAAGCATGACAGACTCCTGGAGTTGTTCTGTAGGACTGACCAGACATGTGTGTGTCAGTTCTGCACTGAGGGAGAACACAAGACTCATGACACTGTCCCTATAGAGGAAGAGTGTGGAGAGAGGAAGGCTCAGCTGGGGAAAACTGAGGAAAAAGTGCAGCTGATTATCCAGGAGCGACTGAAGAAGGTTAAAAAGATCAGACTCTCAGTAAATCGCAGCAAGAGAGATGCAAAGAGAGCGATAGCAAACAGTGTACAAGTCTTTACTGCTCTAGTGCGCTCCATTAAGAAAAGCCAGGCTGAGCTGATTGAGGTGATTGAGGAGAAGCAGAAAGCAGTAGAGAGGCAGGCTGAAGGGTTTATTAAAGAACTGGATCAGGAAATCACTGAGCTAAAGAGGAGAAGCACTGATCTGAAGCAGCTCTCACACACTGAGGACCACCTCCAACTTCTCCAGAGCTTCCTATCCCTAGAATACAAACCTCCACCAACCAAGGACTGGTCTGAGATCAGTGTTCACAGTGTTCTGTGTGTGGAGACTGTGAGGAGAGCTGTGTCTCAGCTGGAGGAGATACTGAATAAAGAGATGGAGAAGCTGCCTGAAGTCAAACTGAAGAGGATTCAGCAGTATGCAGTGGATGTGACTCTGGACCCTGATACAGCATGTTCCATTCTCATCATGTCTGAAGATGGGAAACAAGTGAGAACTGTAGCCATACCACAGAATCTTCCTGACAATTCAAAAAGGTTTGAAGTTCATCGATTTGTCCTTGGAAAGGATGGCTTCTCCTCAGGAAGATTTTACTATGAGGTGATTGTTAAGGGGAAGGCTAGATGGAATTTAGGAGTGGCCAGAGAGTCCATAGACAGGAAGAGGAATATCACACTGAGTCCTGAGGATGGACTCTGGACTGTGACCCGAAGGGATGAGAATGTTAACTGGACCTCCCCCCCTTTCATCCTCTCCTTGAGAAAGAAGCAACAGAAGGTGGGGGTGTTTGTGGACTATGATGAGGGTCTGGTCTCCTTTTACAATGTTAGTGCCAAGTCTCATATCTACTCTTACACTGGCTGCACCTTTACAGAGAAACTCTTTCCATTCTTCGGCCCATCTGATAATGATGATGGTCAAAACTCAGCCCCTCTCATCATCGCTCCTGTCAATCGTACATACTGATTAAACAATGCAGAGGGAACAGTTAATTAACTAATTACATTCACAAATCATTAAATATATTTAGTCAGCTGACATGACATGTGATTAGAATTTCCATGGATGTCCTCTGAAATCTCATAACGAATTTAAAATTGAAACTTCTTTACTCTTTAGGGACAGATTGAATATTACTAGGGGAGGGGTGCCACAAAATAGGGGAGGGTTGTCAAACCTTTTTTTATTGCTTTGAGTAGGGCACAGGGGAGGGTAGTGCATTTTGTCCCTGGTTTACATTCACCATTCTTCTCATATTTTCTCTATAAACAATGTCTTGACTTCTGATATTACCCTAATTAAGTTTAGAAACATTTGGGGAAGGTTTGGTATGGTGTGGCTATTAACCTTTAGTTACTGCAGGCCAATGATATGAAGGCAGTGTACCCCTGTCACGTTGTATAATTGATTGGAGACAGGCGCAGGAATACGTAATAGGGCTTTTTAATACTGCACCCAAAATTACAACATGCCTTTAAAAGGCACGGGGACGAAGCCCAAAACACACACTTATACAAAACACAGGGATGTAACCCAAACAATAGACCGAGGTTAAACCTCTAATAAATACACAGGACGAGACCCGTTATACACTACACGGGACGAGACCCGAAATAACAAGTGCATCTTACACGCAGCATGAAAGCCGAAACAACAAAGCATAGGTACTCACAAGACCAACGGACATGGGAACATTAATCGACCAGGACAATGGAGAACAGAGGGCACATTTAAACAATCACTAATCAGGGGAATGGGAACCAGGTGTGCCTAATGAGACAGTTCAGTGAAGCCTAGAGGCTGGCAACGTAGACCTCCGGAACTGGTGCACAGAATGAGCAGCAGCACCAGGGGGACCCGTGACAGCCCCGGCGCTCCAACTGACTTCAACTGTTGAACTTGAGGTGAGGAGGACTGTATCAGGCCTACCAGAGTTACTCCTTTATCTATCAATATAATGCTTATCTTCATACAAAATATTTGGATGTAGCAAAATTCCTCAAATGTCCGGTGAATTTAAATCTTTCCTGTCATGTAGTCCGGCGCCAAGTTTTCCTAAAGCAAACTCTGATTTTGCATATTGTTTTTATGAAGATTTTAGAATATTCACATGAAAATCTGTGGCTAATTGGATGGAAACCTAGCTATAGACACCCTAAAGACTAGTCCATTGTCAGTTTAATTATGCCTGCACATCATGACTGGCCTGTTCAGGTCAGGTTACCATGGATCACAGTCCTACAGAGACACCCCGCACTCCCGCAGAGGGGGAGAGGTAGAAAGGGATTGATGGGGGAGGGGGGGGGGGGGGGGGTTATGACACCTCAAGCCATTGTAAATCTTAAGGCAGCAGATGAATCCTTTGTCCTGTCAGTGGAGGATTGGAATGTATGGTGGGCCGATGGAGAATCTACCTCAGAACTGTAACATGCAATAAATAGACTTTGGGACATATTTTGTCAGCCGAAATGGTGGTAACAATGATAGATGAAATTTGAAAATGAATGTCGTTTTTGTTATGTTAATAATAGTTAAATGACAACGTTATAACGGAAAAATTGTAACTTGAAGAGTTTTCATAATATGTACATGATGTTTACATACTGTGCGTTGTGTAGAAAATATCCAGATCAAGGAGAATATTTTTGTAACAATTAACTATTATTTTAGTTGTCTAACGAGAGCATAGTACATTGTGATACCTTGCCTTGTAACTAGATATGCCCCAGATAACTTGCCATAAAGACAGAAATGCTCCTTTGTGACCCGGGGGTATAAAACATGTGAGTTAAGAATTTACATACCAGACTAAAACGGACCACAGCTGCAGCTTGATCTAAGATAGTCATAACCCCACAAACGCAAGAGGACAAAGGACCTCTAAACAATCAAGGCTATGGTTGATTACTGTATCTAAGAAAGGGGAATTCAAGAAGATCCAGCTAGTTTTTCTCTTCAAATCATTGGTTGTCTACACGGCCCTTCTACCCAAGCTGGGAGCGACGACACGGCTGATTATCCTCCTCAGAAGTCCACTCTCACAGAACGAGTGCAAGGAAACAGACCACTAAGAGGAAGTACACTGACATCATGTGGACAATCAGAGACTTACACCTGGTAACGAAGGAGACGCCTCCATCGGAGAAGGCCTCGTCGAACCGCCCAGTAAGCAGAACTCGGTCCACGAAGAGATACTCAACGGAGACCTTCAACAAGTAATTACATCATTATAATTCTGACCCATAAGAGCAGCAGTTCGGGGAGAGGTGTCAGGGCTAAACTAAGCAGGTTACAAATGTATCCAAGTGTGCTTTTCTCTGATGCACTCTCTCTCTCTCTCTCTCTCTCTCACTCTCTCTCTCTCTCTCTCTCTCACGCTCTCTTTCTAAATCCCCATCTTGTGCAACACATGTCATATTGTGTTGGTCCGCTAAGGACCTGTTTCATTGTATTAAGTTCTAGTCAATAGCCTGGACTGTGTGTTTGTGTATGTGTATCTTATATTATTATTTAGCTTGTTAGTAAATAAATAATCATTTAGTGAGACCCGGGTTTCTGCAGATTTAAGAATTATGCAACGTTCAGAACGAGACTTAAGAGGAAATGAATTAATTGCTGACTGCTATGAAATCGTTACTCTGATATTCGTTGAGTTAATTTGGGAAACGTTAACTCATTAAACAAACTTTTCTCATGGTGCCCCATGTTACTGAGCTCATGGTTGCCTGATTAATCTAATCACGTAATTATAAACACAGTTAATTATTCAATAAATATCAGTCGTCAGAATAATGACCAACGTTACGACATGTGTATTTGAGCTTGTGTCCTCAAAAGTGACTATACTTAAGCAATTTATAATCATTTTTACCAGTTAGATTTGAACCTTTCTTGGAGTATGCAGCATTATTAGTTATTGTTTGTCCTCTCATGATAAATAATTACTGTTGTGACCACTATGCTGGACATGTAATGGGTCCTAGGTGTAGTTGGTGTAGAGAGTCAGGTGCAGGACAGCAGATATGAGTTATCAACGTACTTTTACTCAAAATGTCAAATATACAAAGTAACAAATACACGCACACCATGACAGACCAAAAAGACAATAAAACAACCACTCACAAAATACCACATGGGGAACAGAAGGTTAAATAATAAACAAGTAATTAGTTGAGTGAAACCAGGTGTGAAAAGACAGACAGAACAAATGGAAAAAGAAAAGTGGATTGACAGTGGCTAGAAAGCCGGTGACGTCGACCGCCGAACGCCGCCCGAACAACGAACAAGTAGAGGGAACAAATTCGTCGGAAGTCGTGACAGGACATTTTTTATGTTTGTGCTTTTCTAATAACTAATTTATGTGTTCTATTCATGTGCTTTTCTAATAACCTTTTTCTGTGTTCATGTAAGTGACTGACTGAAAAAATCCTCACTATCAGTAGCTTCAATTTGGCAGTACGCCAAGAACTTTGTTTTGAGAACAAAATATATCTCAGATTCAAGATCTCAGCTTAGAGAAGAGAAGAAGCCTCGTAAGGTATTTGTCACGTTGGCATAAATGATTCGGGAGACAGGGGCAGGAATGCGTAATATTTTTTTTATTAAGCCCAAATTAAAGGCACGGGGACAAAGACCAAACAAACACATAACAAAACACAGGGTAGAACAAAACAAAACAAAAGAGCGAGGAGTACCTTAAATAAAAAACATGAGCACAATGATTAACACACAGGACGGGACGTGTAATCATCTGCGCAATCCACAATGGCACGAAAGCCAAAACACACAGCACAGGTACTCACACGCACCAGTGGCCATTGTAACAATAATGGACAGCCCATTGGAAACCAAAGGGCACACTTATACAAGTACTAATCAGTGAAATAGGAAACCAGTGTGCATAATGAAAGGTCCGGAGGGATCCTTGCCAGTATTGGTCTGTTGCATGTTATGAACCAGTTTGGTCGGTCACATGTATGAAAAAAAATGGTAATGATGACTTAATTATGCAAAATATAACTGGTCTGTCTATAGCGGTGTAAAAGACAACTGCTGGAACTGCCCCAGCAGAGCTCCTGATTGACATGTGTATTGTGGTGCATAGAGTAGGTTGGAACCTCTCCAGAACGCTGATAATAAAAGATGATTCATTTAAGATTGACTTTGAGGGTCCCTGGTGGTCATTTCCACGACATGTTGTGTAGTATTTCCACGACATGTCGTGTAGTATTTCCATGACACCACCATTTGCCTCATGTAGCGCAACATCTCCTTTGCATAGAGTTGATCAGGCTGTTGATTGTGGACTGTGGAATGTTGTCCCACTTCTCTTCAATGGCTGTGCGAAGTTGCTGGCTATTGGCAGGAACTGGAACACGTTGTTGTACACGTCAATCCAGAGCATCCCAAACATGCTCAATGGGTGACATGTCTGGTGAGTATGCCGGCCATGGAAGAACTGGGATTTTAAACTTCCAGGAATTCTGTTCAGATCCTTGCAACACGGGGCCGTGCATTATGATGCTGGAACATGAGGTCATGGCGGTGGATGAATGCCACGACAGTAGGCCTCAGGATCTCATCACGGTATCTCTGTGCATTCAAATTGCCATCGATAAAATATTACTGTATTTTTCGCCGCATTTGTTACATTCAGTATCACGACAAGAAAATTCCTGGAAAATGTAGGGTAGGTGCAACATAAGACAAAAAAAATTACAAGGGTTTGAATGAGAGGACTAATTGATGTCTCTAAGTGGCCACACACATCTCCAAAGTAATTTCAATGCACTATTAGGACACAAAGAAAAGTATTTAAGTATAAGGTGCTTTTTTGAGCTCGCCTAGCTGTGCCGTTGAGGAACTAGAGCAAGCACACTTGTAGTTGTTTTGTTTGGAACGCAACCCTGCTTCGTTGCCATCATGCAATTACTGTTGTTGTTTACGCAGTCAAAAAAAAAAGCTTGTCCTATTGCCAACATGACTAGCTAGGTTATAAAATATCATCTTGCAGTGTTAGGTTTTCGCAAGGCAATTCAGAGAAACAGATTGTCATTTTGGTGAACATAGAAACAAGCCATGAGTGCATTCAGGTGCTTCTCCTGCTGTGAATTTCTTTCACAATAGACAAATAGATTCACACAAATAATGAACAGACAATAAACAATCCTAAAATGGCGTCGCTGTGCGGCTGTTACCTTTCCCAGGAAGAGGACAAAGTCCCTCACGGTGTTGATGGTGGCCACTCTGAGGACATTCTCTACTAGGATGACGAAGGCGGCACGCGCCGACGTACATAAACTAGTGCTGTTGATCGCTGTCGCCGTGTACGCGTTCTGTGGTGAAAACAGACAAGAGACAGAAGTATCATCAATAACAATGTCTGACTGCTGTCATCTTGGAACGAGACTCCATTGTAAAATAAAAGAGATTGTTGTCAATGATATTACGTGTAATAGTAAAGATAATCAACAACTCAGATGACAATCAATCTGATTCTAATCAAACCCTTTCTTGATTCAGGTACGTTAGACACTTCTTCGGGCACTACAAATAGCAGATGCAGGCTTTCAGCATTCAGCGTGCACAGACATGTTCCTACAACAGAAAATACATTCAGCTTTGGTCCTCCACCCCTTGTCTGGCTTGACTTGGTAAAATGGTAGTTGTCATAAGAGAAGTGAAAGGGAATATGTTGAAAGGCAACATCTGGGATATTTCCTGCTGCTTATGTAGCCCTTTCCTGCAGTCAAATGACCTCGTGGCCTCATGGGTGGAATGTTATTCATATTTTCCATACTTTCATCATTCATAATAAACATTATTTCCAAAAACAAGCCGTAAATCCGATGTTTCTATGTCAAACAGTTTTGTTATATTTAACTCTTCTCTGATGTATATAAAGTTTAATTTTTGGGATGCAAACTAAAAACGGAATACATTTCAACTCTATATCTGACATGGTACACGTGTCTTCTTTTTAATTGAGCCCATACCATGTGTGTGAGGTGTATAATTGTGTTTTAAAGTGGATTTGTTTAAGACTAACAAGAAAGGACTCTATGTGACCCTGATTTAGCCCAATGCGATAAAAGGTTAATTAAGGATCAAATCTACCTAGACTGACAGTATGTGTTCATCCCCTGTGAATTCTATTGTAGTTGATGGTTTTAGGAAACCTTCAATACATCTGCAGTATTTCCTTGTTTAACATTTCTGATTCACACTTTTGTATCAAGAATGTATCAAGCATGAAGAGAGATCAGACATGTGAAGGGTTAATTCTGTTCCAGAGCACAGAGCAGCACTGGGTGGGGAGCAGCATGTCAACGTCACTTTACAGAAGTGAAACTGAAGTGTATAGACTTGACCACACAATCAAATGGTTTCAATCTCTTCTGGAAAATCTGTTAAGACATCTATCTACTCAGTCAGTTTTTTTTATACTACAGTATACAGTACCGATAAATCGGAGAAAGCGCCCACACTCTTTTACACACATAGATACAGGTGAGTACAGATTTACAAGGGCCGGTGAAGATGCATTCCACAGTCTGAGTTCTTGTATTCTAATGAATTCCTTTATTCACCGGTTTTCTTTTCCCTGTTTTCGACTACAGTACCTATGTTGAACTTTATTTTATACATTGACTAATTTATACTGTATGTTGTATGGTTAAACAACTTGAATTAACATTGGTTAGCGTCTCTAAATGCCGCGTTGACAGTGGCACTGAAACTATCGAGAGCTGACTCAATCAAGGAAATTATTTATAGTTCCACCTTCTCTGTCTAGATATAGCTTCCTTCAGCAGTCTCCTGTCTGAAGAGCAGTTCCTGTGGTCTACATGTCTGGATGTGTTCACTGGAAAAGTTGCCTGTGACGTCTGCACTGGTATGAAGCGCAAGGCCCTGAAGTCCTGCCTGGTGTGTCAGACCTCTTACTGTGAGAATCACCTGGAGCCTCATCAGATAGCCCCACCCTTAAAGAGACACAAACTGATCGACCCTGTGGAGAACCTGGAAGACAGGATGTGTAAGAAGCATGACAGACTCCTGGAGCTGTTCTGTAGGACTGACCAGACTTGTGTGTGTCAGTTCTGCACTGAGGCAGACCACAAGACTCATGACACAGTCCCTATAGAGGGAGAGTGTGGAGAGAGGAAGGCTCAGCTGGGGAAAACTGAGGCGGAAGTGCAGCAGATTATCCAGGAGCGAATGCAGAAGGTTAAAGACATCAAACTCTCAGTAGATCTCAGCAAGAGAGTTGCAGAGAGGGAGATAACAGACAGCGTGCAAGTCTTCACTACTCTGGTGCGCTCCATTGAGAAAAGCCAGGCTGAGCTGATTGAGGTGATTGAGGAGAAGCAGAAAGCAGTAGAGAGGCAGGCTGAAGGGTTCATTAAAGAGCTGGAGCAGGAAATCACAGAGCTAAAGAGGAGAAGGACTGATCTGAAGCAGCTCTCACACACGGAGGACCACCTCCAACTTCTCCAGAGCTTCATATCCCTAGTGTGCAAACCTCCACCAACCAAGGACTGGTCTGAGATCAGTGTTCACAGTGATCTGTGTGTGAGGACTGTTAGGAAAGCAGTGTCTCAGCTGGAGGAGATACTGAATAAAGAGATGGAGAAGCTGCCTGAAGTCAAACTGAAGATGATTCAGCAGTATGCAGTGGATGTGACTCTGGACCCTGATACAGCATGTTCCATTCTCATCCTGTCTGAAGATGGGAAACAAGTGAGAACTGGAGACAGAATCTTCCCGACAATTCAAAAAGGTTTGAAGTTCATCGGTTTGTCCTTGGAAAGGATGGCTTCTCCTCAGGAAGATTTTACTATGAGGTGATTGTTAAGGGGAAGGCTAGATGGACTTTAGGAGTGGCCAGAGAGTCCATAGACAGGAAGGGGATTATCATACAGCAACCTGAACATGGACTCTGGACTGTGACCTGAAGGGATGAGAATGTGTACCATGCCTGTACCTCCCACTCTATCATCCTCTCTCTGAGAGAGAAGCCCCAGAAGGTGGGGGTGTTTGTGGACTATGAGGAGGGTCTGGTCTCCTTTTATGATGTGGAGGGTTAGAGGCAGAGAATCCAAGTGGAGAGAGGGGTTACCGGCCAGGCAGAGACAGCAAGGGCAGTTCGTCGCTCCAGTGCCTGGCCGTTCACCTTCACACCCCTGGGCCAGACTATACTCAATCATAGGACCTACTGAAGATATGAGTCTTCATTAAAGACTTAAAGGTTGAGACCGAGTCTGCATCTCTCACATGGATAGGCAGACCATTCCATAAAAATGGAGCTCTATAGGAGAAGGCCCTGCCTCCAGCTGTTTGCTTAGAGATTCTAGGGACAGTAAGGAGGCCTGCGTCTTGTGACCGTAGCGTACGTGTAGGTATGTACAGCAGGATCAAATCGGAGTGATAGGTAGGAGCAAGCCCATGTAATATTTTGTAGGTTTGCAGTAAAACCTTGAAATCACACCTAGCCTTAAGAGGAAGCCAGTATAGATTGGTTTGTACTGGAGTAGTATGATAAAAAAATGTGGTTCTAGTCAAGATTCTAGCAGCTGTGTTTAGCACTAACTGAAGTTTATTAAATGGACCATTGCTGTAGTCTAATTTAGAAGTGACAAAAGCATGGATTAACTTTTCTGCGTCATTTTTGGACAGACACTTTCAGATTTTTGCAATGTTACGTAGATACAAAAAAGCTGTCTTTGAAATAGTCTTGATATGTTCATCAAAAGAGAGATCAGGTTCCTTCACAGTTTTATTTGAGACGACAGTACAACCATCAAGATTAATTGTCAGATCCGACAGAAGCAACACAATCTCACACTCAATTTGTGCAAATATGTACAAAAAGTATTTTAGCAGATTTCATGAGTTTTTGTTGTGGCTTAATTCATGTGAAAAGACCCCCAAAATTGTGCGACTTCATTCGTAGGACAAGACACATTTTTGTGTGACTTCATTCATAGGAAAATAAAAAAATTGGGGGGAAAACTTTCTCAACAATCTTTTGAAAGTTATTAAAGCAATGCATGATGGGCAATGGTGTTCTACACTGGCTTTTTTTATGGCCCACAATTATTTATATAAAAAAACTAAACGTGTTAACAACCAATTTCTCACCGGAATCATTATAATATAATTGTAGCCTTACGTATTTTTTAAAATTATTAATGCCAATACTGTTTTCTACGCTTGTTTTCACTTAATACTTTGGGATACTGATAGTCAGAAAGGCCCTTTTTTCATGTAGGCAGTACTAGGCCTAAAGGATTTTCTTCACAATGCATATTCATATTTCGTGGCGCCTACATTATACAATTTTCTTCATAATGCATTTAATACAAGGCTCCACTTTTTCTTTTACATTACACCATTTCTTTCAAAATGCATTTTATACAAGGCTATGTCGAATTTTATGAGGGTTGCCAGAATGGAGAAAAAATATGGATTTTTTAAGGGGGGGGGGGGGGGGTATCGATGAAGGTATTTGATTGGGGAATGGGGATATATATATTTTTTTATGATGGGAAATTATAATACACACCATAATACACACACACCAGCACACAAACACTTACACACATATGCATACACTCACTTTGTGTGTAGTCATGTTATAGCCAACTCATCACTATTGTATGAATAGTTTTTTATAAAATCTTTGTTTCTAGTTGTCATGCATTCATTATCTTTAACTGGTTAAATGTTTGTAGTTTGTATGTTTCAGTAATGATTAAGATGGCTAAATAGTTAAATAGTTAAATAGCCATTAAGATGGCTAAACATCGCTGCTTGATTTAGCTTTTGGTTATATTTGGCATTTTTATACATAATCGTTTTTTCTACTGAATAAAGCAATAATTAATCAACACACTACTGTCAATAAATGGACACTACCTGTTATAAAATGGAAATTGCTCTCCGTAAATAAAAGATGAGAAATGCTCAGTCTGAAGACATTCGGCTATGGGCTTCACAGCCTTCCAGTAATTATACAAGTTATATCAGTTAAAAAATGGTTTATTTACGACCTATGGGGTATAAGATGTTGGGAATAGTGGTTTAGGAGAGTCTGAAATCAATGAAATACCCTCAACCCTAAGCTATATTCAATGTCAGCAGCAATTTCCAGAGTGAAATGCTCAGTCTGAAGACATTTGGCTATGGGCTTCACAGCCCTATAACAATGATACAAGTTATATCCCCTTAAAAAGGGTTTATTTACAACCTCTGGGGTATAACATGTTGGGCAAAGTGGTTTAGGAGAGTCTGACATATAAAAACTAACTTGAGTTCAGTCTTCACCAATGAGAACCAAGAGGGGCCTAGCTTCATCCTTCATGACTGGGAAAGGCCTCGATTCAAGGTCGTTAAAAAATCCTACATCCATTTCATTCGATGGATCATCAGCAATTAATATTACTGGTTTGCACCCTTAAAAAAAGGATAGTTGCGTTTTGCTGCATGACACACTTACATTATTTGTCTTTTCCATATGATGTGGAACGTTGTCAGGTTATCAGATATAAGCTTCAGTAACAAAATAACACCATGGTTGTAATAACAGGTTGCTTGTACATGTGTAGAATGTGTTTGTTTTGGGTCCACACTGGTAAGTTACGTAAATTTGACAGACACAGAGGGGCACATCACTTTCAGAACGCTTCCCACCACTAGATCACTTAATAATAAAAAAATTGTTCCAATGTTTTCCCCAAAACAATGTATTTCCCTATGATTGACGTAGTACAAAACTGTGTGTATTTTCCTACGATTGAAGTGGCACAAATAAATTGTCACACAAATTAAGCCGCACAAGAACACAGGAAAATGCACAAAATCTGCTGAAATACTTTTTGTACGTATTTGCACGAATTGAGTGTGAGGATTGTTGCCACGCCTCCTCTGAAATATTATAATGAAATTAAAATGAAAACCTTTCTGCGCCTGGCAGCTACTACTATACCCTGTTCAAAGGCACTGAAATCTTGTGTCTTTCCCATTCACCCTCTGAATGGCAAAATGTACACAATCCATGTCTCAACTGTCTCAAGGCTTACAAATCCTTCTTTAACATGTCTCCTCCCCTTCATCCACAGTGGTTGAAGTGGATTCAATAAGTGATATCAATAAAGGATCATAGCTTTTCATCGACCCATAATGCTGACCTTCTTTGACAGAAGGAAAACTATCCCTCAAAGGGGAGCTGAACAAAAAAAACAACTTCTCTGGTTGAAAGCGGCCTATGTGGCATTTATTAGTATTCCAAAATTGACTACCAAGGGTACATAGGATAATTTGTCATAAAGTCAGTATCTTTCAAAACAGAGATTTGCAAGATTCTGGGAAATGTATGACGCTCCCTGGAAATTTGAGGAATCGAGTATGATTTCAATCATGCCCAGTCATGCCTACTTGGCCTCTAACACGGGATGGTAATGCCTGGGGAGAATTGTAACAAGGGAAGGGTGAATGGGAAAAAAGGTGCACTGAGTGTGCTCTATCTAATCGTAGCATCAGAGTCAACCTACAACCTGCCCATTTCTTTATAGACAGCAGAATTAACCATAAGCATGGCGTGCCTCAGACTTGTTTATATTCATACAAGACATCGTCGCCAATGTAATGTTGAAAGAACGAGACTTGTTCATTATAAACGGCTTATGTTTTTCCATCTCAAACATCCTGACATTTGTGAGATAACGTTAGCATCACAAACACAACTGTCCTCAAAGCTACTCTAGAAAGGAGGAAATGCATGATTTTTTAAAATATAATGTAGAATTCTCTGTATACGTACAAGAAGTACACAAATAGACGATGATAACATATGCTAGGGGGTACAACAAATGACAGATTATACAAAGGCCTTAAAAGAAACACACGTATTGATTGTTTTAACAGCTTTCTTATCAGAAGAATGTTGAATGGTCTTAATATACTGCTCGAATTCCATATAGAAAACACAGAAGAGTGTTTTTTTATTAGTGAATTTACATTTATGAATATGAAATTTAGCCAGTAGCACAATTAGATTCATGAGGTAAAATTGTTTTTCTTTGTCTTTATTATGGTTAAGGAAACCGAGCAGCACATCCTGGAAATGCATAATGCGATTTGGGATTCTAGAACATTGACGTTGTCATGCAGTTGCTAAACCAAGTCACTTCATTCAACTCAAATGAAATTAAAAAGTAATCCAAGTTATTTTGCTTTAATTAATATAATTTAGGTCTAATGCTGACCTTTGACAGAAAGTGATAGTATTTTTCTCTCTCAACCGTTATTCTCTCTCAAAGGGAAGCTAATGATATGGCACATCCTTAGCCTTTAAGATGGTTGTGGATGCAGGTAAATGTAATAAAGGAGGTACTTTTCCTTTGAGCTGGTTGTGGATCTAGGTAAGGATGGCCACGGTACCCAGGTGGTAGTGGGCCAGTCGCAGCATAGAGGACAGGATGGGGGTCAGGGTCAGCGGGGATTTATTCCTGATATCCACCACAGGGTAGAGGAAAATGAAGTTAGGAAATAGTCGAACTGATACAGGACAGACCTGGATTCCAATAGTATTTGTTTTCTTTCAGATACTTTGAGCATTTGATTGAGCGTGTATATGGAGTGCCAGACATTGACATTTAAAAATTATATTTCTATGGTGCCAGATTGGTGGGGTTGTACTTTTGGGATTATTCTATTGGTTATAATGCACCAGGGAAGCTCAATCAAGTGCAGCTAACGTACTAGACAGAAGAAAAAATACCTTTTGAACCCTGGTCTGATACAGGGCAATTTCCAATTCAACACATCACAATCACAAGCATTTAATTTAATTCAATACACTTTTTATTGTTGGGTAAATATACATTATTGTTTTAACATTTGGGTATATTATTGTATTGTTTCTCCCTCTTAGTGGATATCTTAGTGACATACAGACACAAACCCATGTTCAAGATTGAACTGATCATCTCTTGCCCAACAGATCTCACACAGACAAGAGGACATTGATTGTTTTCGTTTTTTCATTATAACTATTCTGTTATGTAACAAAAACTCATGAAGGAAATAGAGATACAGTCATAGGGAATCCCGTTTTCTATGGATAGAGTATTACAGACTTAGTAAGCAGTAATGACTCAATGTTGCCACAATTTAGGGATTGTCAGTTATGATCATTCATTGCCTCTGACATGACAACCTCAGTACTTGTAGGACCTGCATTTCATACATTAGAGTAATATAAAACGTTCTTATTAGAGTAAATGGATATTTCATACTTGATCCACCGTAGTAACATGATCCTGTTAGCAGGCGTGGGAGAACACCTTGCACAATGGAGTTTTATTAGTCTTTAACAAATCTACTTTGAAACGAAAGTCTACACCTCACACACATGGTTATTGGCTTAACAAAAATAATACACTTATACCATGTCAGATATAGAGTTGAAATGTAATACATTTGAGTTTACATTCCAATATTACACTTTATATACATCACAGAAGACTGAAATACAACAAAACTGTTTGGCATAGCAACACTGGATTTTGGCTTGTTGAAACATATGAATAACATTCCACTCATGAGGTCACGAGGTCATTTGACTTCAGGAAAGGGCTACATAAGGAGCAGAAAATATTATTTTCACATTATTCCTTTAAACATACTCACTTTCAATTCTACCAAGTCAAGTCAGACAATGGGTGGAGAACTAAAGCTGAATGTATTTTCTGTTTGTAGGAAACTGCCTGTGTGTAACGGCAGCCTTCCTCCTCTTCGTCTGAAGAGGAGGTGTAGCAGGGATCGGACCAAGACGCAGCGTAGTTAGTGTTCAACATATTTAATACAGACGATAAACGTGAACACTTAACAATTACAAAATAACAAAATGTGGCAAACCGATACAGCCCTATCTGGTGCAGAGAAAACACAGAGACAGGAAACAACCACCCACAATCCCCAACACAAAACAAGCCACCTATATATGATTCCCAATCAGAGACAACACAAAACATCTGCCTCTGATTGAGAACCATATTAGGCCAAACATAGAAACAGACAAACAAGACACACAACATAGAATGCCCACCCAGCTCACGTCCTGACCAACACTAAAACAAGCAAAACACACAAGAACTATGGTCAGAACGTGACACTGTGCTGAAATCCTGCATCTGCTGCTTGTGGTGCCTGAAGAAGTATCTAACGTACCTGAATGGTTTTACAGAATACCACTTTAATCTATTTCTATATGGTAAATAGTGTTTTTATGCACATATTACACTGAACTCGCCTTGTTAGCGTTTACGATACTTGATCCCTATTGGCTCAACACCAACCCACATTCATGCTCTTTCTTCTTCCTATCCATCCCTCTTTAGGAGTTTGTAGAGAACAGTAAGAATATGGAGGGATGGGATCGGCCCGAGGCAGATGGAGACGGTGGTGAGATGAAGCCCACGGAGAGTTAACCAAACTTTTCCAACAGAGAATACATTCATTTACCTCGATAATCTAGAGTCATACACACAAAATGATGATGCTGATGAAGACAATAGTAAAGTTTAACACTCCATTTGTTTATTGTTGTAGACTCATGCAGGAGGGACTTTTGCTTGACCAAACCAGAAGACGGAAACCAAACGACATTCCAAGCGTTTTCTTTAATCCATGTGTAACAGGTTTACCATGATATCACTCCAGTCACAGAGACCACAATATTTTTGAAAACCTGTTTATTAATTTATGGCACACTTTACATGAAAGCTTTGTTTTTTCAAAAGCACAATGCCTTTTTGATATACCTTTTTTATATAACAAAAGTACTTCAGCCAAAAATACTGTTAGTGTAGTTTGGTTCTAGTTTACAGGTTGTAAAGTATGTTTTGTTTAGCCTCTTGTGGGTGAAAGTATTGTAAGAGATTATTCTAATGCGTTCCATGTCACCACTGTTATTAAGTATTATTACTGTACACTACAAGTGTTTGAACATCAAATGTATTTTTAGATTGTGGTAATGACGATCATGGTTGCTACTTGTGCTGCGTTGCTCCTTTATTAATACCATTTTGACAAATACAACTGACGAGCGTAACAGATGATTAACAGGCACTTCTCTGTCAAAGACTAACAGGAAACACTCTGTGACCCTGATTTAGCCCACTGCAGTAAAAGGTTATTAATGATCAAATCTACCTCGACTGACAGTATTTGCTCATCCCCTGTGAATTCTATTGTAGTTGATGCCTTTAGAAAACCTTCATTACATCTGCAGTAATTCCTTCTTTTCTATCAAGAATGTATCAAAATTTAAAATAGATCAGACCTGAAGAGTTAACTGTTCCAGAGCACAGAGCAGCACTGGGTGGGGAGCTGCATGTCAACGTCACTTTACTTAAGTGAAACTGAAGTGTATAGACATACTATACGTTGCCAACACAAACAAACGGTCTCAAACTCTTCTGAAAAATCTGCTAAGATAGTCGTTTTTTAATACTATAGTATATAGAACCAATAAATCTGAGAAAGCACCCCACCCTCTGTCGCAAACACAAAGATACAGGTGAGTAGATATTTACAAGGGCAGGTGAAGATAAATGCTACTGTGTGAATTCTTGTATTTGAATGAATTTTCTTTTCACCTGTGTTTGAATACAGTACCTCTGTTTACCTTTATTTTGTACTTAGAATCATTTTTGTTGTACGGTTAAACATCTTGAATCAACATTGTTTGGTGCCTCTAAATTCCGTGTTGACAATGACACTGAAATTATCAAGAGCTGAATAATTCCAGGGAATAATTTAGAGTCCCACCTTCTCTGTTTAGATATGGCTTCATCCAGCAGTCTCCTGTCTGAAGAGCAGTTCCTGTGTTCTATCTGTCTGGATGTGTTCACTGAGCCAGTCACCACTTCATGTGGACACAACTTCTGCATGGCCTGTATCACAAAGTACTGGGATAGAAAGGACCTGTGTCAATGTCCACTGTGTCAGGAGAAGTTCTACAGACGACCTAAGCTTTGTGTCAACACAACTTTCAGAGAGGTTGTAGAGAATTTTAAAAAGATGAGAGACAAAGGTAGAGATGAGCCCCCTCCCAAACCTGGAAAAGTTGCCTGTGACGTTTGCACTGGGACGAAGCGCAAGTCCCTGAAGTCCTGCCTGGTGTGTCTGGCTTCCTACTGTGAGACTCACCTGGAGCCTCATCACATAGCCCCACCCTTAAAGAGACACAAACTGATCGACCCTGTGGAGAACCTAGAAGACAGGATGTGTAAGAAGCATGACAGACTCCTGGAGCTTTTCTGTAGGACTGACCAGACATATGTGTGTCAGTTCTGCACTGAGGCAGACCACAAAACTCATGACACTGTCCCTATAGAGGAAGAGTGTGGAAAGAGGAAGGCTCAGCTGGGGAAAACTGAGGCAGAAATGCAGCAGATTATCAATGGGCGACTGAAGAAGGTTAAAAAGATCAGACTCTCAGTAGATCTCAGTAAGAGAGATGCAGAGAGAGAGATAGCAAAGAGCGTGCAGGTCTTCACTGCTCTGGTGCGCTATATTGAAAAAAGCCAGGTTGAGCTTGTTCAGGTAATTAAGGAGAAGCAGAAAGCAGTACAGAGGCAGGCTGAAGGGTTCATTAAAGAACTGGAGCAGGAAATCACTGAGCTGAAGAGAAGAATCACTGATCTGAAGCAGCTCTCACACACTGAGGACCCCTTCCAACTTCTCCAGAGCTTCATATCCCTAGCGTGCACACCTCAACCCACCAAGGACTGGTCTGAGATCAGTGTTCACAGTGATCTGTGTGTGGGGACTGTGTGGAAAGCTGTGTCTCAGCTGGAGGAGACACTGAATAAAGAGATGGAGAAGCTGCCTGAATTCAAACTGAAGAGGATTCAGCAGTATGCAGTAGATGTGACTCTGGACCCTGATACAGCAAACCCCTGGCTCATCCTGTCTGAGGATGGGAAAAAAGTAAAACATGGAGACACACCACAGAATCTTCTAGACAATCCAAAAAAGTTTGATTGTCATCCGTTAGTCCTTGGAAAGGATGGCTTCTCCTCACGAAGATTTTACTATGAGGTGACGGTTAAGGGGAAGACAAGATGGAATTTAGGAGTGGCCAGAGAGTCCACTGACAGGAAGGGGATTATCACACTGAGACCTGAGGATGGACTCTGGACTGTGTCCCGAAGGGATGAGAATGTGTACCTTAACTGTTCCTCCCCCCCTGTCCTCCTCTCCCTGAGAAAGAAGCCCCAGAAGGTGGGGGTGTTTGTGGACTATGAGGAGGGTCTGGTCTCCTTTTATGATGTGGAGGCCAAGTCTCATATCTACTCTTTCACTGGCTGCACCTTTACAGAGAAACTCTTTCCATTCTTCGGCCCCTCTGATAATGATGATGGTCAAAACTCAGCCCCTCTCATCATCTCTCCTGTCAATCGCACACACTGATTAAACAACAGAAAGGGAATGGATAATTCATTAATTGCATTAATAAATCATTAAATATATCAATTTAGAAATGATCATATTTAGCCAGTCGACATGACACATTATTATATTTTCCTTGGATGTCCTCTGAAATCTCATCATCAAATGAAAATGGAAACTTCTTCACTCTGTTAGGGACAGATTGAATATTACTGGGGGAGGGGTGGTCCGAAATAGGGGAGGGTTGTCAAACCTTTTTTATTGTTTTGGGGATAGATGTGTGTTTTCTTTTTGGGGGGGTGGGGGGGGTAGTGCAATTTTTTCCTGGTTTACATTCACATTCTGCTCGTATTCTCCCTATAAACAATGACTTACTTTTGATATTACCCTAATAAAGTTTTGAAACGTTTGGTATGGTTTGTCTATTATTAAGTTTTAGCTACGCAGGCCTTTGATATGATGGCAGTGCGCCCCGGCTTTCCAACTGATTTCGACAGTTGATTTTGAGGTGAGGAAGACTTTCATGCCAACCAGAGTTACTCCTATAATCTAACAATATAATGTTCATCTTTATACAAAATATTTGGATTGAAAATCTTTGAATTACCCTCCTTCTGCACATCTATATCTGTATAACAGACGTGGTAGCCATCTGACATAAAGAGATGCCCTAATACCAGCAGCCCCAAACTTCTAAAGAATAAGCTACCAGCCAAACAAGCTTGTAGGAATTGTACTTAAACTCCCCCCTCATACCTGTCTGGAGGTTGAAAATGTTTTGTCTATCTTTGTAATATGTCTGTATCTATGTCATTATATATGTACATGTATTTATGGAAATAAGTCCCTGACTTTATTGTTCAATCCCGCTCACTTTATAAAAAAACTTTGTTTATGTATTTTTGAAACTGACAAATAGAATCAATCAATCCAAACTGTGCAGCGGCCAATTGATGAATAGAAAGAGACATCTGTTACAAAACACCTTAAAAGTTTCGTAACGTTCAGAGATGATCAAGCCACGCCTTCAATAATGGGTAAGCCTACAAGGTTGCAAGGGATGTATTTTATGATTGTTGAGAGTGACATAGTCTATTTATTTTGTTGTTGAAAATGCATACCATGATATTGAAGTGCTCGAAGTCAGTATGCTTTGTTTTTTGGTTGAGTGGTGCAAGGTAGCTGTGCGTAGGTAAATCACCGGGGAAGCCAAGCCAGAAAAAAAGGCATATTACAACAATTGTGATAATTGTGTTGGTTGGTCTATAACGTGATAATTCATATGCCTTGCCAGCGTGATATATATATATATAGGCTTAAGGCCGTGTCACGTTCCTGACCTGTTTTCTGTTATTTTTATATGTGTTTAGTTGGTCAGGGCGTGAGTTGTGGTGGGCATTCTATGTTTTATGTTTCTATGTTTAGGTCACTTGTAATTAGCCTTATATGGTTCTCAATCAGGGACAGGTGTTTGACGTTTCCTCTGATTGAGAACCATATAAAGGTTGGCTGTTCACAATGTTTGTTTGTGGGTGATTGTTTCCTGTCTCTGTGTTTGTGTTCTGCACCAGATAGGACTGTCTCGGCTTTCACGTTTGTTATTTTGTTATTTGTTAATGTTCATCGTTTATTGGTTAATTAAACATATTGAACACTAACTGCGCTGCATTTTGGTCCTCCGATCCTTCTCTCCTCTCCTCGTCCGAGGAGGAGGAAGAACCAGACTCCCGTTACAGAACCACCCACCTACCATGGAGCAAGCAGCGTGAGAGGGACCAGCAGCAGCGACCTAAAACCCAGGACTCGTGGACTTGGGAGGAAATATTGGACGGAAAGGGACCCTGGGCTCAACCAGGAGAATATCGCCGCCCCAAAGCTGAGCTGGAGGCAGCGAAAGCAGAGAGGCGGCGATATGAGGAGGCAGCACGGAAACAAGGCTGGAAGCCCGTAAGTCAAACCCAAAAATTTCTTGGGGGGGGGGGGGGGGGGGGGGGGGCTCTCGGGTAGTTTAGTTGGGTCAGTCGGGAGACGTGAGCCAACTCCTCCTGCTTACCGTAAGGAGCCGGTGAGGGCGGATTTGGAGGGGAGTGACGCAGAGACAGTAAAGGAGTTAATGGAGAAATTGGAGGAGAGAGTTATGAGGGATGTACTGGTTTGGTGCATGAGGCACGGCATCCGTCCGAATGAACGTCTTGGTGAGTTAATGTCACCGGGAACAGCTCTCCATACTCGTCCTGAGGTGCGTGCTAGCCGTCTGGTTATGACAGTGCCTACAGCACGCACAAAGCCTCCTGTGCGTCTCCAGAGTCCTGTGCGTCCTGTTACTGCTCCTCGCACTAGCCCTGTGGTGCGTGTCCCCAGCCCAGTACCACCAGTGCTGACACCACGCACTAAGCCTCCTGTGCCTCTCCAGAGCCCTGTTCCTCCTCCACGCACTCTCCCTGTGGTGCGTGTATCCAGCCCAGTGCTTCCAGTTCCGGCACCACGCACCAAGCCTCATGTGCGTCTCCAGAGCCCTGTACGCACTGATCCTTCTCCCCGTACTCGCCCTGATGTGCGTGCCCTCAGCCCGGTACCACCAGTGCCGGTACCACGCACCAGGCCTATAGTACGCCTTGAGAGTCCAGTGTGCCCTGTTGCTGCTCCCCGCACTAGCCTGAAGGTGCGTGTCTTTAGCCCGGTACCTCCAGTTCCGGTACCACGCACCAGGCCTACAGTGCGTCTCAGCCGGCCAGAATCTGCCGTCTGCCCAGCGGTGCCTGAACGGCCCGTTTGCCCAACTGCGCCTGAACTGCCCGTCTGCCCAACGGCGCTTGAACTGTCCGTCTGCCCAACGCCGTCTGAACTGTCCGTCTGCCAAGCGCCGCATGAACTGCCCGTCTGTATTGAGCCTTCAAAGCCGCCCGTCGGTACTGAGCCTTCAAAGCCGCCCGTCTGCCATGAGCCTGCAAAGCCGCCCGTCTGCCATGAGCCTACAGAGCCGTCCGCCAGACAGGAGCCGCTAGAGCCGTTCGCCAGACAGGAGCCGCTAGAGCCTTCCGCCAGACAGGAGCCGCTAGAGCCTTCCGCCAGACAGGAGCAGCCAAAGCCTTCCGCCAGACAGGATCAGCCAGAGCCTTCCGCCAGACAGGATCAGCCAGAGCCTTCCGCCAGACAGGATCAGCCAGAGCCTTCCGCCAGACAGGATCAGCCAGAGGCGTCAGCGAGCCATGACCAGCCAGAGCCGTCAGCGAGCCATGACCAGCCAGAGCCGTCAGCGAGCCATGACCAGCCAGAGCCGTCAGCGAGCCATGATCAGCCAGAGCCGTCAGCGAGCCATGACCAGCCAGAGCCGTCAGCGAGCCATGACCAGCCAGAGCCGTCAGCGAGCCATGACCAGCCAGAGCCGTCAGCGAGCCATGACCAGCCAGAGCCGTCAGCGAGCCATGACCAGCCAGAGCCGTCATCCAGCCATGACCAGCCAGAGCCGTCATCCAGCCATGACCAGCCAGAGCCGTCATCCAGCCATGACCAGCCAGAGCCGTCATCCAGCCATGACCAGCCAGAGCCGTCATCCAGCATTAAGCCATCATCCAGCCAGGATCCGCCAGAGCCAGCCAGCCAGGATCCGCCAGAGCCAGCCAGCCAGGATCCGCCAGAGCCAGCCAGCCAGGATCCGCCAGTCATTCTGGTGTTGCCCCTCATTCTGGTGTTGCCCCTCATTCTGGTACTGCCCCTCATTCTGGTACTGCCCCTCATTCTGGTGCTGCCCCTCAGTCCGGTGCTGCCCCTTAGTCCGGTGCTGCCCCTTAGTCCGGTGGGATTAATTTGGAGGGTGGCCATTTGGAGGAGGCTACAAAAGCGGGGTTTGACTAAGGTGGGATGGGGACCACGCCCAGAGCCTGAGCCGCCACCGTGGACAGATGCCCACCCAGACCCTCCCCTAGACATTTGGTGGTGCGTCCGGAGTTCGCACCTTGAGGGGGGGGGTTATGTCACGTTCCTGACCTGTTTTCTGTTATTTTTATGTGTTTAGTTGGTCAGGGCGTGAGTTGTGGTGGGCATTCTATGTTTTATGTTTCTATGTTTAGGTCACTTGTAATTAGCCTTATATGGTTCTCAATCAGGGACAGGTGTTTGACGTTTCCTCTGATTGAGAACCATATAAAGGTTGGCTGTTCACAATGTTTGTTTGTGGGTGATTGTTTCCTGTCTCTGTGTTTGTGTTCTGCACCAGATAGGACTGTCTCGGCTTTCACGTTTGTTATTTTGTTATTTGTTAATGTTCATCGTTTATTGGTTAATTAAACATGTTGAACACTAACTGCGCTGCATTTTGGTCCTCTCCTTCATCCCAGGAAGAAAGCCGTTACAGGCCGAGACAATAAAAGGACAACGTTTCATCACAAAACCGGAGAGCAACCTTTGTCCGGTGAAGTCCCCAAAGCATATTACATGGAACAAACAGTTACATGACCTAACGTTAACGTTTCTGACATTTTGGGACCACTACTGATTTAGAACCACGGAGAGTTACCGCAAGACGCAAAGAAAACAGGAGCTGCCTCCACTATTCCAGCTCCATTTCAACTTCAACATTTCAACATCACCTATGCTTAGTCTAATACAGTGACAACTAAATGATACCAAAAACAATTTAGTCCAATTACCGTAAGCTAAATATGAGGTGGCTGTCCGTGGTTCTGATTTATGTGTGTCTGTGTGTGTGTGTGCGTGCGTGCGCACGTTCGTGTAAGTAGAAAAAAACTTGTTGACTCACCCTACTTGTAGAGAAATGCCAATGCCATACACCTCTCTTTCATTTTGACGAAGCGGTTTATCACTCTGTCATACAGTACACACTATGTTTTGTTGTCCTTGGCAACCTGGCTAAAATGCTTGCTCACTAGCCTATCTTCATTTCATGGGCAACGTTAGCTAGTTACAGTAACATTAGCCATCTATATCTAGCTACAGATCGAACTTCCATCCTCTCAGGCCATGGGCACAATGTATGAATTTATCGTTGGATCAGAATCGCTGTTATAATCAGTGTCCAGTATGGAGAATTAAGTAAAACCACAAGTCCAAATCCCTATCTCCATCCATGGTTAATTTAGGAAAGTGACAATTTTAGCTAGCTAGCTAGCCACCGGAGGACAACAACACAAAGAGATGCAAGAATTCAAGTTGTTTCTGTCAATGACGTATGCTCTTGATGCGATGTGATTGGAGAGAAGCCAAGTCCAAACAGGATTCCCTTGACACTTTTTTTTTGGTGCTCCAGGACCGTTCACAGTTGAGCTCATTCAGTTTAGCACAACACTTATTGGCAATTATTTTATACTTTTTTTTATCAAGGGAGGCCAAATGCTCACTGGCTTCCCTTGCATTAGATGCTACGGGCTGTAACAATGTCATACTCTTTTGGACCAGGCAGCATCAGATAGATGGCCTACACATAGAGAGACAGAGCGACGCTGTTTCGCTCGCTCAGATGCTTTCTCCGATGAGATACATTCAGCCACTTGCGAACTTAAGGAAAATTAAGAAACTAAGAGATGAAAGATACATTTTTGATGTGTTTTTTAAATTTGTTTTGTGTGTTGCTGGAAAATGTGTTGCATCTACAGCAGTATTCAAAAGTTTGGACAAACCTACTCATTCCAGGGTTTTTCTTTATTTTGACTATTTTTTACATTGTAGAATAATAGTGAAGACAACAACACTATGAAATAACATATTGAATCATGTATTAAACCAAAAAAGTGTTAATCAAATCCATACATTTCATATTTGAGATTCTTCAAAGTAGCTACCCTTTGTCTTGATGACAGCTTTGCACATTCTTAGCATTCTCTCAACCAGCTTTTTATTTTACTAGGCAGGTCAGTTAAGAACAAATTCTTATTTACAATGACGGCCTACCCCGGCCAAATTGTTCGCCCGCCTTCCTGCCCATATCTGAATCTCCCTTCCTTCCCGACTGTCTCTGTTCTCTTTTCATGTCTCATCCCTCTATGTATTTATTATTTATCATCATCACTTCCCAATCACGGCCAGATGTGACGCAGCCTGGATTCAAATAGTGGACTTTCTTTCCTTCTTATATATTTCTTTTGATTTGTTTAACACTTTTTTGGTTACTAAATGATTCCATATGTGTTATTTCATAGTGTTGATGTCTTCACAATTATTAAAAATGACAAGGGTTTGAAAGAGAGGACTAACTGGTGTCTCCAAGTGGCCACACACGTCTACAAAGTATTGCCAATGCATATTTAGGACTCAAAGAAGAGTCTTTAACTATAAGGTGCTTTTTTAGGCTCTCCTAGCTGTGCCATTGCGGAACTAGAGTAGTTGTTTTGTTTGGAACACAACCCTGCATCCCCACCATCACACACTTGCTGTTGTTGTTGATGCAGTCCAAAAAGAAAGCTTGTTCTACGGCCAACATGACTAGCTAGGTTATAAAATATCATCTTGCAGTGTTAGGCTTTCGCAAGGCAATTCAGAGAAACAGATTGTCATTTTGGTGAACATAGAAACGAGCCATGAGTGCATTCAGGTGCTTCTCTTGCTGTGAATTACCCTCACAATAGACAAAGAGATTCTGTTCAGAACAGGGTATGACGCCATGTCATCTTGTAACTGTACATCACACATAGTGATCATAAACATTGTCACTCTATAGACATGAGTTGTAGGATATGGAGATGTAAAGTGCACATTTACAGGTGTTTGGCTTGTTTGTATGACATCAAAGAAGTAAATATTATAATCCTCAATGCCTCATCTTTCAAAAATTCATAGAGTCCTCTTAATTTACAGCATTTCCCTCACACAAATAACCAAATGTTGCCCAATTAACGGGAGGGATGGAGGCAACTACTTGTCGCGTGTGGTGTTGAACTTCAGAACGGCTGTCAGTCAAAACCCGTACAGCACTGCAAGGCGCAGAGCCTGAGCTCTGACGCCATTTTATAGCATGTTAGTGTACAGCCACTGAGTTCCAATTGAAGTGCTTATCAGTGCTGAAATTGTCAACCTGTATACGGGTACGAATGTAAAGGGCTACCACAGGCTTAACACCTAAAAAAGAAAGAGAGAGTGACTGTGTGTAGAGATGATAGAGGGCAAGTCTAATTTAGTGTAATATGTGCATGAACACTGTTTACCATATAGAAAAGTAGTAAAAGTAGCACTGGGTAAAAAAAAAGGCTATGTTCCATTATCCACTGAAGTGGTAATGCCTGAGAAGCCGGTGTTTGGAGGTCATATCCTCCAAACACCGGCTTCGAGGGGCATTATCACTTTTATACAACGGGTTACCAACATATTCAAATAAAGACTGAAATATTTTAATTAAAAACGTTATTTTGATTAATTGATTCATACTATTTCACCCTTCCACAATATATAGTCCAGACACAAATCTAGGGTTGCTACCCATCGTTTCCTAGAGACGTGACCCAGTCGTTCAGTCTTTTTGTTCTGTATCTATGGACGTGACCCAGTCGTTCGTTCTAAATGTTTCATTGCCATACTGCCTGGCAACATTATCCCTTACTTGATAGCTAGCCAACTGAAGGCTAACTTACAGTCACGTCAAAAAAGTGTAGCCAGAATAACAGCAAAGTAGCTGCATTTGCATAAATGGTTTTCTAGTGACATTTATTTGGATACATCCATAACAAAGAGCTAATGAGGCACGATTTCGCATGGCATAGAAAATGTGCTCTCTCGTCAGAACACGGTTGTTCAGAGGAGCCAACAACACAGCTATAACAATCACTTCAAACTAAAGCTGGAAAGACTGCAAACTAGCTGCACTTCGTCTTCGTTTTGACCTTTTTTTCAATTGACATTTCTTTGTGTATATCCATTAAAATTACGGCAGCTGATTCATGATTTCGACTGGCTGAGAAACGCTGCCTGCCTGTTTGTCTCGTCCCGACTCCCGACACGTACATTACTATGGGACGGCTGGAAATCATTGAATATTGAAACAATATTGCAAATGTCGGAGAGACAAGGTTTACACAAATCTCCGCTGTTGAAAACTAAATGTTAGTCTAAAAGAAATATGAGATAATGTCGAGATGCTTTTTGTAGTGGAGATCAAGTTTATAAATTGCTTGGCTGGGCTGATGAGACAGTGGATTGCGCAGTCAGATGAAACAGATTAAATAGGCATTTTAATGTAATAGATTTAGTAACTTGTGGAATAGACCGGCTGGAATGCGGTTTTAACCAATCAGAATTCAGGATTAGACCCACTCATTGTATAAACTAGCATACCAGTTAGAATGTATGGCCTGATACATTGGAATGCTAGTGTGGATAATGGAATAGAGACCAATATAAGGCTACCTCCCGGTTCTCCACCTTCTACCGAAGAATGTACGACATCAATTTAACAATGGTGGAAACTCCCTCTAGCCAATTATTACACCAATCCATTCCTTTTAAATCCATGACTGGTGGAGAATCAGGACGTAGCCATAGCCTCCCACCCAGCCTCGCTTCCCTTTCCGTCAACATGAGGGACTTGTCCATGTAGAACTCTCAGCCGGTGCTGCCGTCGTTGTGCTTGGTGTCCACGGCAAAGCAGAGGAAGAGCATGTCCACCACGATCTCAAAGACAGACAGGAAGCAGTGGGCTACCAGCCAGGAGAACAGGCAGACGATGAGCAGGGGCAGGACCCACACCGTGTAGTCCCACTGGTAGTTGAGCTCAAGCACAACGGTGAACGCAGTGCAGGAGACGATCAGTACCTGGACACACACATACAAAGGAAAAGATGGAGAGAAAGGAGGGTGGGAAAGGGAGAAAAGAGAGAGAAAGTGACAAAGACAGAGAGAATGAGAGACTGTGATGGATTGAATAATATTATTATGCTTGTAATATACACATAAATAATGAACTGACAAAAAACTATTCTAAAATGGAGCAGTGTCGTGGAAATTACCAGCAGGGACTCAAAGTCAAACTTAAATGAATCCTTCTTTCTTATCAGCAAGCTGGAGAGGTTGAGAGCTAAGTCCCGTTAGTTCTTTTATATACTGCTTACAAAGACAAGTTACATACGTTTGTTTCCTGCACGTGACCGACCAATACTGCACAAGGCTTCTTCTCTCCAAGCTGAGACCTTGAAACTGAGATGTCCTTTTTGGGTTTTGTCCATTTTCCAACCAGTACACCATCAGCATGAGAGAAGTTTGGATGGTATCTCTCTCCATGCTTACTCCACGTGGACTCATGCCGCACTCCTGAGAGAAATGGCAGTTGATAGCTTCGACTGGATGCTGTGCACGGGTCGCTGGCTCGGATTTCAGGTAGAAGTGGTGAAGGACAGTGTCATAGTGAACGCCATTAACTTCTCTAGGATAGGGGGCAGCATTTTCACGTTTGGATGAAAAGCATACCCAAATTCAACTGCCAGCTACTCATCCCCAGAAGATAAGATATGCATATTATTAGTATATTTGGATAGAAAACACTCTGAAGTTTCTAAAACTGTTTGAATCATGTCTGTGCGTATAACAGAACTTATTTAGCAGGCGAAACCCAGAGGACAAACCATTCAGATTTTTTTGTTGTTGAGGTCACTCTCTTTTCAATGATTTTCATTGGGAATCCAGATTTCTAATTGACCTTCTTGCAGTTCCTACCGCTTCCACTGGATGTCAACAGTCTTTAGAAATTGGTTGAGGTTTTTTCCTTTGTGTAATGAAGAAGTACGGCCATCTTGAACGAGGGTCACTTGAAGTGTTCTGTTGTTAGAGGCGTGTGACCAGAAAGCTAGTTACAGTTTGTTTTAATCATGTATTGAACCCAGATCATCCCGTCTTCAATTTTATCAATTACTTACGTAAAAAAATACCTAAAGTTGTATTACAAAAGTAGTTTGAAATGTTTTGTCAAAGTAAAGTAGTCACGTTGCACAAGTTGGAACCGGTGTTTTTCTGGATCAAACGCGCCAAATAAATGGACCTTTTGGATATATATCGACGGAATTAATTGAACAAAAGGACCATTTGTGATGTTTATGGGACATATTGGAGTGCCAACAACAGAAGCTCGTCAAAGGTAAGGCATGAATTATATTTTTATTTCTGCGTTTTGTGTCACGCCTGCAGGGTTGAAATATGCTTCTCTCTCTTTGTTTACTCTGTTGCTATCCTCAGATAATAGCATCGTTTGCTTTCGCCGAAAAGCGTATTTGAATTCTGACATGTTGGCTGGATTCACAACAAGTGTAGCTTTAATTTGGAATCTTTCATGTGTGATTTAATGAAAGTTAGATTTTTATAGTAATTTATTTGAATTTGGCGCTCTGCATTTTCTCTGGCTTTTGGCCAAGTGGGACGTTAGCGTCCCACATATCCCAGAGAAGTTAAAGGGGGTGAGGCTCACGTTGTTCTCGGTCAAATTATCCCTTCCATGCATCTAGGTACCATCCGTGGTCACCTTCGCCATAACTTCGAGAGAGGACAGACCAGAACAACAGTTTAGTTTAGGCCATTTCTGATTCAGGAGATCCAGACAAACTATTTACTGTATGACAAATTATTGCTACTACCAATATTATTAATACAAATTTCAAAGACAAATGTCAAGAGAATAACAACACACCATTTTTGCAAATGTCTTATACTCTCCAATCACATTGGTGACCTCACTGCAGAGTTACAGGGTGAAGGAGTTAGAGGGCAAATCCTTAGGGAGAAATCCCGACCATCCAGCAGACCCAATCTGGTGAGATTTGTACTGAAGCAAGAAAATGAAGAAGAAAAAAAACAGTGCAAAAACAAAAACAAACATAACAACAGCATTACACTTAATAAAAAACACCTTATCCTTTACCCAATCAAGCTCTTTGTTTGTAAGGTTACTTGCTTTGGTCCACATGGCAAAGTTTCAGCACTGTCTGGTAACAATCCACAAACCCAACAATCTGTTACATTCTGTAGTACAGAGACATTACTAACTATATTTAAGAAAGTGTTTGACCCGGGGGAAAACTGTCAACCATTACCAACATATATTTTTTCCTTTTACAGGCTGGCATGTTGGCACGACTTCCGCCGAAGACGGTCCCTCTCCTTGTTCGGGCGGTGTTTGGCGGTCGACGTCACCGGCCTTCTAGCCATCGCCGATCCACTTATCATTTTAATTTTGTTTTGTATTTGTTTTACACACCTGGCTTCAATTCCCCAATTACATGTTCATTATTTAACCCTCTGTTTCCCCATGTTTTTTGTGCGTGATTGTTTTATGTATGTTCGGTCCGTTATTGTGGGCTCGGTATTACGACATGTTATTTGGAATATTTGAGTAAAGTTACTTGTGTTACTCATCTCTGCTGTCCTGCGCCTGACTCCTCTGCACCAGCTACACCCAGAGCATTACAGAATCACACACCACAAAAATGGAGTCAGCAGGAGCAGACATACCCCCCTTTGGCGGTCGAGGAGCGCGTCCAGCAGCATGCGACCATGTTGCAACGTCTCGGCACCGCCATGGATCGCGTGCTGCAGACGATGGACCGACGGGAGAGAGGAGAAGTTCTTCCAGCACCTCCACCAGCACCACTACAACAGGCACCACTGTTCACCCCTCCTTCACCTGGTCCCAGTGGGATTCGGCTCGTGCTCCGGAGGGAGTATGATGGGACGGCTGCTGGATGCCAGGGGTTCCTACTCCAGCTGGAACTCTACCTGGCGACCATCCACCCGGCTCCTTCAGGACGTGAGAGCATGTCCGCCCTCGTCTCCTGTCTCTCAGGGAAAGCCCTGGATTTGGCCAACGCCGTATGGGGGGAAGGAGAAGTGGTGTTGGACCATTACGCGTAGTTCACCCATCACTTTCGGGCAGTTTTCGACCACCCGCCTGAGGGTAGAGCGACGGGTGAACGTCTGTTCCACCTGAGGCAGGGGACGAGGAGCGCACAGGAGTTCGCCTTAGACTTCCGGACCCTGGTCGCCAGCGTGGGATGGAACAACAGGGCCCTGATCGATCACTACCATTGCAGTCTGCGCGAGGACGTCCGTCGGGAGTTGGCCTGCAGGGACACCACTCTCACGTTGGACCAGCTGGTGGACCTGTCCATCCGGCTGGATAACCTGCTGGCTACCCGCGGACGTCCGGATCGGGGCCTGTCAGTTCCATCCCCCAGCACCACCGCTTCCCATGGAGCTGGGAGGTGCTGCGCTTAGGGCGACCGGAGGAGGGGCTATTCCCTGCACCAGCTGTGGCCGCAGAGGGCACACTGCTGATCGGTGCTGGGGAGGTTCCTCTGGGAGTCGAGGCAGCAGGAAGGGCACTCTCGTGTCACCCCAGGTGAGTCGGCACCAGGCTCACCCAGAGCCCCCTGTTGCTCACATGTTTAGAAATCTTCCTGAGTTTTCCCCGCATTCCCAGCATAAGGCGCTCGTAGATGGAGGCGCACCTGGGAATTTTATTGACAGAGCATTTGCCCATAGTTTAGGGATCCCCAGTGTTCCTGTGGATATGCCCTTCCCTGTGCATGCCCTAGATAGTTGACCATTAGGGTCAGGGCTAATTAGGGAGGCCACCGCTCCACTGGGCATGGTTACGCAGGAGGGTCACAAGGAGAGAATTAGTCTTTTCCTTATTGATTCTCCTGCGGTTCCCGTGGTGCCGGGCCTACTCTGGTTGGCCTGTCATGACCCCACTATTTCGTGGCAACAGAGGGCTCTAAAGGGGTGGTCAGGAAAGTGCTCGGGGAGGTGTGTAGGGGTTTCCATCGGTGCTATTACGGTGGAAAGTCCAGACCAGGTCTCCACCGTGCGCATCCCCTATGAATATGCCAGTTTGGCTCTCGCCTTCTGTAAGAAGAGGGCGTTTCAATTACCACCCCATCGATGGGGGGATTGTGCGATAAATCTCCTGGTAGACGCAGCACTTCCCAGGGGTCACGTGTATCCCCTGTTACAGGAGGAGATGGCGGATATGGAAACATACTGTAAGTACAAATTCTTATTTACAATGACGGCCTACCTCGGCCAAACCCAGACGATGCTGGGCCAATTGTTCGCCAACCTATGGGACTCTCAAACACAGCCGGATGTGATGCAGCCTGGCTTCAAACAAGGTACTGCAGTGACGCCTCTTGCACTGAGATGCAGTGTATTAAACCCGTCGTCCGGGTTTGGCCGGCATAAGCCGTCATTGTAAATAAGAATTTGTTCTTAACTGACTTGCCTAGTTAAATAAAGGTTAAATAAAATTAAAATAAAAAACCTTCTTACTTAGATCACTGGTGTTACCCAAACTATAGAATTGAGTAAAAATATTTGGAAATTGTCAAAAACGTCTCTTATTCGTACCTCTGTCCCAAATGTCCCCTGTTTGATTTCAGTGAGTATGTCACGATCGTTGTATGTTGGAAGAGAGGAGGACTAAGGCGCAGCGTGATAACAATACATTCTACGTTTAATGAAACGAAGAACACTTGACAAACTAACAAAACAACAAAGGAATGAACGTGACGCTATAAACAAATAGTGCTGACACAAACACTACACATAGACAATAACCCACAACCCACAATACAAAACAGGCTAAATGTGGTTCCCAATCAGAGACAACGCAAAACACCTGTCTCTGATTGAGAACCATATCAGGCCAAATAGACAAACCAGACAAACAACATAGAATGCCCACACAGATCACACCCTGACCAAACAAAACATAAAACCTACACAGCAAACTATGGTCAGGGCGTGACAGAGTACCCTTCATTTTCACTGGCGGCTTATCTATTTGTCCACCGTAAGCTTTAACAACAGATGGCAGCCCCTAATATGATATCAGTCCCAAGGTTCAATCACTCTGTTTGTCATGTGACTTGGTATTAAACATTTACTTTACTAAAATATGCAGTGGTGGTAAAAGTACCCAGTTGGCATACTTGAGTTAAAGTATAGATACCTTAATAGAAACATACTCAAGTAAAAGTGAAAGTCACCCAGTAAAATACTACTTGAGGTAAAAGTCTAAAAGTATTTGGTTCTAAATATACTGAAGTATCAAAAGTACATGTAATTGCTAAAATATACTTAAGTACCAAATGTCTAAGTATAAATAATTTCAAATTCGTTATATTACGCAAAGCAGATGGCACCATTTTCTTGTTTTTAAAATGTATGTATAGCCAGGGGCACACTCCAACACTCAGACATCATTTTCAAAAGATGAATTTGTGTTTAGTGAGTGTGCCAGATCAGAGGCAGTAGGGATTACGTCTTGATAAGTGCGGAAATTGACAATTTTCCTGTCCTGCTAAGCATTCAAAATGTAACAAGTACTTTTGGGTGTCAGGGAAAATGTATGGAGTAAAAAGTACATTATTTTCTTCAGGAATGTAGTGAAGTAAAAGTGAAAGTTGTCAAAAATATGAATAGTAAAGTACAGATACCCCAAAAAACTACTGAAGTAGTACTTTTAAAAAGTATTCTTGCTTAAGTACTTTACACCACTGAAAATATGGCATTAGTAGAGGGCTATTTGATAGCCACTGATGACATATTACCATTCACATACTGTCAACACTCATTAAATTGGACTTCAACTGATAGATCGTGAGTACCAAGAGTCTTTACACTTTACCTCCTTCATCAATGTCTTTGTTACTCTCACTAGTCTTCATATCTGTTTCCATCAACTAAAACCCTTCTACTCCAGTGTAGAAAAAGATTTTCAATCACTACTGCTAATACACACGGAACACTCTCAAACATTGTACTGCTTTTACCCCCATTGTAAGGTTAAAAACAAACCAAAACATACACCAATCAAATGTATTTATAAAGCCCTTCTGACATCAACTGATGTCACAAAGTGCTGTACAGAAACCCAGCCTAAAACCCCAAACAGCAAGCAATGCAGGTGTAGAAGCACAGTGGCTAGGAATAACTCCCTAGAAAGGCCAGAACCTAGGAAGAAACCTAGAGAGGAACCAGGCTATGAGGGGTGGCCAGTCCTCTTCTGGCTGTGCCAGGTGGAGATTATAAAAGAACATGGCCAAGATGTTCAAATGTTCATAGATGACCAGCAGGGTCAAAAAGTAATAATCACAGTGGTTGTCGAGGGTGCAACAGGTCAGCACCTCTGGAGTAAATGTCAGTTGGCTTGTCATAGCCGATCATTCATAGTAACTCAACCACTCCTGCTGTCTCTAGAGAGTTGAAAACAGCAGGTCTGGGACAGGTAGCACGTCCGGTGAACAGGTCAGAGTTCCATAGCCACAGGCAGAACATACATGACCTACATGTGTGCATCATTTCCAATCCCCTATATATTTTTGGGGTAAATATATATATCCATATACATACACATATGCACACATATACATATACTGTATATACATACACATACCTACATAGACATACATACTTTTTTTTATTATTCCCCGCAAACCCTACCACCCTTCCCCCAATTGGAGTAAACTAATAAACAATAACACTTAGGTTTCTACCTTCAGTTTATACATCTTATACATATTTTACAGACACAATCTATTTTACAATAGTTATATTTTGTTTGTTTTTTGTCCTTCCTCTATTTCTGATGTCCATCCAGTTTGATTTCTATTTGTAACTGTGCTATTTCACCAAAATTCTGAACCTATATACGTATATATACACACATACACTACTTGTCAAAAGTTTTAGAACACCTACTCAGTCAAAACATTTTTTTTATACATTGTAGATATATAGTGAAGGCATCAAAACTATTAAATAACACATATGGAATCATGTAGTAACCAAAAACAAAGTTTAAATGGATTTAGGAAATAGTCGAACTGATACAGGACAGACCTGGATTCAAATAACATTTGTTTTCTTTCAGATACTTTGTGCGTTTGGTTGAGCCTGCATATGGAGTGCCAGACAAACATTTAAAAAATATTTCAATGGTGCCAGATTGGTGGGGTTGTACTTTTGGGATGATTCTATTGGTTATAATGCACCAGGGAAGCTCAATCAGTGCAGCTAATGCATTTGACAGAAGAAGAAAATACACTTTGAACCCTGGTCTGATACAGGGCAACTTCCAGTTCACCACATCAATCACAAGCATTTAATTCAATATATGGTTTTATTGTTGGGTATAAAAAATATACATATTTGGGTATATGGTTTTATTGTTTCTCCCGCTTAGTGGATGTCTTAGTGGCATAGACACAAACCCATGTTCAAGATTGAACTGATCCTCTCTTGCCCCACAGCTCTCACAAAGCCAAGAGGACATTGATTGTTTTGGTTTTCTTTTATTAATATGCAAAAAAAGGTATAACAATTCTGTTATATAACAATAACTCATGAAGGAAATAGAGATACAGTCATAGGGAATCCCGTTTTCTATGGATAGAGTATTACAAACTTAGTAAGCAGTAATGACTCAATGTTGCCACAATTTAGGGATTGTCAGTTATGATTATGCGTTGCCTTTAACATAAGACGACCTCGGTATTTGTAGGACCTGCATTTCATTAGACTTCTTCAGGCACCACAAGCAGCAGATGCAGGCTTTCAGCATACAGCGAACACAGGCATTTTCCTACAGACAGTGAAGACATTCTGCATTTTCTCCTTTCACCCATTGTCTGGCTTGACTTGATAAACTGGTAGTTGGTAGAAGTCAAAGTGAGTATGTTTAAAGGCACAATCTGGGACATTTCTTGCTTGTTAATTAATGGTCAACTCTTCTAAGACTGCCACTACTTTTTCATCCCAATGTGGAATTAGAATTCTGTTGTTGTTGAAAACTTTTCATACACCTGGAGTAGGTCCTTGTTTAACATTTCTGATTTACACTTCTTCTACCTAGATCAGTAAAACAATTATAACACTCCTGTTTAACCTGTAAAAGCCTGTTTGTATTGAGATGGTAAAACAATGTAAACTCAGCAAAAAAAGAAACGGCCCTGTTTCAGGACCCTGTCTTTCAAAGATAATTAGTTAAAATCCAAATAACTTCACAGATCTTCATTGGAAAGGGTTTAACCACTGTTTCCCATGCTTGTTCAATGAACCATAAACAATTAATGAACATGCACCTCTGGAACGGTCGTTAAGACACTAACAGTTTACAGACGGTAGGCAACTAAGGTCACAGTTATGGAAACTTAGGACACTAAAGAAGCCTTTCTACTGACTCTGAAAAACACCAATAGAAAGATGCCCGGGGTCCCTGCTCATCTGCGTGAACGTACCTTAGTCATGCTGCAATGAGGCATGAGGACTGCAAATGTGACCAGGGCAATAAATTGTAATGTCCGTACTGTGAGACGCCTAAGACAGCTCTACAAGGAGACAGGACGGACAGCTGATCGTTCTCGCAGTGGCAGACCACGTATAACAACACCTGCACAGGATTGGTACATCCGAACATCACACCTGCGGGACAGGTACAGGGTGCCAAAAACAACTGCCCGAGTTACCAGGAACGCACAATCCCTCCATCAATGCTCAGACTGTCCGCAATAGGCTGAGAGAGGCTGGTTTGAGGGCTTGTAGGCCTGTTGTAAGGCAGGTCCTCATCAGACATCACCGGCAACAATGTTGCCTATGGGGACAAACCCACCGTCGCTGGACCAGACAGGAGTGGCAAGAAGTGCTCTTCACTGACGAGTTGCGGTTTTGTCTCACCAGGGGTGATGGTCGAATTTGCGTTTATTGTCGAAGGAATGAGCATACTGCTCATTCTATGCGTGATTTCCTGCAAGACAGGAATGTCAGCAATTTCCAGTTCACCACATCAATCAAAAGCATTTCATTCAATATTGTCACGTTCTGACCTTAGTTCTTTTGTTATTTCTTTGTTTTGTATGGTCAGGGCGTGAGTTGGGTGGGTTATCTATGTTCGTTTTTCTATGTTGGTTTTTTCATTTGGCCTGGTATGATTCTCAATCAGAGGCAGGTGTCGTTAGTTGTCTCTGATGGAGAATCATACTTAGGTAGCCTTTTGCCACCTGTGTTTCGTGGGTGCTTATTTTCTGTCTTTGTGTATGTCACCAGACAGGACTGTTTCGTTTCGTGTCATTCTCGTTTATCGTTAGTTTTGTTGTTTCGTTGGAGTTTCGTTTTCATTAAAAGGCATAATGAATACTTACCACGCTGCACCTTGGTCCTCCGATCCTTACTACTCCTCGTCAGAGGATCGGAAGACAGCCGTTACAAATATATGGTTTTATTGTTGGGTATAAAATTGTTTTTATATTTGGGTAAATGGTTTTATTGTTTATTGTTTCTCCCTCAGTGGATATCTTAGTGACATACACAAACCCATGTTCAAGATTAAACTGATCCTCTCTTGCCCCACAGCTCTCACAAAGACAAGAGGACATTGATTTATTTGTTTTCTTAAATTAATATGCAAAAAATTGTATAACAATTCTGTTATGTAACAAAAACTCATGAAGGGAATAGAGATACAGTCATTGGATACAGTCATTCTCCACCCGGCACAGCCAGAAGAGGACTGGCCACCCCTCATAGCCTGGTTCCTCTCTAGGTTTCTTCCTAGGTTTTGGCCTTTCTAGGGAGTTTTTCCTAGCCGCCGTGCTTCTACACCTGCATTGCGTGCTGTTTGGGGTTTTAGGCTGGGTTTCTGTACAGCACTTCGAGATATTAGCTGATGTACGAAGGGCTATATAAAATAAACTTGATTTGATTTGATTGGGAATCCCGTTTTCTATGGATAAACTATTACAAACTTAGTAAGCAGTAATGACTCAATGTTGCCACAATTTAGGGATTGTCAGTTATGATCATGCATTGCCTCTGACATGACAACTTCAGAACTTGTCGGACCTGCATTAAATACATTATAGTAATATAAAACATCCTCAGAGTAAGAGGCTCGTTCATATTTGATCCACCATAGTAACCTGATCCTGTTATCAGGCGTGGGACAACAGCTTGCACAAATTTAGAATAAAAACAATGTCCATGCAAGAAGACTGAACAAGGTGTGATGGAGTTATTTCAGACAGACAAGTGCCTCTTAATCATCTGTTACGCTCGTCAGTTGTATTTGTCAAAATTGTATTAAAAAAGGAGCAACGCAGCACAAGTAGCAACCATGATCGTCATTACCACAATCTAAAAATACATTTGATGTTCAAACACTTGTAGTGTATGGAAATAGTGCTTAATAACAGTGGTGACATGGAACCCATTTGAATAATCTCTGACAGTACTGTCACCCACAAGAGGCTAAACAAAACATGCTTTACAACCTGTAAACTAGAACCAAACTACACTAACAGTATTTTTGACTGAAATACTTTTGTTATATATAAAAGGTGTTTCAAAAAGGCATTGTGCTTTAAAAAAAAAAAAAAGCTTTCATGTAAAGTGTGCCATAAATTAATAAACAGGTTCTCAAAAATATTGTGGTCTCTGTGACTGGAGTGATATCATGGTAAACCTGTTACACATGGATTAAAGAAAACGCTTGGAATGTCTTTTGGTTTCAGTCTTCTGGTTTGGTCAAGCAAAAGTCCCTCCTGCATGAGTCTACAACAATAAACAAATGGAGTGTTAAACTTTACTATTGTCTTCATCAGCATCATCATTTTGTGTTAATGACTCTAGATTATGGAGGTAAATGAATGTATTCTCTGTTGGAAAAGTTTGGTTAACTCACCATGGACTTCATCTCACCACCGTCTCCATCTGCCTCGGGCCGATCCCATCCCTCCATATTCTTACTGTTCTCTACGAACTCCTAGAGGGATGGATAGGAAGAAGAAAGAGCATGAATGTGGGTTGGTGTTGAGCCAATAGGGGTCAAGTATTGTAAACGCTAACAAGGCGAGTTCAGTGTAATATGTGCATAAAAACACTATTTACCATATAGAAATAGATTAAAGTGGTATTCTGTAAAACCATTCAGGTACGTTAGACACTTCTTCAGGCACCACAAGCAGCAGATGCAGGATTTCAACAAACACAGGCAGTTTCCTACAAACAGAAAATAAATTCAGCTTTAGTTCTCCACCCATTGTCTGACATGACTTGGTAGAATTGAAAATGAGTATGTTTAAAGGAATAATGTGAAAATAATATTTCCTGCTCCTTATGTAGCCCTTTCCTGAAGTCAAATGACCTCGTGACCTCATGGGTGGAATGTTATTCATATGTTTCAACAAGCCTAAAATCCAGTGTTGCTGTGCCAAACAGTTTTGTTGTATTTCAGTCTTCTGTGATGTATATAAAGTGTAATATTGGAATGTAAACTCAAATGTATTACATTTCAACTCTATATCTGACATGGTATATGTGTAGTATTTTTGTTAAGCCAATAACCATGTGTGTGAGGTGTAGACTTTCGTTTCAAAGTAGATTTGTTAAAGACTAACAGGAAACACTCTGTGACCCTGATGTAGCCCACTGCAGTAAAAGGTTATTAATAATCAAATCTACCTCGACTGACAGTATTTGTTCATCCCCTGTGAATTCTATTGTAGTTGATGCCTTTAGAAAACCTTCATTACATCTGCAGTAATTCCTTCTTTTCTATCAAGAATGTATCAAAAATGAAAATAGATCAGACGTGAAGAGTTAACTGTTCCAGAGCACAGAGCAGCACTGGGTGGGGAGCAGCATGTCAACGTCACTGACTGAAGTGAAACTGAAGTGTATAGACATACTATACGTTGCCAACACAAACAAACGGTCTCATACTCTTCTGAAAAATCTGCTAAGATAGTCGTTTTTTAATACTATAGTATATAGAACCAATAAATCTGAGAAAGCACCCCACCCTCTGTCGCAAACACAAAGATACAGGTGAGTAGATATTTACAAGGGCAGGTGAAGATAAATGCTACTGTGTGAATTCTTGTACTTGAATGAATTCCTGTATTCTCGGGTTTTCTTTTCTCCTGTGTTTGAATACAGTACCTATGTTTACCTTTATTTTGTACTTAGAATCATTTATTTTGTACGGTTAAACATCTTGAATCAACATTGTTTGGTGCCTCTAAATTCCGTGTTGACAATGACTCTGAAAATATCGAGAGCTGAATAATTACAGGGAATAATTTAGAGTCCCACCTTCTCTGTTTAGATATGGCTTCATCCAGCAGTCAAATAACTGAAGAGCAGTTCCTGTGCTCTATCTGTCTGGATGTGTTCACTGAGCCAGTCACCACTTCATGTGGACACAACTTCTGCATGGCCTGTATCACAAAGTACTGGGATAGAAAGGACTTGTGTCAATGTCCACTGTGTCAGGAGAAGTTCTACAGACGACCTAAGCTTTGTGTCAACACAACTTTCAGAGAGGTTGTAGAGAATTTTAAAAAGATGAGAGACAAAGGTAGAGATGGGCCCCCTCCCAAACCTGGAAAAGTTGCCTGTGACGTCTGCACTGGGAAGAAGCGCAAGGCCCTGAAGTCCTGCCTGGTGTGTCTGGCTTCCTACTGTGAGACTCACCTGGAACCTCATCACATAGCCCCACCCTTAAAGAGACACAAACTGATCGACCCTGTGGAGAACCTAGAAGACAGGATGTGTAAGAAGCATGACAGACTCCTGGAGCTTTTCTGTAGGACTGACCAGACATATGTGTGTCAGTTCTGCACTGAGGCAGACCACAAGACTCATGACACTGTCCCTATAGAGGAAGAGTGTGGAGAGAGGAAGGCTCAGCTGGGGAAAACTGAGGCAGAAGTAGAGCAAATTATCCAGGATCGACTGAAGAAGGTTAAAAAGATCAGACTCTCAGTAGATCTCAGCAAGAGAGATGCAGAGAGAGAGATAGCAAAGAGCGTGCAGGTCTTCACTGCTCTGGTGCGCTCCATTAAGAAAAGCCAGGTTGAGCTTGTTCAGGTAATTAAGGAGAAGCAGAAAGCAGTACAGAGGCAGGCTGAAGGGTTCATTAAAGAACTGGAGCAGGAAATCACTGAGCTAAAGAAGAGAAGCACTGATCTGAAGCAGCTCTCACACACTGAGGACTCCTTCCAACTTCTCCAGAGCTTCATATCCCTAGCGTACAAACGTCCACCCACCAAGGACTGGTCTGAGATCAGTGTTCACAGTGATCTGTGTGTGGGGACTGTGTGGAGAGCTGTGTCTCACCTGGAGGAGACACTGAATAAAGAGATGGAGAAGCTGCCTGAAGTCAAACTGAAGAGGATTCAGCAGTATGCAGTGGATGTGACTCTGGACCCTGATACAGCAAACCCCTGGCTCATCCTGTCTGAGGATGGGAAACAAGTAAGACATGGAAACACACCACAGAATCTTCTAGACAATCCAAAAAAGTTTGATTGTCATCCGTTTGTCCTTGGAAAGGATGGCTTCTCCTCACGAAGATTTTACTATGAGGTGACGGTTAAGGGGAAGACAAGATGGAATTTAGGAGTTGCCAGAGAGTCCACTGACAGGAAGGGGATTATCACACTGAGACCTGGGGATGGACTCTGGACTGTGTCCCGAAGGGATGAGAATGTGTACCTTAACTGTTCCTCCCCCCCTGTCCTCCTCTCCCTGAGAAAGAAGCCCCGGAAGGTTGGGGTCTTTGTGGACTATGAGGAGGGTCTGGTCTCCTTTTATGATGTGGAGGCCAAGTCTCATATCTACTCTTTCACTGGCTGCACCTTTACAGAGAAACTCTATCCATACTTCGGCCCCTCTGATAATGATGATGGTCAAAACTCAGCCCCTCTCATCATCTCCCATGTCAATCATACATACTGATTAAACAATGCAGAGGGAACAGTTAATTAACTAATTACATTCACATATCATTAAATATATTTAGTCAGTTGACATGACATGTGATTAGAATTTCCATGGATGTCCTCTGAAATCTCATAACGAATTTAAAATTGAAACTTCTTTACTCTTTAGGGACAGATTGAATATTACTAGGGGAGGGGGTGCCACGAAATAGGGGAGGGTTGTCAAACCTTTTTTATTGCTTTGAGTAGGGCACAGGGGAGGGTAGTGCATTTTTTCTGTGGTTTACATTCGCCATTCTTCTCATATTTTCTCTATAAACAATGTCTTGACTTACTTTTGATATTACCCTAATTAAGTTTAGAAACATTTGGGGAAGGTTTGGTATGGTGTGGCTATTAAGCTTTAGCTACTGCAGGCCTATGATATGAAGGCAGTGCGCCCCTGTCACGTTGTATAAATGATTGGAGACAGGCGCAGGAATACATAACACCTCAAGCCATTGTAAATCTTAAGGCAGCAGACGAATCCTTTGTCCTGTCAGTGGAGGATTGGAATGTATGGTGGGCCTATGGAGAACCTACCGCAGAACTGTAACATGGAATAAATGGACTTTGGTACATATTTTATCAGCCGACATGATGGTAACGATGCTAGATGAAATATGAAAATGAATGTTGTTTTTGTTATGTTAATAATAGTTAAATGACGACGTTATAACGGAAACATTGTAACTTGAAAACTTTTCATAATATGTACATGATGTTTACATACTGTGTGCTGTGTAGAAAATATCCAGATCATAGAGAATATTTTTGTAACAATTAACTATTATTTTAGTTGTCTAACAAGTCCATAGTTCATTGTGATACCTTGCCTTGTAACTAGATATGCCCTAGGGAACTTGCCATATAGACCGAAATGCTCCTTTGTGACCCGGGGGTATGAGAATTTACATACCACAGTAAAACGGACCACAGCTGCAGCGTGATCTAAGATAGTCACAACCCCACAAACGCAACATGAGGAAGAGGACACATGAACGTCTTAACAATCAAGGCTACGGTTGATTACTGTATCTAAGAAAGGGGAATTCAAGAAGAATCAGCTAGTTATTCTCTTCAAATCCTCGGTTGTCTACACGGCCCTCCTACCAAAGCTTGGAGCGTCGACACGGTTAATTATCCTCCGAATAAGACTACTCTCACAGAACGAGTGCAAGGAAACAGACAACCAACAGAAAGGACATTGTGACATCGTGTGGACAATCAGCGACGGTACCGAAGGAGACACAGCCATCGGAAGAAAAGGGCTTCGGCCATCCTATCCCAATAAGCGGAACTCGGTCCACGAAAAGATACCCAACGGAGACCTTCAACAAGTAAACCGGTTTCATTGTATTAAGTTCTAATCAATGGCCTAGACTGTTTGTGTATGTGTATCTTATATTATCATTTAGCTTGTTAGTAAATAAATAATCAACTCAAATTGTGTGGTACGGAATGATTTAGTGAGACCCGGGTTTGTGCAGATTTAAGAATTATGCGACGTTCAGAATGAGACTTAAGAGGAAATGAATTAATTGCCGGCTGCTATGAAATCAATATTCTGATATTCTTTGAGTTAATTTGGGAAACGTTAACAAATTAAACAAACTTTTCTCATGTTGTCCCAGGTTACTGAGTTAATGGTTGCCTGATTAATCTAATCACGTAATTATAAACACAGATAATTATTCGATGAACATCAGTCGTCAGATTAATGACCAACGTTACGACATGTGTATTTGAGCTTGTGTCCTTCAGCAATTTATAATCATTTTTTCCAGTTAGATTTGAACCTTTCTTGGAGTATGCAGTATTATTAGTTGCTGTTTGTCCTCTCATGATAAATAATTACTGCTGTGACCACTGTGCTGGACATTTTTTATGATTGTGCTTTTCTAATAACTCATGTATGTGTTCTATTCATGTGCTTTTCTAATAACCATTTTCTGTGTTCATGCAAGTGACTGACTGAACAAATCCTCACTATCAGTAGCTTCAATTTGGCAGTATTTTGTTTTGAGAACGAAATATATATCAGATTCAAGATCTCAGCTTAGAGAGAAGAAGCCTCGTAAGGTATTTGTCACGTTGGCATAAATGATTCGGGAGACAGGCGCAGGAATGCGTAATAGGGTTTTCTATTCAGCCCAAATTACGGCGTGCCGTGTAAATCCACGGGGATGAAGACCAAACAAACACGTAACAAAACACAGGGTAGAAACCCAAAACAAAAGAGCGAGGAGTCCCTCAAATAAAAACACATGCGCACAATGATTAACTGCGCAATCCACAATGGCACGAAAGCCAAAACACAGCTCAGGTACTCACACGCACCAACGGACATTGTAACAATAATGCACAACCCAATGGAAACCAAAGGGCACACTTATACAAGTACTAATCAGTGGAATAGGGGAGGTTGGTCATTGTTAGTGAATGTACATAATGTACATGGTTTCCGGATTAAATTTGTCACAAAAAGGGCATTTTCATAGACAGACTTGAAAGCCAGATCAGTGATTATTGCAACAACAAAAAAGCAGGTTAAACCATTTTGATAAAATAATGAAATTATTAGTGGGGCTTATGATTGTGGAAGGCTTATATTTAGCCACAGTATAATTCCACAAGCCCTGCAATCATTAGATTATTGCTGACTATTTGAAATACAGTCTATTTTACCTTTAATTGTCCGACAAAGCTTTTTAAAACAGTATACAGTGCCAGTCAGTATGGACACACGTTCAAGGGTTTTTCTTTATATTTACTCTTTTTAAATCTATGGAATAACACATATGGAATTATGTAATGCATTTGAATTAACAGGAGTACCTTGTTAAAAGTTAATTTAATGCGTTTGAACCAATCAGTTGTGTTGTGACAAGGTAGGGGTGGTATACAGAAGACAGCCCTATTTGGTAAAAGACCAAGAACAGCTCAAATAAGCAAAGAGAAATGACAGTCCATCATTACTTTAAGACATGGTCAGTCATTCTGGAAAATGTCAAGAACTTTGAACGTTTCTTCAAGTGCAGTCGCAAAAACCATCAAGCTCTATGATGAAACAAGCTCTAATGAGGACCGTCACAGGAAAGGAAGACCCAGATTTACCTCTGCTGCAGAGGGTAAGTTCATTAGAGTTACAAGCCTCAGAAATTGCAGCCCAAATAAATGCTTCACAGAGTTCAAGTAACAGACACATCTCAACATCAACTGTTCAGAGGAGATTGCGTGAATCAGGCCTTTATGGTCGAATTGCTGCATGGTCTGATGAGTCCAAATGTGAGATATTTGGCTCCAACCGCCATGTCTTTGTGAGATACAGAGTAGGTGAACAGTGATGGAGTGCTGCATCAGATGACCTGGCCTCCACAGTAACAAGACCTAAACCCAATTAAGATGGTTTGCGATTAGTTGGACCGCAGAGTGAAGGAAAAGCAGCCAACAAGTGCTCAGCATAAGTGGGGACTGCTTCAGGACTGTTGGAAAATCATTCCAGGTAAAGCTGGTTGAGAGAATGCCAAGAGCGTGCAACGCTGTCATCAAGGCAAAGCGTGGCTACTTTTTTTTATTTTTTTTAGGGGTGGATCAGCTTAATATTGCGGAAAGAATGTTGCTTCCAATGTAATTGTCTGCATCATTTCCAATCCCCCGTATTTTTTGGGGTAAATATACACTGCTCAAAAAAATAAAGGGAACACTTAAACAACACAATGTAACTCCAAGTCAATCACACTTCTGTGAAATCAAACTGTCCACTTAGGAAGCAACACTGATTGACAATAAATTTCACATGCTGTTGTGCAAATGGAATAGACAAAAGGTGGAAATTATAGGCAATTAGCAAGACACCCCCCAAAACAGGAGTGATTCTGCAGGTGGTGACCACAGACCACTTCTCAGTTCCTATGCTTCCTGGCTGATGTTTTGGTCACTTTTGAATGCTGGCGGTGCTCTCACTCTAGTGGTAGCATGAGACGGAGTCTACAACCCACACAAGTGGCTCAGGTAGTGCAGTTCATCCAGGATGGCACATCAATGCGAACTGTGGCAAAAAGGTTTGCTGTGTCTGTCAGCGTAGTGTCCAGAGCATGCAGGCGCTACCAGGAGACAGGCCAGTACATCAGGAGACGTGGAGGAGGCCGTAGGAGGGCAACAACCCAGCAGCAGGACCGCTACCTCCACCTTTGTGCAAGGAGGTGCACTGCCAGCGCCCTGCAAAATGACCTCCAGCAGGCCACAAATGTGCATGTGTCAGCATATGGTCTCACAAGGGGTCTGAGGATCTCATCTCGGTACCTAATGGCAGTCAGGCTACCTCTGGCGAGCACATGGAGGGCTGTGCGGCCCCACAAAGAAATGCCACCCCACACCATGACTGACCCATCGCCAAACCGGTCATGCTGGAGGATGTTGCAGGCAGCAGAACGTTCTCCACGGCGTCTCCAGACTCTGTCACGTCTGTCACATGTGCTCATGTGCTCAGTGTGAACCTGCTTTCATCTGTGAAGAGCACAGGGCGCCAGTGGCGAATTTGCCAATCTTGGTGTTCTCTGGCAAATGCCAAACGTCCTGCACGGTGTTGGGCTGTAAGCACAACCCCCACCTGTGGACGTCGGGCCCTCATACCACCCTCATGGAGTCTGTTTCTGACCGTTTGAGCAGACACATGCACATTTGTGGCCTGCTGGAGGTCATTTTGCAGGGCGCTGGCAGTGCACCTCCTTGCACAAAGGTGGAGGTAGCGGTCCTGCTGCTGGGTTGTTGCCCTCCTACGGCCTCCTCTACGTCTCCTGATGTACTGGCCTGTCTCCTGGTAGCGCCTGCATGCTCTGGACACTACGCTGACAGACACAGCAAACCTTTTTGCCACAGTTCGCATTGATGTGCCATCCTGGATGAACTGCACTACCTGAGCCACTTGTGTGGGTTGTAGACTCCGTCTCATGCTACCACTAGAGTGAGAGCACCGCCAGCATTCAAAAGTGACCAAAACATCAGCCAGGAAGCATAGGAACTGAGAAGTGGTCTGTGGTCACCACCTGCAGAATCACTCCTGTTTTGGGGGGTGTCTTGCTAATTGCCTATAATTTCCACCTTTTGTCTATTCCATTTGCACAACAGCATGTGAAATTTATTGTCAATCAGTGTTGCTTCCTAAGTGGACAGTTTGATTTCACAGAAGTGTGATTAACTTGGAGTTACATTGTGTTGTTTAAGTGTGCCCTTTATTTTTTTGAGCAGTGTATATATCCATACACGTATGCATACATATACACATATATACATACACATACCTATATAGACATACATACTTTTTTAAAGAGTATACCTTTATTATTATTCCCCGCAAACCCTACCACCGATCCCCCAATTGGAGTAAACTGATAAACATTTCTGTTTTTACCTTCAATTTATACATCTTACACACATTTTACAGACACAGTCTACTTTATAATAGTTCTCTCTTGTTTGTTCTTAGTCCTTCCTCTATTTCTGTTGTCCATCCAGTTTGATTTCCACTTGTAACTGTGCTATTTCACAAAAGCTCCGCACCTATACACATTTCACAGATCCCGTATGCCCTACATTGTTTATCTTGTTATTAGTCCCACCCTTCAGCTCCACTCAACCCTTCCCATCTATCTTCCAACATCATCCATTTCGGATTTTTATTTGTCATATATTTTTCAACTGTGCTGTGATGCTTCACAAAAGATTTGAATTTTCCTATTCTCATAGCTTCCACGGATTGTAAATTAAAAATAAACATTTTTGCTAAAATAATTATTATATTATTGATTGATTGACTATGGCTTTTCAAATCCCCCAGTATTGCTATCTGTAGCGTTAGTTCTACGCAAATGTTGCAATTCTTCAGCCATTCCTGGACCTGTGACCAAAAACGAGCTACATACGGACAATACCAAAATAAATGATCTAATGACTCTGCCTCCTCACAGCAGAATCTGCAGAGCTGGGAAGATTGTATCCCCCATATATATATAACATTCTATTAGTTGGAAGAATTTTGTATAGTAATTTAAATTGAAAAATTCGAAGTTTTGAATCCGGCGTTGTTTTGCGTATCAATTCATACACCATGTGCCATGGAATGGGTACATCGAAAATCTCTTCCCAACTATTTTGCAATTTATATGGCACAGCTGTCAGTTTTTTGGTCCTTAAATTAAATTGGTATATGTTTTTATTTATCACACTTATCTTTAACCATTTATGTTCTTTAATATAGGGCCGACATACAAGTTCCTTACTTTTTTCCCCTTCTACTTGCCTCTTCCATTTTTGTGGTAATGCTGCAATTAATTGGTTGTAATTTTGGGTAGAGCAGACATTTCCATATGTGTCACGTTCCTGACCTGTTGTCTGTTATTTTTGTATGTGTTTAGTTGGTCAGGGCGTGAGTTGGGGTGGGCATTCTATGTTTTGTGTTTCTATGTTTAGGCCATTGGTAATTAGCCTTATATGGTTCTCAATCAGAGACAGGTGTTTGTCGTTTCCTCTGATTGGGAACCATATAAAGGTAGGGTGTTCACACTGTTTGTTTGTGGGTGGTTGTCTTCCGTGTCTGTATTGTATGTTCGTACCACACGGGACTGTAGCGTTTTGTTTGTAGTCTATACCTGTTCGTACGTTCTTCGTGTTATATGTAAGTTCTCTATTTCAGGTCTGTCTTCGTTCGTTTTGTTATTTTGTAATTATTCCAAGTGTTGTTTCGTGTTCGTCTTCGTGGTTGAATAAATTCATTATGTTCTCAAAACCCGCTGCATTTTGGTCTGATCCCTACTCCTCCTCTTCAGACGAAGAGGAGGAGAACAAGCGTTACAGAAACACCCACCAACGAAGGATCAAGCAGCGGGTTAACGGACAGCAGCAGGTGTACAAGGAGGAATGGACATGGGAGGAAATCCTAGACGGAGAAGGACCCTGGGCAGAACCAGAGGAGTGTCGCCGCCCCAAAGCGGAGCTGGAGGCAGCGAAAGCGGAGAGGCGGCGATATGAGGAGGCAGCACGGAAACAAGGCTGGAAGCCCGCAAGTCAAACCCAAAAATTTATTGGGGGGGGGCTCTCGGTGAATATAGTTGGGTCAGTCAGGAGACTTGAGCCAACTCCTCCTGCTTTACATAAGGAGCCAGTGAGGGCGGATTTGGAGGTGAGCGATGCAGAGACAGTAAAGGAGTTAATGGAGAAATTGGAGGAGAGAGTTATGAGGGATGTACTGGTTTGGTGCATGAGGCACGGCATCCGTCCGAATGAACGTGTTGGTGAGTTAATGTCACCGGGAACAGCTCTCCATACTTGTCCTGAGGAGCGTGCTAGCCGTCTGGTTATGACAGTGCCTACAGCACGCACAAATCCTCCTGTGCGTCTCCAAAGTCCTGTGCGTCCTGTTACTGCTCCTCGCACTAGTCCTGTGGTGCGTGTCCCCAGCCCAGTACCACCAGTGCTGACACCACGCACTAAGCCTCCTGTGCCTCTCCAGAGCCCTGTTCCTCCTCCACGCACTCTCCCTGTGGTGTGTGTATCCAGCCCAGTGCCTCCAGTTCCGGCACTACGCACCAAGCCTCATGTGCGTCTCCAGAGCCCTTTACGCACTGATTTTTCTCCCCGCACACGTCCTGAGGTGCGTGCCCTCAGCCCGGTACCACCAGTCCCGGTATCACGCACCAGTCCTATAGTGCGCCTTGAGAACTCAGTGCCCTGTTCCTGCTCCCCGCACTAGCCTTGAGGTGCGTGTCTCCAGTCCGGTACCACCAGTTCCGGCACCACGCACCAAGCCTCATGTGCGTCTCCAGAGCCCTGTACGCACTGTTCCTTCTCCCCGTACTCGCCCTGATGTGCGTGCCCTCAGCCCGGTACCACCAGTGCCGGTATCAGGCACCAGGCCTATAGTACGCCTTGAGAGTCCAGTGTGCCCTGTTGTTGTTCCCCGCACTAGCCTGAAGGTGCGTGTCCTTAGCCCGGTGCCTCCAGTTCCGGCACCACGCACCAGGCCTACAGTGCATCTCAGCCGGCCAGAGTCTGCCGACTGCCCAACGGCGCCTGAACTGCCCGTCTGCCCAACGGCGCCTGAACTGCCCGTCTGCCCAACGGCGCTTGAACTGCCCGTCTGCCCAACGGCGCCTGAACTGCCCGTCTGCCTAACGGTGCCTGAACTGCCCGTCTGCCCAACGCCGCCTGACCTGTTCGTCTGCAAAGCGCCGCATGAGCCGCCCGTCTGTACTGAGCCTGCAAAGCCGCCCGTCTGCCATGAGCCTTCAGAGCCGTCCGCCAGACAGGAGCCGCTAGGGCCTTCCGCCAGACAGGAGCCGCCAGGGCCTTCCGCCAGACAGGAGCCGCCAGAGCCTTCCGCCAGACAGGATCAGCCAGAGCCTTCCGCCAGACAGGATCAGCCAGAGCCTTCCGCCAGACAGGATCAGCCAGAGCCTTCCGCCAGACAGGATCAGCCAGAGCTTTCCGTCAGACAGGATCAGCCAGATCAGTCAGCCAGCCATGAGCAGCCAGATCCGTCAGCCAGCCATGAGCAGCCAGATCCGTCAGCCAGCCATGAGCAGCCAGATCCGTCAGCCAGCCATGAGCAGCCAGATCCGTCAGCCAGCCATGAGCAGCAGGATCCGCCAGAGCCCGCCGGCCAGGATCCGCCAGAGCCCGCCGGCCAGGATCCGCCAGAGCCCGCCGGCCAGGATCCGCCAGAGCCCGCCGGCCAGGATCCGCCAGAGCCCGCCAGCCAGGATCCGCCAGAGCCCGCCAGCCAGGATCCGCCAGAGCCCGCCAGCCAGGATCCGCCAGAGCCCGCCAGCCAGGATCCGCCAGAGTCGCCTTCCAGTCATGAGCTGCCTTCCAGTCATGAGCTGCCTTCCAGTCATGAGCTGCCTTCCAGTCATGAGCGGCCTCCAGTCATGAGCTGCCCTCCAGTCATGAGCTGCCTTCCAGTCATGAGCTGCCTTCCAGTCATGAGCTGCCCTCCAGTCATGAGCTGCCCTCCAGTCATGAGCTGCCCTCCAGTCATGAGCTGCCCTGCAGTCATGAGCTGCCCTGCAGTCATGAGCTGCCCTACAGTCATGAGCTGCCCTACAGTCATGAGCTGCCCTACAGTCATGAGCTGCCACCCAGCCCGGAGCTGCCACCCAGCCCGGAGCTGCCACCCAGTCCGGAGCTGCCACCCAGGCCGGAGTTGCCAGTAGTCCGGAGCTGCCTCTCTGTCCTGAGCTGCCTCTCTGTCCTGAGCTACTTCTCTGTCCTGAGCTACTTCTCTGTCCTGAGCTACTTCTCTGTCCTGAGCTACTTCTCTGTCCTGAGCTACCTCTCTGTCCTGAGCTATCTAGGGGGGACCGGTGTGAAGGTTCCTAGACCAGGGTTGAGGGCGAGGATCGCCACTCGGAGGACGCTAAGGAGGGGGACAAAGACAATGGTGGAGTGGTGTCCTCGTCCTGCGCCGGAGCCGCCACCGCGGACAGATGCCCACCCAGACCCTCCCCTTGAGTTTTAGGGGTGCGCCCGGAGTTCGCACCTTGAGGGGGGGGTTCTGTCACGTTCCTGACCTGTTGTCTGTTATTTTTGTATGTGTTTAGTTGGTCAGGGCGTGAGTTGGGGTGGGCATTCTATGTTTTGTGTTTCTATGTTTAGGCCATTGGTAATTAGCCTTATATGGTTCTCAATCAGAGACAGGTGTTTGTCGTTTCCTCTGATTGGGAACCATATAAAGGTAGGGTGTTCACACTGTTTGTTTGTGGGTGGTTGTCTTCCGTGTCTGTATTGTATGTTCGTACCACACGGGACTGTGGCGTTTTGTTTGTAGTCTATACCTGTTCGTGCGTTCTTCGTGTTATATGTAAGTTCTCTATTTCAGGTCTGTCTTCGTTCGTTTTGTTATTTTGTAATTATTCCAAGTGTTGTTTCGTGTTCGTCTTCGTGGTTGAATAAATTCATTATGTTCTCAAAACCCGCTGCATTTTGGTCTGATCCCTACTCCTCCTCTTCGGACGAAGAGGAGGAGAACAAGCGTTACAATATGTCTGTGTTAGCTGCATGTGTGACATTACTCCACCAGTCCTATTTATGATATCATTCACAAAAATTATACCTTTTTTAAACATTTCTTCGATAAATACAGTTTTTTTTATCAATTAGTATATTTGAATTTAACCACAATATTTGTTGTACTATTTGATCCGTCCTTTCAGGTGGATTAAACTGAAATTGCAACCAACTTTCTAAGGCTTGTTTAAAAAATAAAGATATTTTGGAGATTATTTCCTTTTCAAACAACTGAAAGTGAGCAGGTGTAATCTGAATAAAGGGGAAAAAGGCCCTTCTTGAACATAGGATGAGACATTCGTACCAATCTACTAGAGAACCAGTTTGGATTTAAGTATAACTTTTGTATGACTGATGCCTTTAGTGAGAGGTCTAATGCTTTAATATTTAATCATTTCTGCCCTCCGAATTCATATTCGTTATATAAATAGGCCCTTTTAATTTTATCTGGCTTGCCGTTCCAAATAAAATTGAATATTTTTTGTTCATATAATTTAAAAAGCAGGTCACTAGGTGAAGGCAAAACCATAAGCAAATAGGTAAACTGTGATATGATTAAAGAGTTAATCAGGGTGATTTTCCCACAAATAGACAGGTATTTTCCTTTCCATGGTAGCAAGATCTTATCTATTTTTGCTAACTTTCTAAAAAATGTATTGGAGTGAGATCATTTCTTTCTTTTGGGATTTGTATACCGAGTATGTCCACATCTCCGTCAGACCATTTAATTGGTAAACTACATGGCAATGTAAAATGTGTATTTTTTTGTGATCCAATACGTAATATGGTACATTTATCATAATTTGGTTTTAATCCAGAGAGGATAGCAAATGTATCTAGATCCTCTAAGAGGCCGTGGAGAGACTCTAGTTGTGGTTTTAAAAGAAAACATGAATCATCAGCGTACAATGACACCTTAGTTTTTAGGCCCTGGATTTCTAATCCCTTAATATTAATGTTTGATCTAATTTTAACAGCTAACTTTTCGATGGCAATAATAAATAGATATGCCGATAGTGGACAACCTTGTTTTACTCCTCTAGATAGTTTAAAACTTTCTGAGATGTAGCCATTATTTACTATTTTACACCTAGGGTTACTATACATAATTTTAACCCATTTTATAAGAGATTCCCCAAAATTGAAATATTCTAGGCATTTATATATAAACTCCAGTCGTACTTTATCAAAAGCCTTTTCAAAATCACTATGAAAACCAGGCCTGGTTTCCCCGATATTTCATAGTGTTCTATTGTTTCCAGTACTTGCCTTATATTATCTCCAATGTATCGCCCATGTAAAAAGCCTGTCTGATTAGGATGAATAATATCTGCCAAAACTTTTTTTATTCTATGCGCCAAGCATTTTGCTAGGATTTTTGCATCACAACACTGAAGTGTAAGAGGTCTCCAATGTTTTAAATGGACTGGATCTTTATATATACCACTTGGGTCCTGTTTCAGTAATAATGATATCACACCTTCTTGTTGCGTGTCTGATAATCTATCATTTATATAGGAGTGGTTAAAACAAGCTAATAATGGTCCTTTGAGTATATCAAAAAAATAATTGTATACTTCCACTGGTATGCCATCCAGCCCTGGAGTTTTCCCATCCTTAAAGGCCCCAATTGCATCAAGTAGTTCCTCCTCTGTAATTAGGCCTTCACATGAGTCTTTCTGTACAGATGTTAATTTTACATTATTATTAGGAAAAAAATCTTCAAAGCGTGGCTACTTTGAAGAATCTAAAATATGAAATATATTTTGATTTTTTTAACAGTTTATTGGCTACTACATTATTCCATATGTGTTATTTCATAGTTTTGATGTCTTCACTATTATTCTACAATGTAGAAAATAGTATAAAATAAAGAAAAACCCTTGAATGAGTAGGTGTGTCCAAACTTTTGGCTGGTACTGTGTATATATATTGTGAATCACCTATACATTTGAAAAGAGCAAGATAGGATTTTTAAGGCCATGTCGCCCACCCCTACTTTCATGCTCTGATATGTTCAATTGAGTTAACTAGCGTTTCCCTTCGTAGTCACAAGGTGAAGATGGCAGCGAAGCTAAGGGCAGACTACAGTGCCGTTCTACACAGGACAGACCACTGGGCTCCAACATGCATGGCAATCAGACCTATCCCAAACCTGGTAAGAATGCCATCACTTCAACATAAATCATTGACAAATCATTATTGATTTCATGGGCAACGAATGAGAGCAAAACCTCCAAGTATTTCTCATTTATAACCCTCTGGTCTTCCAGGTGATGATCCAGAGTACTTGATCACTGGGACCCACGCATATCCCTCAGGACCTGGTAATTACAACAGTCTTACCCAGGGTTCCCTTACTCTGGTCCTGGAGAGGTACTGGGGGTGCAGGCTTTCGTTCCAGCCCTATCCTAACACACCTGATTTCAGCGAATCATGGCTGAAGATCATGCTGTTTTGAATCTGGTGTGTTAAATGATGGGCCGGAACAAAACCCTGCACGCCCAGTATCTGGGTGTGCATAACACACTTACATTATTTGTCTTTCCCATATGATGTGGAACGTTGTCAGGTTATCAGATATAAGCTTCAGTAACAAAATAACACCATGGTTGTAATAACAGGTTGCTTGTACATGTGTAGAATGTGTTTGTTTTGGGTCCACACTGGTAAGTTACGTAAATTAGACAGACTCAGAGGGGCATATCACTTTCAGAACGCTTCCCACCACCAGTCATGCCTACTTAACAATTAAAAAATTGTTCCAATGTTTTCCCCAAAACAATGTATTTCCCTATGATTGACGTAGTACAAAACTGTGTGTATTTTCCTACGAATGAAGTGGCACAAATAAATTGTCACACAAATTAAGCCGCACAAGAACACAGGAAAATGCACAAAATCTGCTGAAATACTTTTTGTACGTATTTGCACGAATTGAGTGTGAGGATTGTTGCCACGCCTCCTCTGAAATATTATAATGATATTAAAATGAAAACCTTTCTGCGCCTGGCAGCTACTACTATACCCTGTTCAAAGGCACTGAAATCTTGTGTCTTTCCCATTCACCCTCTGAATGGCAAAATGTACACAATCCATGTCTCAACTGTCTCAAGGCTTACAAATCCTTCTTTAACATGTCTCCTCCCCTTCATCCACAGTGGTTGAAGTGGATTCAATAAGTGATATCAATAAAGGATCATAGCTTTTCATCGACCCATAATGCTGACCTTCTTTGACAGAAGGAAAACTATCCCTCAAAGGGGAGCTGAACAAAAAAAACAACTTCTCTGGTTGAAAGCGGCCTATGTGGCATTTATTAGTATTCCAAAATTGACTACCAAGGGTACATAGGATAATTTGTCATAAAGTCAGTATCTTTCAAAACAGAGATTTGCGAGATTCTGGGAAATGTATGACGCTCCCTGGAAATTTGAGGAATCGAGTATGATTTCAATCATGCCCAGTCATGCCTACTTGGCCTCTAACACGGGATGGTAATGCCTGGGGAGAATTGTAACAAGGGAAGGGTGAATGGGAAAAAAGGTGCACTGAGTGTGCTCTATCTAATCGTAGCATCAGAGTCAACCTACAACCTTCCCATTTCTTTATAGACAGCAGAATTAACCATAAGCATGGCGTGCCTCAGACTTGTTTATATTCATACAAGACATCGTCGCCAATGTAATGTTGAAAGAACGAGACTTGTTCATTATAAACGGCTTATGTTTTTCCATCTCAAACATCCTGACATTTGTGAGATAACGTTAGCATCACAAACACAACTGTCCTCAAAGCTACTCTAGAAAGGAGGAAATGCATAATTTTTTAAAATATAATGTAGAATTCTCTGTATACGTACAAGAAGTACACAAATAGACGATGATAACATATGCTAGGGGGTACAACAAATGACAGATTATACAAAGACCTTAAAAGAAACACACGTATTGATTGTTTTAACAGCTTTCTTATCAGAAGAATGTTGAATGGTCTTAATATACTGCTCGAATTCCATATAGAAAACACAGAAGAGTGTTTTTTTATTAGTGAATTTACATTTATGAATATGAAATTTAGCCAGTAGCACAATTAGATTCATGAGGTAAAATTGTTTTTCTTTGTCTTTATTATGGTTAAGGAAACCGAGCAGCACATCCTGGAAATGCATAATGCGATTTGGGATTCTAGAACATTGACGTTGTCATGCAGTTGCTAAACCAAGTCACTTCATTCAACTCAAATGAAATTAAAAAGTAATCCAAGTTATTTTGCTTTAATTAATATCCTTTAGGTCTAATGCTGACCTTTGACAGAAAGTGATAGTATTTTTCTCTCTCAACCGTTATTCTCTCTCAAAGGGAAGCTAATGATATGGCACATCCTTAGCCTTTGAGATGGTTGTGGATGTAGGTGAATGTGATAAAGGAGGTACTTTTCCTTTGAGCTGGTTGTGGATCTAGGTAAGGATGGCCACGGTACCCAGGTGGTAGTGGGCCAGTCGCAGCATAGAGGACAGGATGGGGGTCGGGGTCAGCGGGGATTTAACCCTGATATCCACCACAGGGTAGAGGAAAATGAAGTTAGGAAATAGTCAAATTGATACAGGACAGACCTGGATTCCAATAGTATTTGTTTTCTTTCAGATACTTTGAGCATTTGATTGAGCCTGTATATGGAGTGCCAGACATTGACATTTAAAAATTATATTTCAATGGTGCCAGATTGGTGGGGTTGTACTTTTGGGATTATTCTATTGGTTATAATGCACCAGGGAAGCTCAATCAAGTGCAGCTAACGTACTAGACAGAAGAAAAAATACCTTTTGAACCCTGGTCTGATACAGGGCAATTTCCAATTCAACACATCACAATCACAAGCATTTAATTTAATTCAATACACTTTTTTATTGTTGGGTAAATATACATTATTGTTTTAACATTTGGGTATATTATTGTATTGTTTCTCCCTCTTAGTGGATATCTTAGTGACATACAGACACAAACCCATGTTCAAGATTGAACTGATCATCTCTTGCCCAACAGATCTCACACAGACAAGAGGACATTGATTGTTTTCGTTTTCTTTTATTAAAATGCATTTTTTTTAAATAACAATTATGTTATATAACAAAAACTCATGAAGAGAATAGAGATACTGTCACGACTTCCGCCGAAGTTGGCTCCCCTGCCTTTTCGGTCAGTGCTCGGCGGTCGTCGTCACCGGCCTACTAGTCGCCACCGATCCCTTTTTCGTTGTCTGTTGGTTGTGTCTTATTAGTTTCACCTGTGTCCTGTTGTATGTGTTTGATGAGCTTCCTTATTTATAGTATGTGTCCCCGCCCTTGTTTTGTGCGGGATTGTTTTGTGTTACGTGTGTTCGTCAGGTAGTGGTGTTTATGTTCTGGACCTGCACCCTGTGTTTTGGGTGGTCCAATTTATTTAACCGCGCCCTGTGTTTGGGATTGTGGTTTTTTGGTTGCCTTATTAAAGTGCACCTTTTTTCCCTGTGGAACTCTCTGCTCCTGAGTCCTTCCTCACCCGCCTAGTCTCTCGTGACAGATACAGTCATAGGGAATCCCGTTTTCTATGGATAGAGTATTACAAACTTAGTAAGCAGTAATGACTCAATGTTGCCACAATTTAGGGATTGTCAGTTATGATCATGCGTTGCCTCTGACATAAGACAACCTCAGTACTTGTAGGACCTGCATTTCATACATTAGAGTAATATAAAACATTCTTATTAGAGTAAATGGATATTTCATACTTGATCCACCGTAGTAACATGATCCTGTTAGCAGGCGTGGGAGAACACCTTGCACAATGGAGTTTTATCAGACAGAGAAGTGCCTGTTAATCATCTGGTATGTAGGTCAGTTGTATTTGTCAAAATTGTACTAAAAGGAGCAACGCAACATCATTACCACAATCTAAAAATACATTGTATGTACAAACACTTGTAGTGTACAGTAATAATACTTAATAACAGTGGTGACATGGAACGAATTAGAATAATCTCTTACAATACTTTCACCCACAAGAGGCTAAACAAAACATGCTTTACAACCTTTAAAATAGAATCAAACTACAATAACAGTATTTAGAAGCTTTCATGTAAAGTGTGCAATTAATGAATAAACAGGTTATCATAAATATGGTAGTTGCTGGGACTAGAGTGATTTGGTAAACCTGTTACAGTCCCTCCTCCATGAGTCTTTATCATCATTTTGGGAGTTCGGCTGTAGATTATGAAGGTAAGTGAAGGTATTCTCTGTAGGAAACGTTCTGTTAACTCACCATGGACTTCATCTCACCACCGTCTCCATCTGCCTCGGGCCGATCCCTTCCCTCCATATTCTTACTGTTCTCTACGAACTCCTAAAAAGGGATGGAGAGGAAGAAGAAAGAGCATGAATGTGGGTTGGTGTTGAGACAATAGGGGTCGAGTATCGTAAACGCTAACAAGGCGAGTTCAGTGTAATATGTGCATAAGAACACTATTTACCATATAGAAATAGATTAAAATGGTATTCTGTAAAACCATTCAGGTACGTTAGACACTTCTTCAGGCACCACAAGCAGCAGATGCAGGATTTCAACAAACACAGGCAGTTTCCTACAAACAGAAAATACATTCAGCTTTAGTTCTCCACCCATTGTCTGACATGACTTGGTAGAATTGAAAGTGAGTATGTTTAAAGGAATTATCTGAAAATAATATTTCCTGCTCCTTATGTAGCCCTTTCCGGAAGTCAAATGACCTCGTGACCTCATGGGTGGAATGTTATTCATATGTTTCAACAAGCCTAAAATCCAGTGTTGCTATGTCAAACAGTTTTGTTGTATTTCAGTCTTCTCTGATGTATATAAAGTGTAATATTGTTATGTAAACTCAAAATGTATTACATTTCAACTCTATATCTGACATGGTATAAGTGTATTATTTTTGTTAAGCCCATAGCCATGTGTGTGAGGTGTATACTTTCGTTTCAAAATTGATTTGTTAAAGACTAACAAGAAAGACTCTGTGACCCTGATTTAGCCCACTGCAGTTAAAGGTTATTAATGATCAAATCTACCTCAACTGACAGTATTTGTTCATCCCCTGTGAATTCTATTGTAGTTGATGCCTTTAGAAAACCTTCATTACATCTGCAGTAATTCCTTCTTTTGTATCAACAATGTATCAACAATGAAAAGAGATCAGACGTGAAGAGTTAACTGTTCCAGAGCACAGCGCTGCACTGGGTGGGGAGCAGCATGTCAACGTCACTTTACTTAAATGAAACTGAAGTGTATAGACATACTATATATGTGCGCACACAAGCTAACGGTCTCAAACTCTTCTGAAAAATCTGCTAAGACAGTCGTTTTTTAATACTACAGTATATAGAACCAATAAATCTGAGAAAGCACCCCACCCTCTGTCGCAAACACATAGATACAGGTGAGTAGATATTTACAAGGGCAGGTGAAGATAAATGCTACTGTGTGAATTCTTGTATTTGAATGAATTCCTGTATTCTCGGGTTTTCATTTATCCTGTGTTTGACTACAGTACCTATGTTTACCTTTATTTTGTACATTGACTCATTTATGTTGTACGGTTAAACATCTTGAATCAACATTGTTTGGTGTCTCTAAATTCCGTGTTGACAATGACTCTGAAATTATCGAGAGCTGAATAATTCCAGGGAATAATTTAGAGTCCCACCTTCTCTGTTTAGATATGGCTTCATCCAGCAGTCTCCTGTCTGAAGAGCAGTTCCTGTGTTCTATCTGTCTGGATGTGTTCACTGAGCCAGTCACCATTTCATGTGGACACAACTTCTGCATGGCCTGTATCACAAAGTACTGGGATAGCAAGGACCTGTGTCAATGTCCACTGTGTCAGGAGAGGTTCTATAGACAACCTAAGCTTCGTGTCAACACAACTTTCAGAGAGGTTGTAGAGAATTTTAAAAAGATGAGATACAAAGGTAGAGATGGGCCCCCTCCCAAACCTGGAAAAGTTGCCTGTGACGTTTGCACTGGGACGAAGCGCAAGGCCCTGAAGTCCTGCCTGGTGTGTCTGGCTTCCTACTGTGAGACTCACCTGGATCCTCATCAGATAGCCCCACCCTTAAAGAGACACAAACTGATCGACCCTGTGGAGAACCTAGAAGACAGGATGTGTAATAAGCTTGACAAACTCCTGGAGCTGTTCTGTAGGACTGACCAGACATGTGTGTGTCAGTTCTGCACTGAGGCAAAACACAAGACTCATGACACTGTCCCTATAGAGGAAGAGTGTAGAGAGAGGAAGGCTCAGCTTGGGAAAACTGAGGCAGAAATGCAGCAGATTATCAATGGGCGACTGAAGAAGGTTAAAAAGATCAGACTCTCAGTAGATCTCAGCAAGAGAGATGCAGAGAGAGAGATAGCAAAGAGTGTGCAGGTCTTCACTGCTCTGTTGCGCTCCATTGAGAAAAGCCAGGTTGAGCTTGTTCAGGTAATTAAGGAGAAGCAGAAAGCAGTAGAGAGGCAGGCTGAAGGGTTCATTAAAGAGCTGGAGCAGGAAATCACTGAGCTAAAGAGGAGAAGCACTGATCTGAAGCAGCTCTCACACACTGAGGACCCCTTCCAACTTCTCCAGAGGTTCATAACCCTAGTGTACAAACGTCCACCCACCAAGGTCTGGTCTGAGATCAGTGTTCACAGTGATCTGTGTGTGGGGACTGTGAGGAGAGCTGTGTCTCACCTGGAGGAGACACTGAAAAAAGAGATGGAGAAGCTGCCTGAAGTCAAACTGAAGAGGATTCAGCAGTATGCAGTGGATGTGACTCTGGACCCTGATACAGCAAACCCCTGGCTCATCCTATCTGAGGATGGGAAACAAGTAAAACATGGAGCCACACTACAGAATCTTCTAGACAATCCCAAAAAGTTTGATTGTCATCCGTTTGTCCTCGGAAAGGATGGCTTCTCCTCAGGAAGATTTTACTATGAGGTGATTGTTAAGGGGAAGACAAGATGGACTTTAGGAGTGGCCAGAGAGTCCACTGACAGGAAGGGGATTATCACACTGAGACCTGAGGATGGACTCTGGACTGTGTCCCGAAGGGATGAGAATGTGTACCTTAACTGTTCCTCCACCCCTGTCATCCTCTCCCTGAGAAAGAAGCCCCAGAAGGTGGGGGTGTTTGTGGACTATGAGGAGGGTCTGGTCTCCTTTTATGATGTGGAGGCCAAGTCTCATATCTACTCTTTCACTGGCTGCACCTTTACAGAGAAACTCTATCCATACTTCAGCCCCTCTGATAATGATGATGGTCAAAACTCAGCCCCTCTCATCATCTCTCCTGTCAATCATACATACTGATTAAACAATGCAGAGGGAACAGTTAATTAACTAATTACATCCACAAATCATTCAATATATTTAGTCAGCTGACATGACATGTGATTAGAATTTCCATGGATGTCCTCTGAAATCTCATAACGAAATTAAAATTGAAACTTCTTTACTCTTTAAGAACAGATTGAATATTATTGGGGGAGGGGGTGCCACAAAATAGGGGAGGGTTGTCCAACCTTTATTTATTTTCTTTGGGTAGGGCACAGGGGAGGGTAGTGCATTTTGTCCCTGGTTTACATTCGCCATTTTTCTCATATTGTCTCTAAATACACAATGTCTTGACTTACTTTTGATATTACCCTAATTAAGTTTAGAAACATTTGGGGAAGGTTTGGTATGGTGTGGCTATTAAGCTCTAGCTACTGCAGGCCTATGATATGAAGGCAGTGCGCCCCTGTCACGTTGTAAAAATGATTGGAGACAGGCGCAGGAATACGTAATTTTTAATACTGCACCCAAAATTACAACATGCCACTAAAAGGCACGGGGACGAAGCCCAAAACACACACTTATACAAAACACAGGGATGTAACCCCCAAAACACACACTTATACAAAACACAGGGATGTAACCCAAACAATAGACCGAGGTTAAACCTCTAATAAATACACAGGACGAAACCCGAAATAACAAGTGCATCTTACACGCAGCATGAAAGCCGAAACAACAAAGCATAGGTACTCACAAGACCAACGGACATGGGAACATTAATCGACCAAGACAATGGAGAACAGAGGGCACATATAAACAATCACTAATCAGGGGGAATGGGAACCAGGTGTGCCTAATGAGACAGTTCAGTGAAGCCTAGAGACCGGCAACGTAGACCTCCGGAACTGGTGCACAGAATGAGCAGCAGCACCAGGGGGACCCGTGACAGCCCCGGCGCTCCAACTGACTTCAACTGTTGAACTTGAGGTGAGGAGGACTGATTCAGGCCTACCAGAGTTACTCCTTTATCTATCAATATAATGCTTATCTTTATACAAAATATTTGGATGTAGCAAAATTCCTCAAATGTCCGGTAAATTTAAATCTTTCCTGTCATGTTGTCCGGCGCCAAGTTTTCCTAAAGGAAACTCTGATTTTGCATATTGTTTTTATGAAGATTTTAGAATATTCACATGAAAATCTGTGGCTAATTGGATGGAAACCTAGCTATAGACACCCTAAAGACTAGTCCATTGTCAGTTTAATTATGCCTGCACATCATGACTGGCCTGTTCAGGTCAGGTTACCATGGATCACAGTCCTACAGAGACACCCCACACTCCCGCAGAGGGGGAGAGGTAGAAAGGGAGTTAAATGACAACGTTATAATGGGAAAATTGTGACTTGAAGAGTTTTCATAATATGTACATCATGTTTACATACTGTGCGTTGTGTTGAAAATATCCAGATCAAGGAGAATATTTTTGTAACAATTAACTATTATTTTAGTTGTCTAACGAGAGCATAGTACATTGTGATACCTTGCCTTGTAACTAGATATGCCCCAGATAACTTGCCATAAAGACAGAAATGCCCCTTTGTGACCCGGGGGTATAAAACATGTGAGTTAAGAATTGACATACCAGACTAAAACGGACCACAGCTGCAGCTTGATCTAAGATAGTCATAACCCCACAAACGCAAGAGGACAAAGGACCTCTAAACAATCAAGGCTACGGTTGATTACTGTATCTAAGAAAGGGGAATTCAAGAAGATCCAGCTTGTTTTTCTCTTCAAATCATCGGTTGTCTACACGGCCCTTCTACCCAAGCTGGTAGCGACGACACGGCTGATTATCCTCCTCAGAAGTCCACTCTCACAGAACGAGTGCAAGGAAACAGACCACTAAGAGGAAGTACACTGACATCATGTGGACAATCAGAGACTTACACCTGGTAACGAAGGAGACGCCTCCATCGGAGAAGGCCTCGTCGAACCGCCCAGTAAGCAGAACTCGGTCCACGAAGAGATACTCAACGGAGACCTTCAACAAGTAATTACATCATTATAATTCTGACCCATAAGAGCGGCAGTTCGGGGCAAGGTGTCAGGGCTAAACTAAGCATAGTTTACAAATGTATCCAAGTGTGCTTTTCTCTGGTGCACTCTCTCTCTCTCTCTCTCTCGCTCTCTCTTTCTAAATCCCCATCTTGTGTAACACATGTCATATTGTGTTGGTCCGCTAGGGACCTGTTTCATTGTATTAAGTTCTAGTCAATAGCCTGGACTGTGTGTTTGTGTATGTGTATCTTATATTATTATTTAGCTTGTTAGTAAATAAATAATCATTTAGTGAGACCCGGGTTTGTGCAGATTTAAGGATTATGCAACGTTCAGAACGAGACTTAAGAGGAAATTAATTAATTGCTGACTGCTATGAAATCGTTACTCTGATATTCGTTGAGTTAATTTGGGAAACGTTAACTCATTAAACAAACTTTTCTCATGGTGCCCCATGTTACTGAGCTCATGGTTGCCTGATTAATCTAATCACGTAATTATAAACAGTTAATTATTCAATAAATATCAGTCGTCAGAATAATGACCAACGTTACGACATGTGTATTTGAGCTTGTGTCCTCAAAAGTGACTATACTTCAGCAATGTATAATAATTTTTACCAATTAGATTTGAACCTTTCTTGGAGTATGCAGCATTATTAGTTATTGTTTGTCCTCTCATGATAAATAATTACTGTTGTGACCACTATGCTGGACATGTAATGGGTCCTAGGTGTAGTTGGTGTAGAGAGTCAGGCGCAGGACAGCAGATATGAGTAATCAACGTACTTTTACTCAAAATGTCAAATATACAAAGTAACAAATACACGCACACTATGACAGACCGAAAAGACAATAAAACAACCACTCACAAAATACCACATGGGGAACAGAGGGTTAAATAATAAACAAGTAATTAGTTGAGTGAAACCAGGTGTGAAAAGACAGACAGAACAAATGGAAAAAGAAAAGTGTATTGACAGTGGCTAGAAAGCCGATGACGTCGACCGCCGAACGCCGCCCGAACAAGTAGAGGGACCAAATTCGGCAGAAGTCGTGACAGGACATTTTTTATGTTTGTGCTTTTCTAATAACTAATTTATGTGTTCTATTCATGTGCTTTTCTAATAACCTTTTTCTGTGTTCATGTAAGTGACTGACTGAAAAAGTCCTCTGTCACACCCTGGCCTTAGTTATCTTTGTTTTCATTATTATTTTAGTTAGGTCAGGGTGTGACATGGTGAATGTTTGTGTTTTGTCTCGTTTTGGTTGGTTATATGGAAAAGGGGGTGTTGGGTTTAGTTTATGGGTTTGTGTTGAGTGAATGTTTCTAGGTATGTCTATGGTTGAGTGAATGTTCTAGGTATGTCTATGGTTGCCTGAGTGGTTCTCAATCAGAGACAGATGTCTTTCATTTGTCTCTGATTGGGAGCCATATTTTAGGCAGCCATGGGCATCATGTTTTTGTTGGGTCATTGTCTAGGTCTGTGTCTAGGTTGCATGTTTGCATGTTTGCATTTTGTTCGGTTGTAGCTTCACGGTCGTCTAGTTTGTTGTTTTGCTTCGTTTGGTCATCTCCTTAATAAAGAGAAGATGTATTCTTTACACGCTGCGCCTTGGTCCTCTCTCTCTCGCATGGTCAATCGTGACAGAATGACCCAACCACTCAGGACCAAGCAGCGTGAAAGGAGGGAGCCAGAGCCAGTTGTGCAGATACTGGAGGTGAGCAATGGGAAGGATACAGAGACTGTTAAGGATTTATTGAGGAGTTTGGAGGAGAGTGAAAAGAGGGAGCTGCTGTGTTGGTGCGTGAGGCACAACATCCACCCGACAGAGCGTGTGCGGGATGTGATGTTACCTGAGTCAGCTCTTCATGCTCGTCCTGAGTTGCGTGCTAACCGTCTGGGAATGACAGTCCCACGAACCAGGCCTCCTGTGTGCCTTCCTAGTCCTACACCTCCTGTAACACCTTCCCGCCCCAGCCCGGTACCACCAGTTCCGACACCACGCCCCAGGATTCCAGGGTGTCTCCAGAGCCCTGTTCTTCCTCCACGCACTCGCCCTATGGTGCGTGTCTCCAGCCCGGTACCACCAGTGCCGGCACCACGCACTAGGCCTAATGTGCGTCTCCAGAGCCCTGTACGCATTGTTGCTTCTCCCCGCACTCGCCCTGAGGTGCGTGTCCTCATCCCGGTACCACCTGTGCCGGTACCACGCACTAGGCCTATAGTGCGCTTTGAGAGCCCAGTGTGTCCTGTTCCTTCTCCCCGCACTAGCCTTCAGGTGCGTGTCCCCAGCCCGGTACCACCAGTTCCGGCACCACGCACCAGGCCTATAGTGCGCCTCAGCCGGCCAGAGCTGCCCGGCTACCCAGTGCCATCTGAGTCATCCGTCTACCCAGTGCCATCTGAGTCATCCGTCTACCCAGTGCCATCTGAGTCATCCGTCTACCCAGTGCCATCTGAGTCATCCGTCTACCCAGTGCCATCTGAGTCATCCGTCTACCCAGTGCCATCTGAGTCATCCGTCTACCCAGTGCCATCTGAGTCATCCGTCTACCCAGTGCCATCTGAGTCATCCGTCTACCCAGTGCCATCTGAGTCATCCGTCTACCCAGTGCCATCTGAGTCATCCGTCTACCCAGTGCCATCTGAGTCATCCGTCTACCCAGTGCCATCTGAGTCATCCGTCTACCCAGTGCCATCTGAGTCATCCGTCTACCCAGTGCCATCTGAGCCATCCGTCTACCCAGTGCCATCTGAGCCATCCGTCTACCCATGACCAGCCCGAGCCGTCAGCCAGCCATGACCAGCCCGAGCCGTCAGCCAGCCATGACCAGCCCGAGCCGTCAGCCAGCCATGACCAGCCCGAGCCGTCAGCCAGCCATGACCAGCCCGAGCCGTCAGCCAGCCATGACCAGCCAGAGTCGCCCGCCAGCCATGAGCAGCCAGAGCCTTCCGCCAGACCGGATCAGCCAGAGCCTTCCGCCAGACCGGATCAGCCAGAGCCTTCCGCCAGACCGGATCAGCCAGAGCCTTCCGCCAGACCGGATCAGCCAGAGCCTTCCGCCAGACCGGATCAGCCAGAGCCTTCCGCCAGACCGGATCAGCCAGAGCCTTCCGCCAGCCATGACCAGCCAGAGCCTTCCGCCAGCCATGACCAGCCAGAGCCTTCCGCCAGCCATGACCAGCCAGAGCCTTCCGCCAGCCATGACCAGCCAGAGCCTTCCGCCAGCCATGACCAGCCAGAGCCGTCCGCCAGCCATGACCAGCCAGAGCCTTCCGCCAGCCATGACCAGCCAGAGCCTTCCGCCAGCCCGGATCAGCCAGAGCCTTCCGCCAGCCCGGATCAGCCAGAGCCTTCCGCCAGCCCGGATCAGCCAGAGCCTTCCGCCAGCCCGGATCAGCCAGAGCCTTCCGCCAGCCCGGATCAGCCAGAGCCTTCCGCCAGCCCGGATCAGCCAGAGCCTTCCGCCAGACCGGATCAGCCAGAGCCTTCCGCCAGACCGGATCAGCCAGATCCGTCAGCCAGACCGGATCAGCCAGATCCGTCAGCCAGCCATGAGCAGCCAGATCCGTCAGCCAGCCATGAGCAGCCAGATCCGTCAGCCAGCCATGAGCAGCCAGATCCGTCAGCCAGCCATGAGCAGCCAGATCCGTCAGCCAGCCATGAGCAGCCAGATCCGTCAGCCAGCCATGAGCAGCCAGATCCGTCAGCCAGCCATGAGCAGCCCAGCCAGGATCCGCCAGAGCCTTCCAGCCAGGATCCGCCAGAGCCATCCAGCCAGGATCCGCCATCCAGCCAGTATCCACCGTCCCTCAGTCCGGAGCTGCCGCCCCTCAGTCCGGAGCTGCCGCCCCTCAGTCCGGAGCTGCCGCCCCTCAGTCCGGAGCTGCCGCCCCTCAGTCCGGTGCTGCCGCCCCTCAGTCCGGTGCTGCCGCCCCTCAGTCCGGTGCTGCCGCCCCTCAGTCCGGTGCTGCCGCCCCTCAGTCCGGTGCTGCCGCCCCTTAGTCCGGTGCTGCCCCTTAGTCCGGTGCTGCCCCTTAGTCCGGTGCTGCCCCTTAATCCAGTGGGGTTAAGTTGGAGGGTGGTCATTTGGAGGAGGCTACGTAAGCGGGTAGTGACTATGGTGGGGTGGGGACCACGACCAGTGCCAGAGCCGCCACCGTGGACAGACGCCCACCCAGACCCTCCCCTAGACTTTATGCTGGTGCGCCCGGAGTTCGCACCTTAAGGGGGGGGTTATGTCACACCCTGGCCTTAGTTATCTTTGTTTTCATTATTATTTTAGTTAGGTCAGGGTGTGACATGGTGAATGTTTGTGTTTTGTCTCGTTTTGGTTGGTTATATGGAAAAGGGGATGTTGGGTTTAGTTTATGGGTTTGTGTTGAGTGAATGTTTCTAGGTATGTCTATGGTTGAGTGAATGTTCTAGGTATGTCTATGGTTGCCTGAGTGGTTCTCAATCAGAGACAGATGTCTTTCATTTGTCTCTGATTGGGAGCCATATTTTAGGCAGCCATGGGCATCATGTTTTTGTTGGGTCATTGTCTAGGTCTGTGTCTAGGTTGCATGTTTGCATTTTGTTCGGTTGTAGCTTCACGGTCGTCTAGTTTGTTGTTTTGCTTCGTTTGGTCATCTCCTTAATAAAGAGAAGATGTATTCTTTACACGCTGCGCCTTGGTCCTCTCTCTCTCCCATGGTCAATCGTGACATCCTCACTATCAGTAGCTTCAATTTGGCAGTACGCCAAGAACTTTGTTTTGAGAACGAAATATATCTCAGATTCAAGATCTCAGCTTAAAGAGAAGAAGCCTCGTCAGGTATTTGTCACGTTGGCATAAATGATTCGGGAGACAGGCGCAGGAATGCGTAATAGTTTTATTAAGCCCAAATTAAAGGCACGGGGACGAAGACCAAACAAACATGTAACAAAACACAGGGTAGAAACCCCAAACAAAAGAGCGAGGAGTACCTTAAATAAAAAACATGAGCACAATGATTAACACACAGGACGGGAAGCGTAATCATCTGCGCAATCCACAATGGCACGAAAGCCAAAACACACAGCACAGGTACTCACACGCACCAGCGGCCATTGTAACAATAATGGACAGCCCAATGGAAACCAAAGGGCACACTTATACAAGTACTAATCAGTGGAATAGGAAACCAGTGTGCATAATGAAAGGTCCGGAGGGATCCGTGCCAGTATTGGTCTGTTGCATGTTATGAACCAGTTTTGGTCGGTCACATGTATGAAAAAAAATGGTAATGATGACTTAATTATGCAAAATATAACGTGTCTGTGTGTAGCCGTGTATAAGACAACTGCTGGAACTGCCCCAGCAGAGCTCCTGATTGACATGTGTATTGTGGTGCATAGAGTAGGTTGGAACCTCTCCAGAACGCTGATAATAAAAGATGATTCATTTAAGATTGACTTTGAGGGTCCCTGGTGGTCATTTCCACGACATGTTTTGTAGTATTTCCATGACATGTCGTTTAGTATTTCCATGACACCACCATTTGCCTCATGCAGTGCAACATCTCCTTCGCATAGAGTTGATCAGGCTGTTGATTGTGGCCTGTGGAATGTTGTCCCACTTCTCTTCAATGGCTGTGCGAAGTTGCTGGCTATTGGCAGGAACTGGAACACGTTGTTGTACACGTCAATCCAGAGCATCCCAAACATGCTCAATGGGTGACATGTCTGGTGAGTATGCAGGCCATGGAAGAACTGTGATTTTAAGCTTCCAGGAATTCTGTTCAGATCCTCGCAACATGGGGCCGTGCATTATGATGCTGAAACATGAGGTAATGGCGGTGGATGAATGCCACGACAGTAGGCCTCAGGATCTCATCACGGTATCTCTGTGCATTCAAATTGCCATCGATAAAATATTACTGTATTTTTCGCCGCATTTGTTACATTCAGTATCACGACAAGAAAATTCCTGGAAAATGTAGGGAAGGTGCAACATAAGACAAAAAAAATGACAAGGGTTTGAATGAGAGGACTAATTGATGTCTCTAAGTGGCCACACACATCTCCAAAGTAATTTCAATGCACTTTTAGGACACAAAGAAAAGTATTTAACTATAAGGTGCTTTTTTGAGCTCGCCTAGCTGTGCCGTTGAGGAACTAGAGCAAGCACACTTGTAGTTGTTTTGTTTGGAACGCAACCCTGCTTCGTCGCCATCATGCAATTACTGTTGTTTAAGCAGTCATAAAAAAAAGCTTGTTCTATTGCCAACATGACTAGCTAGGTTATAAAATATCATCTTGCAGTGTTAGGTTTTCGCAAGGCAATTCAGAGAAACAGATTGTTATTTTGGTGAACATAGAAACAAGCCATGAGTGCATTCAGGTGCTTCTCCTGCTATGAATTTCCTTCACAATAGACAAATAGATTCACACAAATAATGAACAGACAATAAACAATCCTAAAATGGCGTCGCTGTGCGGCTGTTACCTTTCCCAGGAAGAGGACAAAGTCCCTCACGGTGTTGATGGTGGCCACTCTGAGGACATTCTCTACTAGGATGAAGAAGGCGGCACGCGCCGATGTACATAAACTAGTGCTGTTGATCGCTGTCGCCGTGTACGTATTCTGTGGTGAAAACAGACAAGAGACAGAAGTATCATCAATAACAAGTGTGACTGCTGTCCTCTTGGAATGAGACTCTATTGTATAGTAAAATAGATTGTTGTCAATGATATTACGTGTAATAGTAAAGATAATCAACAACTCAGATGACAATCAATCTGATTCTAATCAAACCCTTTCTTGATTCAGGTACGTTAGACACTTCTTCGGGCACTACAAATAGCAGATGCAGGCTTTCAGCATTCAGCGTGCACAGACATGTTCCTACAACAGAAAATACATTCAGCTTTGGTCCTCCACCCTTTGTCTGGCTTGACTTGGTAAAATGGTAGTTGTCATAAGAGAAGTGAAAGGGAATATGTTTAAAGGCAACATCTGGGATATTTCCTGCTGCTTATGTAGCCCTTTCCTGCAGTCAAATGACCTAGTGGCCTCATGGGTGGAATGTTATTCATATTTTCCATACTTTCATAATTCATAATAAACATTATTTCCAAAAACAAGCCGTAAATCCGATGTTTCTATGTCAAACAGTTTTGTTATATTTAACTCTTCTGTGATGTATATAAAGTTTAATTTTTGGGATGCAAACTAAAAACGGAATACATTTCAACTCTATATCTGACATGGTACACGTGTCTTCTTTTTGATTGAGCCCATACCATGTGTGTGAGGTGTATAATTGTGTTTTAAAGTGGATTTGTTTAAGACTAACAAGAAAGGACTCTATGTGACCCTGATTTAGCCCAATGCGATAAAAGGTTAAATAAGGATCAAATCTACCTAGACTGACTGTCACGATCATCGCAATGAGGCAGAGTGGACCAAGGCGCAGCGTGAGAGAAATATCTTCTTTTTATTATGAAGACGACAAACGAACAAAAACAACAGAGAAGCTCTACAAACAAAATAGTGCTGACACTAAACACTACACAGAGACAATTACCCACAAAAGCCTACTGCCTATGGCTGCCTTAAATATGGCTCCCAATCAGAGACAATGAATGACAGCTGTCTCTGATTGAGAACCATTCAGGCAACCATAGACCCCTCCTAGACACCTACACTCAACACAAACCCATACACTCTACCAAAACCCCCTATACCATACAACCACCCCAGACGAGACAACTATACACAAACATCCCCCCTGTCACACCCTGACCTAACCAAAATATTACAGAAAACAAAGATAACTAAGGCCAGGGCGTGACACTGACAGTATGTGTTCATCCCCTGTGAATTCTATTGTAGTTGATGGTTTTAGGAAACCTTCAATACATCTGCAGTATATCCTTGTTTAACATTTCTCATTCACACTTTTGTATCAAGAATGTATCAAGCATGAAGAGAGATCAGACATGTGAAGGGTTAATTCTGTTCCAGAGCACAGAGCAGCACTGGGTGGGGAGCAGCATGTCAACGTCACTTTACAGAAGTGACACTGAAGTGTATAAACATACTGTACATTGACCACACAAGCAAATGGTCTCAATCTCTTCTGGAAAATCTGTTAAGACATCCATCTACTCAGTCTGTTTTTTTATACTACAGTACCGATAAATCGGAGAAAGCGCCCACACTCTTTTACACACATAGATACAGGTGAGTACAGATTTACAAGGGCCGGTGAAGATGCATTCCACAGTCTGAGTTCTTGTATTCTAATGAATTCCTTTATTCACCGGTTTTCTTTTCCCCTGTTTTCGACTACAGTACCTATGTTGAACTTTATTTTGTACATTGACTAATTTATACCATATGTTGTATGGTTAAACAACTTGAATTAACATTGGTTAGCGTCTCTAAATGCCGCGTTGACAGTGGCACTGAAACTATCGAGAGCTGACTCATTCGAGGAAATAATTTATAGTTCCACCTTCTCTGTCTAGATATGGCTTCCTCCAGCAGTCTCCTGTCTGAAGAGCAGTTCCTGTGGTCTACATGTCTAGATGTGTTCACTGGAAAAGTTGCCTGTGACGTCTGCACTGGGATGAAGCGCAAGGCCCTGAAGTCCTGCCTGGTGTGTCTGGCTTCTTACTGTGAGACTCACCTGGAGCCTCATCAGATAGCCCCACCCTTAAAGAGACACAAACTGATCGACCCTGTGGAGAACCTGGAAGACAGGATGTGTAAGAAGCATGACAGACTCCTGGAGCTGTTCTGTAGGACTGACCAGACTTGTGTGTGTCAGTTCTGCACTGAGGCAGACCACAAGACTCATGACACTGTCCCTATAGAGGGAGAGTGTGGAGAGAGGAAGGCTCAGCTGGGCAAAACTGAGGCAGAAGTGCAGCAGATTATCCAAGAACAACTGAAGAAGGTTAAAGACATCAAACTCTCAGTAGATCTCAGCAAGATAGATGCAGAGAGGGAGATAGCAGACAGCTTACAGGTCTTCACTGCTCTGGTGCGCTCCATTGAGAAAAGCCAGACTGAGCTGATTGAGGTGATTGAGGAGAAGCAGAAAGCAGTAGAGAGGCAGGCTGAAGGGTTCATTAAAGAGCTGGAGCAGGAAATCACTGAGCTAAATAGGAGAAGGACTGATCTGAAGCAGCTCTCACACACTGAGGACCACCTCCAACTTCTCCAGAGCTTCCCATCCATAGTGTGCACACCTCAACCCACCAAGGACTGGTCTGAGATCAGTGTTCACAGTGGTCTGTGTGTGGGGACTGTTAGGAAAGCAGTGTGTCACCTGGAGGATATACTGAATAAAGAGTTGGGGAAGCTGCCTGAAGTCAAACTGAAGATGATTCAGCAGTATGCTGTGGATGTGACTCTGGACCCTGATACAACACATCCTGAACTCATCCTGTCTGAAGATGGGAAACAAGTAAGAACTGGAGACATAACACAGAATCTTCCTGACAATTCAAAAAGGTTTGACGGTCATTGATTTGTCCTTGGAAAGGATGGCTTCTCCTCAGGAAGATTTTATTATGAGGTGATTGTTAAGGGGAAGACAAGATGGACTTTAGGAGTGGCCAGAGAGTCCATAGACAGGAAGGGGATTATCATATTGAGCCCTGAACATGGACTCTGGACTGTGATACTAAGGGATGGAAATGTGTACCATGCCTGTACCTCCCACTCTATCATCCTCTCTCTGAGAAAGAAGCCCCAGAAGGTGGGGGTGTTTGTGGACTATGAGGAGGGTCTGGTCTCCTTTTATGATGTGGAGGGTTAGAGGCAGAGAATCCAAGTGGAGAGAGGGGTTACCGGCCAGGCAGAGACAGCAAGGGCAGTTCGTCGCTCCAGTGCCTGGCCGTTCACCTTCACACCCCTGGGCCAGAATATACTCAATCATAGGACCTACTGAAGATATGAGTCTTCATTAAAGACTTGCGTCTCTCACATGGATAGGCAGACCATTCCATAAAAATGGAGCTCTATAAGAGAAAGCCCTGCCTCCAGCTGTTTGCTTAGAGATTCTAGGGACAGTAAGGAGGCCTGCGTCTTGTGACCGTAGCGTACGTGTAGGTATGTACAGCAGGATCAAATCGGAGTGATAGGTAGGAGCAAGCCCATGTAATATTTTGTAGGTTTGCAGTAAAACCTTGAAATCACCCCTAGCCTTAACAGGAAGCCAGTGTAGATTGGTTTGTACTGGAGTAGTATGATAAAAAAAAAAGTGGTTCTAGTCAAGATTCTAGCAGCTGTGTTTAGCACTAACTGAAGATGATTTAAATAGAGCATTGCTGTAGTCTAATTTAGAAGTGACAAAAGCATGGATTAACTTTTCTGCGTAATTTTTGGACAGACACTTTCAGATTTTTGTAATGTTACGTAGATGGAAAAAAGCTGTCTTTGAAATAGTCTTGATATGTTCGTCAAAAGAGAGCTCAGGTTCCTTCACAGTTTTATTTGAGACGACAGTACAACCATCAAGATTAATTGTCAGGTCCGACAGAAGCAACACAATCTCACACTCAATTTGTGCAAATATGTACAAAAAGTATTTTAGCAGATTTCATGCGTTTTTGTGAGTTTTTGTTGTGGCTTAATTCATGTGAAAAGACCCCCAAAGTTGTGCGACTTCGTTTGTAGGACAAGACATATTTTTGTGTGACTTCATTCATAGGAAAATACATTTTTGGGGGGGAAAACTTTCTCAACAGTCTTTTGAAAGTTATTAAAGCAATGCATGATGGGCAATGGTGTTCTACACTGGCTTTTTTATGGCCCACAATTATTTATATAAAAAAACTAAACGTGTTAACAACCCAATATACCTAATCAACCAAGTTGTCACCAAAATAATGATAATATAATTGTAGCCTTACGTATTTTTTAAAATTATTAATGCCAATACTGTTTTCTATGCTTGTTTTCACTTAATACTTTGGGATACTGATAGTCAGAAAGGCCCTTTTTTTCATGTAGGCAGTACTAGGCCTAAAGGATTTTCTTCACAATGCATATTCATATTTCGTGGCGCCTACATTATACAATTTTCTTCATAATGCATTTAATACAAGGCTCCACTTTTTCTTTTACATTACACCATTTCTTTCAAAATGCATTTTATACAAGGCTATGTCGAATTTTATGAGGGTTGCCAGAATGGAGAAAAAATATGGATTTTTTAAGGGGGGGGGTATCGATGAAGGTATTTGATTGGGGAATGGGGATATATATATTTTTTATGATGGGAAATTATAATACACACCATAATACACACACACCAGCACACAAACACTAACACACATATGCATACACTCACTTTGTGTGTAGTCATGTTATAGCCAACTCATCACTATTGTATGAATAGTTTTTTATAAAATCTTTGTTTCTAGTTGTCATGCATTCATTATCTTTAACTGGTTAAATGTTTGTAGTTTGTATGTTTCAGTAATGATTAAGATGGCTAAATAGTCGTACATCTCTGCTTGATTTAGCTTTTGGTTATATTTGGCATTTTTATACATAATCTGTTTTTCTACTGAATAAAGCAATAATTAATCAACACACTACTGTCAATAAATGGACACTACCTGTTATAAAATGGAAAATGCTCTCCGTAAATAAAAGATGAGAAATGCTCAGTCTGAAGACATTCGGCTATGGGCTGCACAGCCCTATAACAATGATACAAGTTATATCCCCTTAAAAAGGGTTTATTTACAACCTCTGGGGTATAACATGTTGGGCAAAGTGGTTTAGGAGAGTCTGACATATAAAAACTAACTTGAGTTCAGTCTTCACCAATGAGAACCAAGAGGGGCCTAGCTTCATCCTTCATGACTGGGAAAGGCCTCGATTCAAGGTCGTTAAAAAATCCTACATCCATTTCATTCGATGGATCATCAGCAATTAATATTACTGGTTTGCATCCTAAAAAAAGGATAGTTGCGTTTTGCTGCATGACACACTTACATTATTTGTCTTTCCCATATGATGTGGAACGTTGTCAGGTTATCAGCTATAAGCTTCAGTAACAAAATAACACCATGGTTGTAATAACAGGTTGCTTGTACATCTGTAGAATGTGTTTGTTTTGGGTCCACACTGGTAAGTTAACTTACGTAAATTAGACAGACTCAGAGGGGCATATCACTTTCAGAACGCTTCCCACCACTAGATCACTTAACAATAAAATAATTGTTCCAATGTTTTCCCCAAAACAATGTATTTCCCTATGATTGACGTAGCACAAAACTGTGTGTATTTTCCTACGAATGAAGCGGCACAAATAAATTGTCACACGAATTAAGCCGCACATAAACACAGGAAAATGCACAAAATCTGCTGAAATACTTTTTGTACGTATTTGCACGAATTGAGTGTGAGGATTGTTGCCACGCCTCCTCTGAAATATTATAATGAAATTAAAATGAAAACCTTTCTGCACCTGGCAGCTACTACCATACCCTGTTCAAAGGCACTGAAGGATTTTCCCATTCACCCTCTGAATGGCAAAATGTACACAATCCATGTCTCAACTGTCTCAAGGCTTACAAATCCTTCTTTAACATGTCTCCTCCCCTTCATCCACAGTGATTGAAGTGGATTCAATAAGTGATATCAATAAAGGATCATAGCTTTTCATCAACCCATAATGCTGACCTTCTTTGACAGAAGGAAAACTATCCCTCAAAGGGGAGCTGAACCAAAAAATCTACTTCTCTGGTTGAAAGCGGCCTGCCTATGTGGCATTTATTAGTATTCCAAAATTGACTACCAAGGGTACATAGGATAATTTGTCATAAAGTCAGTATCTTTCAAAACAGAGATTTGCGAGATTCTGTGAAATGTATGACGCTCCCTGGAAATTTGAGGATTGAGTATGATTTCAATCATGCCCAGTCATGCCTACTTGGCCTCTAACACGGGATGGTAATGCCTAGGGAGAATTGTAACAAGGGAAGGGTGAATGGGAAAAAAGGTGAAATGAGTGTGCTCTATCTAATCGTAGCATCAGAGTCAACCTACAACCTGCCCATTTCTTTACAGACAGCAGAATTAACCATAAGCATGGCGTGCCTCAGACTTGTTTATATTCATACAAGACATCGTCGCCAATGTAATGTTGAAAGAACGAGACTTGTTCATTATAAACGGCTTATGTTTTTCCATCTCAAACATCCTGACATTTGTGAGATAACGTTAGCATCACAAACACAACTGTCATCAAAGCTACACTAGAAAGGAGGAAATGCATATTTTTTTTATATAATGTAGAATTCTCTGTTTTTGTACAAGAAGTACACAAATAGACAATGATAACATATGCTAGGGGGTACAACAAATGACAGATTATACAAAGACCTTAAAAGAAACACACGTATTGATTGTTTTAACAGCTTTCTTATCAGAAGAATGTTGAATGGTCTTAATGGACTGCTCGAATTCCATATAGAAAACACAGAAGAGTGTTTTTTATTAGTGAATTTACATTTATGAATATGAAATTTAGCCAGTAGCACAATTAGATTCATGAGGTAAAATTGTTTTTCTTTGTCTTTATTATGGTTAAAGAAACCGAGCAGCACATTCTGGAAATGCATAATGCGATTTGGGATTCTAGAACATTCACGTTGTCATGCAGTTGCTAAACCAATAGTCACTTCATTCAACTCAAATGAAATGAAAAAGTAATCCAAGTTATTTTGCTTTAATTATTAATATCATTTAGGTCTAATGCTGACCTTTGACAGAAAGTGATAGTATGTTTTTCTCTCAACCGTTATTCTCTCTCAAAGGGAAGCTAATGATATGGCACATCCTTAGCCTTTGAGATGGTTGTGGATGTAGGTGAATGTGATAAAGGAGGTACTTTTCCTTTGAGCTGGTTGTGGATCTAGGTAAGGATGGCCACGGTACCCAGGTGGTAGTGGACAGGATGGGGGTCAGGGTCAGCGGGGATTTAACCCTGATATCCACCACAGGGTAGAGGAAAATTAAGTTAGGAAATAGTCAAACTGATACAGGACAGACCTGGATTCCAATAGTACTTGTTTTCTTTCAGATACTTTGAGCATTTGATTGAACCTGTATATGGAGTGCCAGACATTGACATTTAAAAATTATATTTCTATGGTGCCAGATTGGTGGGGTTGTACTTTTGGGACTATTCTATTGGTTATAATGCACCAGGGAAGCTCAATCAAGTGCAGCTAACGTACTAGACAGAAGAAAAAGTACACTTTGAACCCTGGTCTGATACAGGGCAATTTCCAATTCAACACATCACAATCACAAGCATTTAATTTAATTCAATACACTTTTATTGTTGGGTAAATATACATTATTGTTTTAACATTTGGGTATATTAATGTATTGTTTCTCCCTCTTAGTGGATATCTTAGTGACATACAGACACAAACCCATGTTCAAGATTGAACTGATCATCTCTTGCCCAACAGATCTCACACAGACAAGAGGACATTGATTGTTTTCGTTTTTTCATTATAACTATTCTGTTATGTAACAAAAACTCATGAAGGAAATAGAGATACAGTCATAGGGAATCCCGTTTTCTATGGATAGAGTATTAAAAACTTAGTAAGCAGTAATGACTCAATGTTGCCACAATTTAGGGATTGTCAGTTATGATCATTCATTGCCTCTGACATGACAACCTCAGTACTTGTAGGACCTGCATTTCATACATTAGAGTAATATAAAACGTTCTTATTAGAGTAAATGGATATTTCATACTTGATCCACCGTAGTAACATGATCCTGTTAGCAGGCGTGGGAGAACACCTTGCACAATGGAGTTTTATCAGACAGAGAAGTGCCTGTTGATCATCTGGTATGTAGGTCAGTTGTATTTGTCAAAATTGTACTAAAAGGAGCAACACAACACAAGTAGCAACCATGATCGTCATTACCACAATCTAAAAATACATTTGATGATCAAACACTTGTAGTGTATGGAAATAGTGCTTAATAACAGTGGTGACATGGAACCCATTTGAATAATCTCTGACAATACTGTCACCCACAAGAGGCTAAACAAAACATGCTTTACAACCTGTAAACTAGAACCAAACTACACTAACAGTATTTTTGACTGAAATACTTTTGTTATATATAAAAGGTGTTTCAAAAAGGCATTGTGCTTTTGAAAAAACAAAGCTTTCATGTAAAGTGTGCCATAAATTTATAAACAGGTTTTCAAAAATATTGTAGTCTCTGTGACTGGAGTGATATCATGGTAAACCTGTTACACATGGATTAAAGAAAACGCTTGGAATGTCTTTTGGTTTCCGTCTTCTGGTTTGGTCAAGCAAAAGTCCCTCCTGCATGAGTCTACAACAATAAACAAATGGAGTGTTAATCTTTACTATTGTCTTCATCATCATCATCATTTTGTGTGTATGACTCTAGATTATGATGGTAAGTGAAGGTATTCTCTGTTGGAAAAGTTTGGTTAACTCTCCGTGGGCTTCATCTCACGACCGTCTCCATCTGCCTCGGGCTGATCCCATCCCTCCATATTCTTACTGTTCTCTACAAACTCCTAAAGAGGGATGGATAGGAAGAAGAAAGAGCATGAATGTGTGTTGGTGTTGAATCAATAGGGGTCAAGTATCGTAAATGCTAACAAGGCGAGTTCAGTGTAATATGTGCATAAAAACACTATTTACCATATAGAAATAGATTAAAGTGGTATTCTGTAAAACCATTCAGGTACGTTAGACACTTCTTCAGGCACCACAAGCAGCAGATGCAGGATTTCAGCAAACACAGTGTCACGTTCTGACCATAGTTCTTGTGTGTTTTGCTTGTTTTAGTGTTGGTCAGGACGTGAGCTGGGTGGGCATTCTATGTTGTGTGTCTAGTTTGTCCGTTTCTTAGTTTGGCCTAATATGGTTCTCAATCAGAGGCAGATGTTTTGTGTTGTCTCTGATTGGGAATCATATATAGGTGGCTTGTTTTGTGTTGGGTTTTTGTGGGTGGTTGTTTCCTGTCTCTGTGTTTTCTCTGCACCAGCTAGGACTGTATTGGTTTGCCACATTTTGTTATTTTGTATTTGTTAAGTGTTCACGTTTATCGTCTGTATTAAATATGTTGAACACTAACTACGCTGCGTCTTGGTCCGATCCCTGCTACACCTCCTCTTCAGACGAAGAGGAGGAAGGCTGCCGTTACACACAGGCAGTTTCCTACAAACAGAAAATACATTCAGCTTTAGTTCTCCACCCATTGTCTGACTTGACTTGGTAGAATTGAAAGTGAGTATGTTTAAAGGAATAATCTGAAAATAATATTTCCTGCTCCTTATGTAGCCCTTTCCTGAAGTCAAATGACCTCGTGACCTCATGGGTGGAATGTTATTCATATGTTTCAACAAGCCAAAATCCGGTGTTGCTGTGCCAAACAGTTTTGTTGTATTTCAGTCTTCTGTGATGTAAATAAAGTGTAATATTGTTATGTAAACTCAAAATGTATTACATTTCAACTCTATATCTGACATGGTATAAGTGTATTATTTTTGTTAAGCCCATAACCATGTGTGTGAGGTGTAGACTTTCGTTTCAAAGTAGATTTGTTAAAGACTAACAGGAAACACTCTGTGACCCTGATTTAGCCCACTGCAGTAAAAGGTTATTAATGATCAAATCTACCTCGACTGACAGTATTTGTTCATCCCCTGTGAATTCTATTGTAGTTGATGCCTTTAGAAAACATTCATTACATCTGCAGTAATTCCTTCTTTTCTATCAAGAATGTATCAAGCATGAAGAGAGATCAGACGTGAAGAGTTAACTGTTCCAGAGCACAGCGCTGCACTGGGTGGGGAGCAGCATGTCAACGTCACTTTACTTAAATGAAACTGAAGTGTATAGACATACTATATATGTGCGCACACAAGCTAACGGTCTCAAACTCTTCTGGAAATTCTGCTAAGACAGTCGTTTTTTAATACTACAGTATATAGAACCAATAAATCTGAGAAAGCACCCCACCCTCTGTCGCAAACACAAAGATAAAGGTGAGTAGATATTTACAAGGGCAGGTGAAGATAAATGCTACTGTGTGAATTCTTGTATTTGAATGAATTCCTGTATTCTCCGGTTTTCTTTTATCCTGTGTTTGACTACAGTACCTATGTTTACCTTTATTTTGTACTTAGAATCATTTATGTTGTACGGTTAAACATCTTGAATCAACATTGTTTGGTGTCTCTAAATTCCGTGTTGACAATGACTCTGAAATTATCGAGAACTGAATAATTACAGGGAATAATTTAGTCCCACCTTCTCTGTTTAGATATGGCTTCATCCAGCAGTCTCCTGTCTGAAGAGCAGTTCCTGTGTTCTATCTGTCTGGATGTGTTCACTGAGCCAGTCACCACTTCATGTGGACACAACTTCTGCATGGCCTGTATCACAAAGTACTGGGATAGAAAGGACCTGTGTCAATGTCCACTGTGTCAGGAGAAATTCTACAGACAACCTAAGCTTCGTGTCAACACAACTTTCAGAGAGGTTGTAGAGAATTTTAAAAAGATGAGAGACAAAGGTAGAGATGGGCCCCCTCCCAAACCTGGAAAAGTTGCCTGTGACGTTTGCACTGGGACGAAGCGCAAGGCCCTGAAGTCCTGCCTGGTGTGTCTGGCTTCCTACTGTGAGACTCACCTGGATCCTCATCAGATAGCCCCACCCTTAAAGAGACACAAACTGATCGACCCTGTGGAGAACCTAGAAGACAGGATGTGTAAGAAGCATGACAGACTCCTGGAGCTTTTCTGTAGGACTGACCAGACATATGTGTGTCAGTTCTGCACTGAGGCAGACCACAAGACTCATGACACTGTCCCTATAGAGGAAGAGTGTGGAGAGAGGAAGGCTCAGCTGGGGAAAACTGAGGCAGAAGTGCAGCTGATTATCCAGGATCGACTGAAGAAGGTTAAAAAGATCAGACTCTCAGTAGATCTCAGCAAGAGAGATGCAGAGAGAGAGATAACAAAGAGCGTGCAGGTCTTCACTGCTCTGGTGCGCTCCATTAAGAAAAGCCAGGTTGAGCTTGTTCAGGTAATTAAGGAGAAGCAGAAAGTAGTACAGAGGCAGGCTGAAGGGTTCATTAAAGAGCTGGAGCAGGAAATCACTGAGCTAAAGAGGAGAAGCACTGATCTGAAGCAGCTCTCACACACTGAGGACCCCTTCCAACTTCTCCAGAGGTTCATAACCCTAGTGTACAAACGTCCACCCACCAAGGTCTGGTCTGAGATCAGTGTTCACAGTGATCTGTGTGTGGGGACTGTGAGGAGAGCTGTGTCTCACCTGGAGGAGACACTGAAAAAAGAGATGGAGAAGCTGCCTGAAGTCAAACTGAAGAGGATTCAGCAGTATGCAGTGGATGTGACTCTGGACCCTGATACAGCAAACCCCTGGCTCATCCTGTCTGAGGATGGGAAACAAGTAAGACATGGAAACACACCACAGAATCTTCTAGACAATCCAAAAAAGTTTGATTATCATCCGTTTGTCCTTGGAAAGGATGGCTTCTCCTCAGGAAGATTTTACTATGAGGTGACGGTTAAGGGGAAGACAAGATGGAATTTAGGAGTTGCCAGAGAGTCCACTGACAGGAAGGGGATTATCACACTGAGACCTGGGGATGGACTCTGGACTGTGTCCCGAAGGGATGAGAATGTGTACCTTAATTGTTCCTCCCCCCCTGTCCTCCTCTCCCTGAGAAAGAAGCCCCAGAAGGTGGGGGTCTTTGTGGACTATGAGGAGGGTCTGGTCTCCTTTTATGATGTGGAGGCCAAGTCTCATATCTACTCTTACACTGGCTGCACCTTTACAGAGAAACTCTATCCATACTTCGGCCCCTCTGATAATGATGATGGTCAAAACTCAGCCCCTCTCATCATCACTCCTGTCAATCGCACATACTGATTAAACAATGCAGAGGGAACAGTTAATTAACTAATTACATTCACAAATCTTTGAATATATCAGTTTAGAAATTATCATATTTAGCCAGTTGACATGACACATTATTATATTTTCCATGGATGTCCTCTGTAATCTCATCATCAAATGAAAATGGAAACTTCTTAACTCTGTTAGGACAGATTGAATATTACTGGGGGAGGGGTGGTCCAAAATAGGGGAGGGTTGTCAAACATTTTCTATTGCTTTGGAGAGGGTTGTGTGGGTTTTGGGGGTGACAGGGGAGGGTAGTGTATTTTTTTCCCGGGTTTACATTCACCATTCTGCTCGTATTTTCCCTACAAACAATGGCTCGACTTACTTTTGATATTACCCTAATAAAGTTTAGAAACGTTTGGGGAAGGTTTGGTATGGTGTGGCTATTATTAAGCCTTAGCTACTGCAGGCCTGTGATATGAAGGCAGTGCGCCCCGGCGCTCCAGCTGACTCCGACAGTTGAACTTGAGGTGAGGGAGACAGTTTCAGGCCTACCAGAGTTACTCCATTAATCTACCAATATAATGCTCATCTTTATACAAAATATTCAGATTGAAGGCCTATACATTTGCCTTCCTTCTGTGTGTTAATGTCCGTGTAGCAGAGGCAGTAGCCATCTGACATAAAGAAATGCATGTCAGTGTCATAGCATGCCACCTGCATATCTCTCTCTGGGGTTAGGCCGAAGCTTATTTTCCTATATAGATGTTACGTATATATATATTTATTTAAATGTTACTATCATACAGTGGACACCTAAGCCTATCGGCCTTTGCATGCAATGCCCAATGTGTCACCGCCTGGTACGGCAACTGCAACACCCACAACCGCAAAGCTGTCAAGAGGGAGCGGCGGTCTGCCCAACGCATTAGCGGGGGCAAACTTCTCGCCCTCCTGGGCACCTACAGCCCCCGATGCCATAGGAAGGTCAAAAAGTTCATAAAGGACATCAACCACCCGAGCCACTGCCTGTTCACCCCGCTATCATTCAGAAGGCGAGGCCATTACAGGTACATTAAAGCTGGGACCGAGAGACTGAAAAACAGCTTCTATCTCAAGGCCATCTAACTGCTAATCAGCCATCTCCAGCACATCAGAGGCAGCTGCCTATAGACATAGATTAGTAATCACTGGCCACTTCTAGAAATGGATCACTAGCCACTTTAATAATGTTTCTGTATCTAGCATTACTCATCTCATATGTATAAACTGCACTCCGCACTATTCTACGGTATCTTAGTCACTTTTAAATTGTATTTACATAGTGTCACCCGTCCTTGTTTTTGAAGGAAAAGCACATTTTCTGTCCATTAAAATAACATCAAATTGATCAGAAATATAGTGTAGACATTGACATATTCAGAGAAATGAAGGCTATTGCATGCGAGAAATTGCCAAGAAACTGAAGCTCTCGTACAACGCTGTGTACTACTCCCCTCACAGAACAGCGTCATTAAATAGTCCCTGCAAAACACCAATCTCAACATCAACAGTGAAGAGGCCACTCCGGGATGCTGGCCTTTTAGGCAGAGTTCCTCTGTCCAGTGTCTGTGTTCTTTTGCCCAACTTAATCTTTTCTTTTTATTGGCCAGTCTGAGATATGGCTTTTTCTTTGCAACTCTGCCTAGAAGGCCAGCATCCCAGATTCGCCTCTTCACATTTGTCGTTGAGACTGGTGCTTTGCGGGTACTATTTAATGAAGCTGCCAGTTGAGGACTTGTGAAGCGTCTGTTTCTCAAACTAGACACTCTAATGTACTTGTCCTCTTGCTCAGTTGCGCACCGGGGCCTCCCACTCCTCTTTATATTCTGGTTAGAGCCAGTTTGCGCTGTTCTGTGAAGGGAGTAGTACACAGCGTTGTACGAGATCTTCAGTTTCTTGGCAATTTCTTGGAATAGCCTTTATTTCTCAGAGCAAAAATAGACTGACGAGTTTCAGAAGGAAGTACTGGGACATTTTGAGCCTGTAATCAAACCCACAAATGCTAAAGCTCCAGATACTCAACTAGTCTAAAGAAGGCCAGTTTTATTGCTTCTTTAAACAGGACAACAGTTTTCCGCTGTGCTAACATAATTGCAAAAGGGTTTTCTAATGATCAATTAACCTTATAAAACGATACATTTGGATTAGCTAACACAACGTGCCATTGGAACACAAGAGTGATGGTTGCTGATAATGGGCCTCTGCACGCCTATGTAGATATTCCATAAAAAATCTGCCGTTTCCAGCTGCAATAGTCATTTACAACATTAACAATGTCTACAATGTATTTTCTTTCAAAAACAAGGACATTTCTAAGTGACCCCAAACTTCTGAATGGTAGTGTATATGTATTCATTCTTAATCCATTCCTTACTTAGATTTACGTGTATTTTGGGTATATGTTGTGAAACTGTGAGATATTCATTGTTAGATATTACTGCACTGTCGGAGCTAGAAGCACAAGCATTTTCGCTACACACGCAATAACATCTGCTAATCCCGAGTATGTGAACAATACATTTGATTTGATGGGCGATAGTCCAGTGTCACTTTGATTATGTCTGCACATCATGGTTCACCAGCAGCCCCAAACATCTAAAGAATAAGCTACCAGCTAAACAAGCTTCTAATAATTGTACTTAAACTCCCCCTCACACTCATCTAGAGGTTGTATCTATGTAATGTGTCTGTATCGATGCAATGTCTCTGTGTCTATGCAATGTGTCTGTATCTCTGTAATGTGTCTGTATCTCTGTAATGTGTCTGTATCTCTGTAATGTGTCTGTATCTCTGTAATGTGTCTGTATCTATGTAATTGTATACGTATTTATGTTTTTTTTTAAATAGGTTCCACAATGGAAATACTGTATGACCCTGACTTCATTGTTCAATCCCGGTCACGTAAGAAAATCTTTGTGTATATATGTGTTTTTTTTACTGACAAATAAAATCAATCTGATCTCTGCAGCGTCCAATTGATCAATGGAAAGAGACATCTGTTACAAAAAAACTAATTTTTGTTATGACATTCAGAGATTGTCAAGCCAAACATTCAATACTGGGTAAGCCTACAAGGTAGGGAGGGATGTATTTTCTGTTTGTCGAGATAGACTATGTCAATTTATTGTGGTGTTGAAAATGCAAACCATGATATTGAAGTGCCCAAAGTCGGTGTGCTTTGTTTATTGGTTGTGTGGTGCACAGTAGCGATGTGTGGGTAAAATCACCCGGGGAAGCCAGAAAAACAGACATATTACAACCTATGTTAATTGCGTTGTTTGCTGTATAATGTTTGATCATATTCCTTGCCACCATGATATATAGATCTAAGGCCGAGACAATAAGAAGACACAGTGGCAGAATAAATTCAAACAAACCTTTGTTTCATCACAAAACCGGAGAGCAACCTTTGTCCGGTGAAGTCCACAAGGCATATTGCATGGAACAAACAGTTACATGACCTACACCAAGTTAACGTTTCTGACATTTTCGGACCACTAATGATTTAGAACCACGGAGAGTTACCGCAAGTCGCAAAGAAAAAAGGAGCTGCTTCCACTATTCCAGCACCATTTCAACTTCAACATCCTCTTATGCTTAGTCTAATTCAGTGAAAGTCACCAAAAACAATTTAGTCCAATCAACGTAAGCTAAATATGATGTGGCTGTCAATGGTTCTGATTTCTGTGTGTGTTTGTATGTGTACGTACAGACACTCCAATGCCATCCTCTCTTTCATGGAGATGAAACGGTCTATCACTCTGTCATACACTACGCACTTTGATTTTTGTCGTCCTAGGCTACTTGGCTACATTGCTTGCTCGCTAGTTTAACTTCATTTCATTGGCAACATTAGCTAGTTACAGTAACATTAGCCTTCTACATCAAGCTACATATTGAACTTCCATCCTCTCAGACCAGGGGCACTATGTATGTATTTATGGTTGGATCAGAATCGCCATTATAATCAGTGTCCAGTATGGAGAATTAAGTAGAACCACAAGTCCAAATCCCTATCTCCATCTGTGGTTAATTTAGGAAAGAGACAATTTTATCTTAGCTAGCTAGCCACCAAAGGACAACAACACAAAGAGATGCAAGAATTCAAGTTGTTTCTGTCAATGACGTATGCTCTCGATGTGATTGGAGAGAAGCCAAATCCAAACCAGCTTCTATTGAAACTTTTTTTTGGTGCGCCAGGACCATGCACAGTTGAGCTCACTCAGTTTAGCACTGATTGGCTTTTATTTCATACTTTTTTATCAAGGGAGGCCAAATGCTCACTGGCTTCCCTTGCATTCAATGCTATGGGCGGCAACAATGTCATACTCTTTTAAACCAGACAGCATCAGATAGATGGCCTACACATACTGAGACAGAGCGACGCTGTTTCGCTCATGCCTCTTGCGAATTGAAGGAAAATTATGAAACTAAGAGAGACGATAGATCAATTATTTAATATGTTTTCATTTTTCTCTTGGTCCATGAATATATGAGTACAGAATTACAATCTCACAAAGCAGTAATGACCCAATGTTGCCACAATTTAGGGATTTACGGCCTGTACAGGTCCGGAACGATGCACCTATTTGATTGTATTTTAATCAAATCACAGTCTTGGCATCGTAAAGGACCATAACTGTATTACCATTATTGCTCTTTGTTTTTGTTGTCAATTGTCTGTCGGTGTTGTTTTATCTGTTGTTGTTAATGGATGCTGTGTGGGTTGTCTGCCACCAAGTGGCATGTTTTGTTATGTCCTGCAGATTTGTTTTTTAAACTCCAATAGAATATATGAAATAGACAAACTCAATAAACAGTAATGATCCAATGTTGCCACAATTTAGGGATTGTCAGTTATGATCATGCGTTGCCTTTAACATAAGACGACCTCAATATTTGTAGGACCTGCATTTCATTAGACTTCTTCAGGCACCACAAGCAGCAGATGCAGGCTTTCAGCATACAGCGAACACAGGCATTTTCCTACAGACAGTGAAGACATTCTGCATTTTCTCCTTTCACCCATTGTCTGGCTTGACTTGATAAACTGGTAGTTGGTATAAGTCAAAGTGAGTATGTTTAAAGGCACAATCTGGGACATTTATTGCTTCTTAATTAATGGTCAAATCTGACAAGAATTCATTCCAATGTGGAATTAGAATTCTGTTGTTGTTGATGCCTGAAAACCTTCCATACACCTGCAATAGGTCCTTGTTTCACATTTCTGATTCACACTTATTCTACCTAGATCTGTAAAACAATTATAACACTCCTGTTTAAACTGTCAACCTTGTTTGTATTGAGAAGGTAAAACAATGTATCAGCCATGTGAAGGGTTAATTCTGTTCCAGAGCAGCACTGGGTGGGGAGGAGCATGTTGATGTAACTTTGCTAAAGTGAAACTAAAGTTGCTCGACATGCTGTATGTTGCACACATGAATAAACTCACCAAAACACTTGACATCTCTCTTAAACCGCTACACAGTCTCCTATGTTTTTAAAACTACAGTAAATACTAGAGAAAAATCGGAGAAAAACGCTTACACTATTTTAAACAGAAACAGGTGAGTAGATTTACAAGGATGGGTGAATAAATATTACTGTGTATATTTATTTTATCGTAATCTCCTGTTTTCTTCATCTACAGTACCAATGTTTAACTATATTTAGTAAATTGACGAATTTATACTGCATGTAGTACGGTTAATCAACTTTAATCAAGATTGGATAATGTCCAGGGACCTGTGCCGTGTTTACAATGTCACTGAATCTATCGAGAGCTGACTCATTCCAGGAAATGGAAAATGCTCCGTTAAAAAACATATATATTGTGTTAATGACTATTGATTATAATCTGGAGCTGGAGTCTATTATTATTTTGATTTTAAGGTTTGCTGCAATTTGCTAAATAAAAATGTTGAACTTTAACTGGTTTACATTTTCGACTTTGCTCTCTCTCTCTCTAGATATGTCTTCCTCCAGCATTCTCCAGTCTGAAGAGCAGTTCCTGTGCTCTATCTGTCTGGATGTGTTCACTGAGCCAGTCACCACTTCATGTGGACACAACTTCTGCATTGCCTGTATCACAAAGTACTGGGATAGCAAGGACCTGTGCCAATGTCCACTGTGTAAGGAGAAGTTCTACAGACAACCTGAGCTTCGTGTTAACACAACATTAAGAGAGGTTGTAGAGAATTTTAAAAAGATGAGAGACAGAGGTAAAGATGAATCCCCTCCCAAACCTGGAAAAGTGCCCTGTGACGTTTGCACTGGGACGAAGCTCAGTGCCATGAAGTCCTGCCTGGTGTGTCTGGCCTCTTACTGTGAGACTCACCTGGAACCTCATCAGATAGCTCCAGCCTTCAAGAGACACAAACTGATCGACCCTGTGGAGAACCTGGAAGACAGGATCTGTAAGAAACATGACAGACTCCTGGAGATGTTCTGTAGGACTGACCAGACATGTGTGTGTCAGTTCTGCACTGAGGCAGAACACAAGACTCATGACACTGTCCCTATAGAGGAAGAGTGTAGAGAGAGGAAGGCTCAGCTGGGGAAAACTGAGGCAGAAGTGCAGCAGATTATCCAGGAACGAATGCAGAAGGTTAAAGACATCAAACTCTCAGTAGATCTCAGCAAGAGAGATGCAGAGAGGGAGATAGCAGACAGCGTGCAAGTCTTCACTACTCTGGTGCGCTCCATTGAGAAAAGCCAGGCTGAGCTGATTGAGGTGATTGAGGAGAAGCAGAAAGCAGTAGAGAGGCAGGCTGAAGGGATCATTAAAGATCTGGAGCAGGAAATCACTGAGCTAAAGAGGAGAAGCACTGATCTGAAGCAGCTCTCACACACTGAGGACCACCTCCAACTTCTCCAGAACTACCCATTACTAGTGTGCACCCCTCCACACACCAAGGACTGGTCTGAGATCAATGTTCACAGTGATCTGTGTGTGGGGACTGTTAGGAAAGCTGTGTCTCAGCTTGAGGAGACACTGAATAAAGAGATGGAGAAGCTGCCTGAAGTCAAACTGAAGAGGATTCAGCAGTATGCAGTGGATGTGACTCTGGACCCTGATACAGCACATCCCAAACTCATCCTGTCTGAAGATGGGAAACAAGTAAGATGTGGAGACACACCACAGAATCTTCCTGACAATCCAAAAAGGTTTAATAAGTATTTATTTGTCCTTGGACAGGATGGCTTCTCCTCAGGGAGATTTTACTATGAGGTGACGGTTAACGGTAAGACTAGGTGGACTTTAGGAGTGGCCAGAGAGTCCATAGACAGGAAGGGGTCTGTATCACCTAGCCCTGAATATGGACTCTGGACTGTGGTCTTAATGGATGGGAATCAATACACAGCCTGTGCCTCCCCCCAAGTCATCCTGTCCCTGAGAGAGAAGCCTAAGAAGGTGGGGGTGTTTGTGGACTATGAGGAGGGTCAGGTCTCCTTTTACAATGTGGAGGCCAGGTCTCATATCTACTCTTTCACTGGCTGCACCTTTAAAGATAAACTCTTTCCCTTCTTCATCCCCAGTAATAATGATGATGGAAAAAACTCAGCTCCTCTCATCATCTCTCCTGTCAATCACACAGGCTGATTAAACAATGGACAGAGAATCTTTTTTTCGGGTTATTGCCCTAAATTGTCATTTGTGTTGAAAAATGTTTTGAGCTTGTAATGTACCATAATGCATCTTTCAAAATTTGCTAAGATATACTTAATGAATACAACACAGCTTTGGTGTCACCCTGTCTCAAAAACAAAGGGTTTTCACCGCTTGGAACAATTGGAAATGAAGCTTTTCCTCCTGACTGTTGATGTAGTTGAATGTGAGAAAGAACTTGCTTTTGAGCTGGTTTTCGGTTTGCGACAGTGAATGTAATAAAGGACGTACTTTTCCTTTGAGCGGGTTGTGGATGTAGGTGAGGATGAGACCAGGGATCTCCACCAGGGTGATGATGAATGAATCTTTGGCCACGTTGCCCAGGTTTTAGGGGGACAGTTGCGTCATAGAGGATAGGACGGGGTCAGGGCCAGCTGAGATGTATTCCTGATGTCCAACACAGAGTACAGGAAAAGAGGAGTTTGAAATAGTATGTGGTACACTACAGACCTGGGTTCAAATAGTATTTGTTTTCTTTCAAATACTTTTGCCGTTTGATTGAGCCGGTATGGCGTGCCAGATGGGCAGGGTCTGTACTTTAGGGACTATTCCATTGGTTCAACCGCATCAGGCGAGATCAATGAAGTCCACTGCATAAAAATGTTATACATCATATTCTGTGTTGAACTCTGCTTTCATTTATGAATAAATATACACTTCTAGGCAATTCCTTTTTCTACAGAGTATTACAAACTCAAGCCATCATTTTGGGATTGTCAGTTATGATCATCCATTGCCTTTGACAGAAGACAAACTAAGCATTTGTAGGACCTGCATTTAATATGTTCAACTACTATAAAAACTTCCTCATCAGAGTAAATGCCTCTTTCATATTTGATCCACTGTAGTAAGGAGTAAAATGATCCTGTTAACAGGCGAGGGAGAACGAACACCTTTTCACAAATCACTAACTTTCAAAAATGTCCATGTAAGAACTTTTCTGTTATGCTAGTCAGTTGTATTTCTCAAAATTGTATTAGATATACAAATGCAAGACAAGAAGTGACCATGATCATCATTACCACAATCCCAAAAGTCATTTGAGATACAAAACACTTGTAGTGTATCATAGTGGTGGTTACAAAATAACAGTGGTGACATGGAATGCATTTGAATATTCTCTCACAATAATTTGACCCAGAAGACGCTTAACTAAAAAACATAAACTCTACAGCCTATAAAATTGCACCAAGCTACACTAACAATATTCTTGACGGATGTACTTATGTCACATAAAACATTTGTTACAAAAAGGCATTGTGCTTTTAAAAAAAACTAAGTGTGCCATAAATTAATAAACAGGTTATCAAAAAATATTGTTGTCTCTGGGACTGGAGTGATATCATGTTAAACCTTTTGCACATGGATTCAAGAAAACTTCTGGGAATGCCTTTGGTTTCTGTCTTCAGGTTTGGTTTTTCAAGTAAAAGTCCCTCCTGCATGAGTCTACAACAATAAACAAATGGAGTGTTAATCTTTACTATTGTCTTCATCAGCATCATCATTTTGGGTATATGACTCTAGATTATGGAGGTAAATGAATGTATTCTCTGTTGGAAAAGTTTTGTTAACTCACCATGGACTTTATCTCAGCACAGACTCCATCTGCATTGGACCGATCCCGTCCCGCCATATTCTTACTGTTCTCTACAAACTCCTAAAGAGAGAGAGAGAGAAAGAAAAGATAACGTGAAAAGCGTGTTGGGTGATGAGATAACAAGGTGAGCTCTGTTTAAAATGTGCAAAAAACGCTAATCACCATATATAAATGGATTGGTACTCTGCAAAACACCAGTCTCAACGTCAACAGTGAAGAGGCGACTCCGGGATGCTGGCCTTCTAGGCAGAGTTGCAAAGAAAAAGCCATATCTCAGACTGACCAATAAAATAAAATGAAGATGGTTAAAATAACACAGACACTGGACAGAGGAACTGCCTAGAAGGCCAGCATCTCGGAGTCGCTTCTGCCAGTTGAGGACTCCAACTTCTGGGCCACATCCTGACTGATGGCAGCCCATTCTTGCATAATCAATGCTTGGAGTTTATCAGAATTTGGGGGGTTTTGTTTGTCCACCCGCCTATTGAGGATTGACCACAAGTTCTCAATTGGATTAAGGTCTGGGGAGTTACCTGGCCATGGACCCAAAATATCGATGTTTTGTTCCCCGAGCCACTTAGTTATCACTTTTGCCTTATGGCAAGGTGCTCCATCATGCTGGCAAAGGCATTGTTCATCACCAAACTGTTCCTGGATGGTTGGGAAAAGTTGCTCTCGGAGGATGTGTTGGTACCATTTTTTATTCATGGCTGTGTTCTCAGGCAAAATTGTGAGTGAGCCCACTCCCTTGGCTGAGAAGAAACCCCACACATGAATGGTCTCAGGATGCTTTACTGTTGGCATGACACAGGACTGATGGTAGCGCTCACCTTGTCTTCTCCGGACAAGCTTTTTTCCGGATGCCCCAAACAATCGGAAAGGGGATTCATCATAGAAAATGACTTTACCCCAGTCCTCAGCAGTCCAATCCCTGTATCTTTTGCAGAATATCAGTCTGTCCCTGATGTTTTTCCTGGAGAGAAGTGGCTTAATTGCTGCCCTTCTTGACACCAGGCCATCCTCCAAAAGTCTCCCCCTCACCGTGCGTGCAGATGCACTCACACCTGCCTGCTGCCATTCCTGAGCAAGCTCTGTACTGGTGGTGCCCCGATCCCGCAGCTGAATCAACTTTAGGAGACTGTCCTGGTGCTTGCTGGACTTTCTTGGGTGCCCTGAAGCCTTCTTCACAACATTTGAACCTCTCTCCTTGAAGTTCTTGATGATCCGATAAATGGTTGATTTAGGTGCAATCTTACTGGCAGCAATATCCTTGCCTGTGAAGCCCTTTTTGTGCAAAGCGATGATGACGGAACGTGTTTCCTTGCAGGTAACCATTGTTGACAGAGGAAGAACAATTATTCCAAGCACCACCCTCCTTTTGAAGCTTCCAGTCTGTTATTCGAACTCAATCAGCATGACAGTGGAGTGATCTCCAGCCTTGTCCTCGTCAACACTCACACCTGTGTTAACGAGAGAATCACTGACATGATGTCAGCTGGTCCTTTTGTGGCAGGGCTGAAATGCAGTGGAAATGTTTTTGGGGATTCAGTTAATTTGCATAGCAAAGAGGGACTTTGCAATTAATTGCAATTCATCTGATCAGTCTTCATAACATTCTGGAGTATATGTAAATTGCCATCATACAAACTGAGGCAGCAGACTTTGTGAAAATGTATATTTGTGTCATTCTCAAAACGTTTGGCCACGACTGTATATACTCCCTCTGTCATTTGTCTTTGTTGGTCATTGTAAATGTTGCTTGTTTTCCTGAGAGGAATCTCTCCTACTATTTCCTGAGTACTTTATTATTTTGCACTTTGGGTTTCGTCCCGCTTTTATATATGGTGCATGAACCCATTTCAGTAGTTCTAAACCTGCGACTGCCTCCTGCCTACTCCTCTCTACACTTGTGACAATCGCCCTGCGGTCAGAGGAGAAGAGTAAAGGAATACTAAGGGGTGACATAACTCAGAAGGTGTCCTTATAAGCAGACAATCATCTTTTATATATCTCTAACCCTGTGGAGTCTATACCCTATCTCTTGGACATGCTACAAGGTTTTGGGACATTCTCTGATTCTAAGTTAAACCTAACAAAGAGTGTGCTCCTCCCGATTAATCAGTTAGCAGAAGGAATTGGGTATACCAACTTCCCATTTAAGGTGGAGCATCAGGTCTTTACTAATTTGTGGATAAAGGTCACGCGCTCTTTTAAGGCTCTGTTTAAACATAACTTCAGTACACTCCTGGAGCGCACTAAGCAGGATTTCATATGGTGGTCGTCTGTTCCCATTTCATTAGCAGGTCCCATTAATTCTGTTAAGATGACTGTACTACCTAGGTTTTTGTACTTATTCCAATTGATTCCCATTTTTCTGCCAAAGTCAATGTTCAAACAACTGGACAGCTACATTTCCAACTTCACTTGGAATAAGTAAAATCCACGAATGATAAAGGTATACGTAGAGAGACCTAAGCCCGCAGGCGGGCTGGACATTCCCCATTTTTTTACACTACTACTGGTCAGTAAATATATCTAAATGTGTTTATTGGGTTTCTACATTTGAAAGCAAGGATGGTCCAACTTGGGGCATCATGGAGTTACAGCCAAGCCTTCCAACTTCTCCTGTCTCGCTCCTGTCCTCCCCACTGCCTATGAACCTTGGCAGCCATGTTTTGAAACCCATTGTCAAGAACTCTCTTAAAATCTGGTCCCAATTCCGAAATCACTTTAGACAAGCAAGCGGCTTCTTTCCATTAACATCTAATCATCTCTTCCCAGCGTCACAGATTGACACAGGCTTTCCAGTTCTGGCATAGGAACGGTCTGGTGTTTTTCTGTGACCTATTTGTTGATACCACATTTGTCTCATACGATACCCTGAGGGGTTAACCATAATATTCCCAATACTCACCTTTTTAGATATCTGCAAACTCGCAGCTTTGCTTAAAAACATTTTCCTTCATTTCCACTAGAGCACACTCAGTGTCCAGTTGAGAGGTGCTTAGTTCTTAACCCATATCAAAAGGGCACAATCTCCAAATTATACAACATAATACAGAACATTAATCCGCATTCCTCGGCAAATACAAAATCTGCATGGGAGCAAGACATGGGTGGTGAGCTACGCGATATGGCAACAAAGTATTGAACGTATCCACACCTCATCATTTTGCATAAGGCATGGGCTCATTCAGTTTAAAGTTTTGCACCATCTCCATTACTCCATTGCAAAAATATACTCAAATGTGGACCCCAAGTGTTTGAGATGCCACCAGAGTCCAGCGACTGTTGGACACATGTTATGGTCATGCCAATCTTTGAGTGGCTTCTGGGACCCCATTTTTGAGGCAAAAAAAGAAACGTCCCTTTTCCAGGACCCTGTCTTTCAAAGAAAATTCGTAAAAATCCAAATAACTTCACAGATTTTCATTGTAAAGGGTTTAAACACTGTTTCCCATGCTTGTTCAATGAACCATAAACAATTAATGAACATGCACCTGTGGAACGGTCGTTAAGACACTAACAGCTTACAGACGGTAGACAATTAAGGTCACAGTTATGAAAACGTAGGACACTAAAGAGGCCTTTCTACTGACTCTGAAAACACCAAAAGAAAGATGCCCAGGGTCCCTGCTCATCTGTGTGAACGTGCCTTAGGCATGCTGCAAGGAGGCATGAGGACTGCAGATGTGGCCAGGGCAATAAATTGCAATGTCCATACTGTGAGACACCTAAGACAGCGCTACAGGGAGACAGGACAGCTGATTGTCCTTGCAGTGGCAGACCACGTGTAACAACACCTGCACAGGATCGGTACATCCAAACATCACACCTGCGGGACAGGTACAGGATGGCAACATCAAATGCCCGAGTTACACCAGGAAGGCACAATCCCTCCATCAGTGCTCAGACTGTCAGCAATAGGCTGAGAGAGGTTGGACTGAGGGCTTGTAGGCCTGTTGTAACGCAGGATCTCACCAGAAATCCCCGGCAACAATGTTGCCTATTGGCACAAACCCACCGTCGCTGGACCAGACAGGACTGGCAAAAAGTGCTCTTCACTGACGAGTCACGGTTTTGTCTCACCAGGGGTGATGGTCGGATTTGCTTTTAGCGTCGAAGGAATGAGCGTTACACCGAGGCCTGTACTCTGGAGCGAGATCGATTTGGAGGTGGAGGGTCTGTCATGGTCTGGGGCGGTGTCACATCGGACTGAGCTTGTTGTCATTGCAGGCAATCTCAACGCTGTGCGTTACAGGAAGACATCCTCCTCCATCATGTGGTACCCTTCCTGCAGGCTCATCCTGACATTACCCTCCAGCATGACAATTCCCCCAGCCACACTGCTCGTTCTGTGCGTGATTTCCTGCAAGACAGGAATGTCAGTGTTCTGCCATGGCCAGCAAAGAGCCCAGATCTCAATCCCATTGAGCACGTCTGGGACCTGCTGGATCGGAGGGTGAGGGCTAGGGCCATTCCCCCCAGAAATGTCCAGGAACTTGCAGGTGCCTTGATGGAAGAGTGGGGTAACATCTTACAGAAAGAGCTGGCAAATCTGGTGCTGTCCATGAGGAGATGCACTGCAGTACTTAATGCAGCTGGTGGCCACACCAGATACTGACTTTTGATTTTGACCCCCCCCCCCCCCTTTGTTCAGGGACACATTATTCCATTTCTGTTAGTCACATGTCTGTGGAACTTGTTCAGTTTATGTCTCAGTTGTTGAATCTTGTTATGTTCATACAAATATTTACACATGTTAAGTTTGCTGAAAATAAACGCAGTTGACAGTGAGAGGACGTATCTTTTATTGCTGAGTTTTGTTCCTCCTTCTCTTTCTAGATATGGCTTCCTCCAGCAGTCTCCCATCTAAAGAGCAGTTTCTGTGCTCTATCTGTCTGGATGTGTTTAATGAGCCAGTCTCCACTTCATGTGGACATACAGTTGAAGTCAGAAGTTTACATACACTTAGGTTGGAGTCATTAAACTTGTTTATAAACCACTGCACACATTTCTTGTTAACAAACTATAGTTTTGGCAAGTCGGTTAGGATATCTACTTTGTGCATGAAACAAGTCATTTTCCCAACAATTGTTTACAGACAGATTATTTCCCTTATGCTTCACTGTATCACCATTCCAGTGGTCAGAAGTTTACATAGATTAAGTTGACTGTGCCTTTAAACAGCTTGGAAAATTCCAGAAAATGATGTCATGGCTTTAGAAGCTTCTGATAGGCTAATTGACATCATTTGAGTCAATTGGAGGTGTAGCTGTGTATGTATTTCAAGGCCTACCTTCAAACTCAGTGCCTCTTTGCTTGACATCATGGGAAAATCAAAAGAAATCAACCAAGACCTCATAATTAAAATTGTAGACCTCCACAAGTCTGGTTCATCCTTGGGAGCAATTTCCAAATGCCAGAAGGTACCACGTTCATCTGTACAAACAATAGTATGCAAGTATAAACACCATGGGACGACGCAGCCGTCATACCGCTCAGGAAGGGAGATTAACGTACTTTGGTGTGAAAGTGCAAATCAATCCCAGAAAAACAGCAACGGACCTTGTGAAGATGCTGGAGGAAACAGGTACAAATGTGTCTTTATCCACAGTAAAACAAGTCCTATGTCGACATGACCTGAAAGGCTGCTCAGCAAGGAAGAAGCCACTGCTCCAAAATCGCCATAAAAAAGCCAGACTACGGTTTGCAACTGCACATGGGGACAAAGATCGTACTTTTTGGAGAAATGTCCTCTGGTCTGATGAAACAAAAATAGAATTGTTTGGCCAAAATTAATATTGTTATGTTTGGAGGAAAAAGGGGGAAGCTTGCAAGCCGAAGAACACCATCCCAACTGTGAAGCACGGGGGAAGCAGCATCATGTTGTGGGGGTGCTTTGCTGCAGGAGGGACTTGTGCACTTCACAAAATAGATAGCATCATGAGGTAGGAAAATTATGTGGATATATTGAAGCAACATCTCAAGACATCAGTCAGGAAGCTAAAGCTTGGTCGCAAATGGGTCTTCCAAATGGACAATGACCCCAAGCGTACTTCCAAAGTTGTGGCAAAATGGCCTAAGAACAACAATGTCAAGGTATTGGAGTGGCCATCACAAAGCCCTGACCTCAATCCTATAGAACATTTGTGCGCAGAACTGAAAAAGCGTGTGCGATCAAGGAGGCCTACAAACCTGATTCAGTTACACCAGCTCTGTCAGGAGGAAAATTCACCCAACTTATTGTGGGAAGCTTGTGGAAGGCTACCAGAAACATTTGATCCAAGTTAAACAATTTAAAGGCAATGCTACCAAATACTCATTGAGTGTATGTAAACTTCTGACCCACTGGGAATGTGATGAAAGAAATAAAAGCTGAAATAAATAATTATCTCTACTATTATTCTGACATTTCACATTCTTAAAACAAGGTAGTTATCCTAACTGACCTAAGACAGGGAATTTTTACTTGGATTAAATGTCAGGAATTGTGAAAAACTGAGTTTAAATGTATTTGGCTAAGGTGTATGTAAACTTCCGACTTCAACTGTAAGTGAATGTCATAAAGGACTTACTTTTCCTTTGATCTGGTTGTGGATTTAGGTAATTGTGAAAAAGGACTTTAAACTGGTTGTTGCTACTGCATAAGTGAATTTGGTAAAGGACATACTCAACCTTTGACCTGGTTCCACAGTTCTGTACTTCGATAAAGGACATACTTTTCCTTTGAGCTGGCTGTGGATCCAAGACCGTGTATGAAAAGGGAAATAATGTGCCTCTAAGCTGGTTTTAGGTTAGTTTAGGATAGTGACTGAATATGATAAAATACATACTTTTATTTTGAGCTGCTTGTACAGTGCCTTCAGAAAGTACTCACGCCCCTTGACTTATTCCACATTTTATTGTTACAGCCCGAATTCAAAATATATATATTTTTCACCCATCTACACAAAGTAATATATATATATATATATATATATATATATATATATATATATATATATATATATATATGCAAATGTATTGCAAATGAAAATACAGAAATATTACATTTACATAAGTATTCACATCCCGTAGTCAATAGATGCTAGAATCGCTTTTGGCAGCGATTACAACGGAGTCTTTCTGGGTAAGTCTCCGTTATTCTTTATACAATTCTTCAAGCTCTGTTAAGTTGGTTGTTGATCATAGCTAGACAGCCATTTTCAAGTCTTGCCATAGATTTTCAAACTGATTTAGGAACATTCAATGTCATCTTGGTAAGCAACTCCATTGTGTATATGGCCTTGTGTTTTAGCTTATTGTCCTGCTGAAAGATGAATTTGTCTCTCATTGTCTGTTGGAAAGCAGACTGAACCAGGAGGTTTTCCTCTAGGATTTTGCCTGTGCTTAGCTCTATTCATTTTCTTTTTATCCTAAACAACTCCCTAGTCCTTGCCTATGACAAGCATACCCATAACATGATGCCGCCACCTCCATGCTTGAAAATATGAAGAGTGGTATTGGAAAACCTCCCTGGTCTTTGTGGTTGAATCTGTTTGAAATTCACTGCTCGACTGAGGGACTTTACAGATAATTGTTTATGTGGGGTACAAAGATGAGGTAGTAATTTAAAAATTCTGTTAAACACTATTATTGCACGCAGAGTGAGTCCATGCAACTTATTATGTGACTTGTTAAGCACATTTTTACTCCTGAATAAAGGGTTTGAATACTTATTGACTCAAGACATCTCAGCTTTTCATTTTTTATTAACTTGTACAAATTTCAAAAAATATAATTCAACTTTGACATTATGGGGTATTGTGTGTAGGCCAGCGACAAAATGTCCTCAATTACAGTAAATGTAATCCATTTTAAAATCAGGCTATAACAACAAAATGTGGAAAAAGTCAAGGGGTGTGAATAGTTTCCGAAGGCAGTGTAAATGTAGGTGAGGATGAGGCGAGGGATCTCCACCAGGGTGATCCCTACCACGGTGCCCAGGTGGTAGCGGGCCAGATGCAACATAGACGACAGGATGGGGGTCATGGGCATCTGGGATTTATTGCTGATGTCCACCAGAGGGTAGATGAAAAGAAGAGATAGAAATAGTCAATTTCATGCAGGACAGAGCTGGGTTCAAATAGTTTATTTTCTTTCAATTATTTTGAGTGATTGAGCCTGTTTGGCCTGCCAGATTGGTGGGGTTGGCACTTTTGGAACTATTCCATTTCTTCCTTGACGTCAGGCGAGCTCAATCAAGTGCAGCTAATACATTTGACAGAAAAACAAATACTTTGAACCCTGGTCTGATATGGAGCTATTTCCAAAATAACACAGCACAATAACATCACAATTAGAATTTCATTAACTATATCGTTGGGTATACAGTACCAGTCAAAAGTTTGGACACACCTACTCATTCCAGGGTTTTTCTTTATTTTTACTATTTTCTACATTGTAGAATAATAGTGAAGACATCAAACCTATGAAATCACACATATGGAATCATGTAGTAACCAAAAAAGTGTTATATCAAAATAGATTATATATTCTAGATTCTTCTTTTCCTTGATGACAGCTTTGCACACTCTTGGTGTACAGTATTGCTTCCGTCGCTCTCCTCACCCCTACCTGGGCTCGAACCAGGGACCCTCTGCACACATCGACAACTGCCTCCCGCAAAGCATCGTTACCCATCGCTCCACAAAAGCCACGGCCCTTGCAGAGCAAGGGGAACAACTACTTCAAGGTCTCAGAGTGAGTGACGTCACCGATTGAAACGCTATTAGCGCGCACCCCGCTAGCTAGCCATTTCACATCGGTTACACTCACCCCCCTTTTGACCTCCTCCTTTTCCGCCGCAACCAGTGATCCGGGTCGACAGCATAGATGTAAACAGTGTAGCTTCTGGCCCTCTCCTCGCCCCTACCTGGGCTCGAACCAGGGACCCTCTGCACACATCGACAACTGCCTCCCGCAAAGCATCGTTACCCATCGCTCCACAAAAGCCGCGGCCCTCACTGTATCTAGGCCCAGACTTCGGACAATTTTTCTTCCTGTGACCTGACTCAAAGCATGACAAACACAGACCCTCCCTTCTACATTGTGCAAGTGTAGAGTGGTTTGAACCATTACACACCATGCAATATTTCCTGTAAGAGTACCCTTGGTTAGGTGGGTGCTGCGGTCTTACTGTTGTCTGAGTTAGCACACGATCAAGTAGGCTTATCAAGGATTGCATGCAGTTTCCCACAGTTTGATTAGAGGGTGTGACAATTACCTCACTCTGGTTAGGAGACAATGGACAAGATGTCACTTCATCTTCAAGTACAGGCGTCTGGACATGTGTGACCACCTGTCTGACAGCAGCAGGGTGCTTTGACCTGGTCAGCATTTGGGCTTTCATTTCAGACTGATACTCGTCCAGACGTTCTTTTTTTAATCTCAGCTGCTGTCCACCTATCAGCTGTTTAGAACTTTAAAACCGCAGAAAGAGAAGGATCTGGGCAGTGTTTCACAAACATCACCGTTACCTCTCGGCTGGAGTCCTCGATGCTCCGACCCTGCCTCCTCAAACACTCGTCGGCCACATCTACCGCCTTGTTCAAACGGATCCAGTACTCCATGGCATTATCTCATAGTACTGGCAAAGTGTTATAAAGATCGGCAAGAGGCATGGACGAATGTGTCAACTCACTGAAATGTTGTTTCAGTATATCTATTATCACTTTGGGGTTCTCGTGAGGTTTCAGAGATGTATTGCTGCAGAGTGTTATCTTGATGTCTCTACCTCTCCCCAGAAGCTTGGACACGATCTCCTGTGACTGTTCTATGACCGGCACGCCCCTCTTTCTCAGGTAATCGTCCATGAGCTCCTCCCATTCATGTACTGAGTACTTGTCAGACCCCTCCCCTCTGAAACATGGAGTCTCTCTCACGTCAGACTGCACGACCAACTTCATACAAGATAAATTAAGGGGTGTGTCAGTGAATGTCTGTCCTGCACTGGAGCTCTGAGAATTTGCGCCTCTATCCTCCTTCCTCTCACCTTCCTTCCTAATTTGAGCTGATATAGACTGTCCTATCTGATGGGCGAGTTGTGTGATAAGATTTCCCAAGTCAGGACTGGCCACCTCTGAACTATCTGAGGGGGTGTCACTAGGCATAATTACAGGAGCTGAGGGTGTGTCGCTAGGCACCTGAGTAAAGCAAAACTTTGGTGAATCTACAACATCTATAGTTCTAGCTGGGGTCTGAGGCAACTCCCTGAAAAACCTCCCCCTCCGAAGACCCAGTTCAAGCTCATCACTGAAAACACGGTCTCCTTTTCCAACAATATAAGTCATATTTACTATCAATATACACAAATAAAATGAAATATATGTATCAACAACTTTGAATCAGTTAATCTAAAAGATATACCTGACAAAACAAGTTTTTTTTTCTTGTGTAAGAGATTTCACTCCCAACCTATTTATGGCATAGCAACTCCCGGCGACGAAGCCGGTGTTGATCAACGGCGGTTCACTATGATCCACGTTACGGCACCAATGTAACAGTATTGCTTCCGGCCCTCTCCTCGCCCCTACTTGGGCTCGAACCAGGGACTCTTTGCACACATAGCCAACTGCCTCCCACGAAGCATCGTTACCTATTGCTCCACAAAAGCCACGGCCCTTGCAGAGCAAGGGGAACAACTACTTCAAGGTCTCAGAGTGAGTGACATCACCGATTGAAACGCTATTAGCGCGCACCCCGCTAACAAGCTAGCCATTTAACATCGGTTACATTGGCATTCTCTCAACCAGCTTCATGGGGTAGTCACCTGGAATGTGTTTCAATTAACAGGTGTGCCTTGTTAACGTTACATTCGTGGAATTTCTTTCCTTCTTAATGTGTTTGTGAGACGCAGAGTAGGTGAACAGATGATCTCTGCATGTGTGGTTCCCACCATGAAGCATGGAGGTGGTGGTGTGATGGTACTTTGCTGGTGACACTCAGTGATTTATTTAGAATTCAAGGCATACTGAACCAGCATGGCTAACACAGCATTCTGCAGTGATACGCCATCCCATCTGGTTTGCACTTAGTGGGACCATCATTTGTTTTTAAACAGGACAATGACCCAACCCACCTCCAGGCTGTGTAATGGCTATTTGATCAAGAAGTAGAGTTATGGAGTGCTGCATCAGATGACCTAGCCTCCACAATCACCCGACCTCAACCCAATTGAGATGGTTAGGGATGAGTTGGACCGCAGAGTGAAGGAAAAGCAGCCAACAAGTGCTCATCATACGTGGGAACTCGTTCAAGACGGTTGGAAAAGCATTCCAGGTGAAGCTGGTTGAGAGAATCCCAAGAGTGTGCAAAGCTGTCATCAAGGCAAAGGGAGGCCATTTTGAAGAATATAAAATCTATTTTGATTTGTTTAACACTTTTTTGGTTACTACATAATTCCATATGTGTTATTTCATAGTTTTGATGTATTCACTATTATTCTACAATGTGGAAAATAGTACAAATAAAGAAACTCTTGAATGAGTAGGTGTGTTAACTTTTGACTGGCACTATATATATATATATATATACCCATATATATATATTTTGTTTGAATGTTTCTCCCTGAGTGGATATCTTAATGACATCCAGACACAAACCCATGTCCCTATTAGAACTGATCCTCTCTTGGCCACAGCTCTAACAATCACAGGTGGACATTTTTTATCTTTGTTGTTTTATTTCTCTGCATAAAAACGTTATCCAGAACATTCTGGGTTAAAACTCTGTTCGCATTCATGAATAGAGATACAGTTATAGGGAATCCCTTTTTCAACGGATACAGTATTACAAACGCAATCAGGAGCAATGACTCAATATTACCACAACATAGGGATTTTCACTTATGGTAAACATTGGAAGCTGGCTAAATTTAAATTTATTCTATTCCATAAAGGAAATCTTTCAACAGGGTCAAAATACATTGAGGGGTGGAGTTTTCCCACTGAGAAAAGTGCCTGTTGATCATCTGTTATGCAAGTTAGTCATCACAATTGTATTAGATGTACCAATGCAGCATTAGAAGAGACCATGATCCTCATTACCACAACCTAAAAAGACATTGATATACAAAAACACTTGTGGTGTACAATATTAGCAGTTAAAAAAAATAACAGTGATGACATGATGCATTTGAATCTCACACAACACTTCCACACACAAGAAGCTAAACTACAAAACACCAACTCTACAGCCTGTACAATAGCACAAAAACTACATTAACAATATTCTTGATGGATGTGTTACAAAAAGATATTGCGCTTAAAAAAACAACAACCAAAGCTTTCATGTAAAATGTGCCATAAATTAACAAACAGGTTATCAGAAATATTGTAGTCGTGGGACTGGAGTGATATCATGGAAACGTTAGGAATGCCTTTTGGTTTCCGTCTTCTGGTTTGGTCAAGCAAAAGTCCCTCCTGCATGAGTCTACAACAATAAACAGATGGAGTGTTAAACTTTACTATTGTCTTCATCAGCATCATCATTTTGTGTGTATGACTCTCGATTATGGAGGTAAATGAATGTATTCTCTGTTGGAAAAGTTTGGTTAACTCACCATAGGCTTCATCTCACGACCGTCTCCATCTGCCTCGGGCTGATCCCTTCCCGCCATATTCTTACTGTTCTCAACAAACTCCTAAAGAGGGAGGTAGAGGGAAACAGAAGAGAGAGTGACTGTGTTGGGTGTCGAGATAACAAGGCGAGTTTGGTGTAATACGTGCATAATCACTATTCACCATATAGAAATTTAGTAAAAGTAGCACTGGGTAAAAACAAAGGCTATGTTCTATTAGCCACTTTAGCATACCAGTTAGAATGTACGGCCTGATACATTGGAATGTTAGTGTGGATAATGGAACAGAGACATATACAAGACATATACTACGTCCCGATTATCCACCTTCTACCAAAGAAGGCACAGTATGAATTTAACAACGGTGGAAACTCCCTCTAGCCAACGATTACAGCAGAGAGGAAAAGGCGACGTGAGATGGATAACTGCGCCCAACATTTGTCTTCTCCGGGCAGATGGTGTTTTTAGTTGTTTTTGTCGCTCATCAAGCTAAGAGTTTTTGGTTTGGAGTTCAATGAGTGTAGAATTTAAAAAAATTAACGACTTATTTACTAAGCGAGGCTTATTTGATCAAATAGCAGTTTCGTACCGATAGGTTGTTCAGATTGTACTGATATAAGTAGGACACGTGACATCCTGGCAACTTTAAGAAAAAACACTTTATATTGGAGTTGTGCCTGTTGTTCACACGCGTATCTGCTATCTCATTGGCTAGAATGGTCCCACCTGATCTTGCTATGTCCCGACTGCTTTTAAGACATTTATTTTCATTGTTAGAGCGGCCACTTGAGTATCTGATCAATATAATGGATTATCTGTGATTACACCAGTCCATTCCTTTTAAATCCATGACAGGTGGAGAATCAGGACGTAGCCATAGCCTCCCACCCAGCCTCCCTTCCCCTCACCATGAGGGCCTTGTCCATGTAGAACTCCCGGCCGGGGCTGCCGTCGTTGTGCTTGGTGTCCACGGCGAAGCAGAGGAAGAGCACGTCCACCACGATCTCAAAGACAGACAGGAAGCAGTGGGCCACCAGCCAGGAGAACAGGCAGACGATGAGCAGGGGCAGCACCCACACCGTGTAGTCCCGCTGGTAGTTAAGCGACAATACGCCGACGAACGCCGTGCAGGAGACGATCAGTACCTGGACACACACATACGGATGAAGAGAAAGGAGGGAGAAAAGAGAAAGAAAGAGACAAAGATAAAGAGAGAGACAGTGATAGATTGAATAGTATTAGTATGCTTGTAAAATACACAAAAAAATGAACTGACAAACAATCCTAAAATGGCGTCGCTGTGCGGCCGTTACCTTTCCCAGGAAGAGGACAAAGTCCCCCACGGTATTGATGGTGGCCACTCTGAGGACATTCTCTACCAGGATGACGAAGGCGTCACGCGCCGACGTACAGAAACTGGTGCTGTTGATCGCTGTCGCCGTGTACGCGTTCTGTGGTGAAAACAGGCAGAGACCGGAGTATCATCAATAACAATGTGTGACTGCTGTCCTCTTGGAACGAGTCTCCCTTGTCAAATAGATTGCCGTCAATGACATGACCTAATCAACATCTCAGATGACAATCAATCTGATTCTGATCGAACACTTACTTGATTCAGGTACATTAGACACTTCTTCAGGCACCACAAGCAGCAGATGCAGGATTTCAACATGCAGCGAGCACAGGCATTTTCCTACAAACAGAAAATACATCGAGCTTTAGTTCTCCACCCATTGTCTGGCTTGACAAACTGGTGGTTGGTATAAGTGAAAGCGAGAATGTTTAAAAACGGCACATCAGCCACGTGAAGAGTTCATTCTGTTCCAGAGCAGCACTGGGTGGGATATACCTACTACTGTATGTAGCGCACACGAGCAAAACACCCTCAAACTCTTCAGAAAAGTCTCTTAAAAGACGCTGATTCTCCGGTGGTTTTTTGATACTACAGCACAGGGGAAAAAAATAATCTGAGAACACGCCCATACTCTTTTACACAGACATAGGTGAGTGGAGATTGGTGAAGAAATGTTACCTGTGTACAGTTTATGGTAATCTCCTGTTTTCTTTATCTGTGGTACTTATTTACATTTTTACATTACATTTAAGTCATTTAGCAGACGCTCTTATCCAGAGCGACTTACAAGTACATATATTCATACTTTTTTTGTACTGGTCCCCCGTGGGAATCGAACCCACAACCCTGGCGTTGCAAGCGCCATGCTCTACCAACTGAGCCACACGGGACCACTTATGTTTAACTATATTGAGTAAATGTCCTAATTTCTACTGTATGTTTTAGGGTTAAACAACTTGAATCAAGATTGGTTAGTATTCCTTAAATGCCCTGTTGACAATGGCACTAAAACTATTGAGAGCAGAGTCAGCAGAGGAAAATTCTCTGTTAATCTATATATTTTAATAAAAAATAAAACGTTTTGTTTTTTAAAATGTAACCTTTATTTAACTAGGCAAGTCTGTTAAGAACAAATTCTTATTTACAATGACGGCATACGCGTCCAAACCCGGACGACGCTGGGCTAATTGTGCGCCGCCCTATGGGTCTCCCAATCACGGCCGGTTGTGATACAGCTTGGAATCGAATCAGGGTGTCTCTAGCACTGAGATGCAGTGCCTTAGACCGCTGCACCACTCGGGAGCCTTCATATTTAATGCATTATTGATTGATTATAATCTGGAGCCTATTAGTATTTTGATCTGAAGTATTTCAGAGAGTGTTGGCAGTAAAAAACAAAACTATTCTTTACAGTTTCGACTTTGCGCTCTTCTCTAGATATGGCTTCCTCAAGCAGTCTGAAGAGCAGTTCCTGTGCTCTGAGCCAGTCACCACTTCATGTAGACACAACTTCTGCATGGTCTGTATCACAAAGTACTGGGATAGCAAGAACCTGTGTCACTGAGTCAGGGGAAGTTCTCCAGATGACCTAAGCTTTGTGTCAACACAACCTTCAGAGAGGTTGTAGGGAATTGTAAAAGGATGAGACAAAGGTAAAGACGAGTCCCCTTCGAACCCAGAAAAGTGCCTTGTGACAAATGCGCAAAGCCCTGAAGTCCTGCCTGGTGTGTCAGACCTCTTACTGTGAGACTCACCTGGATCCTCATCAGATAGCCCCACCCTTAAAGAGACACAAACTGGTCAACCCTGTGGAAAACCTAGAAGACAGGATGTGTAAGAAGCATGACAGACTCTTGGAGATGTTCTGTAGGACTGACCAGACATGTGTGTCAGTTCTGCACTGAGGCAGAACACAATACTCATGACACTGTCCCTATAGAGGAAGAGTGACACAGAGAGAGAGATAGCAGAGTGTGTGCAGTTCTTCAGTACTCTGGTGCGCTCCATTGAGAAAAACCAGCCTGAGCTTGTTGAAGTGATTGAGGAGAAGCAGAAAGCAGTAGAGGGGCAGGCTGAAGGGTTCATTAAAGATCTGGAGCAGGAAATCACTGAGCTCATTGTTCACAGCGATCTGTGTGTGGGGACTGAGCTGGAGGAGATACTGAATAAAGAGATGGAGAAGCTGCCTGAAGTCAAACTGAAGAGGATTCAGCAGTATGCAGTGGATGTGACTCTGGACCCTGATACAGCACATCCCAAACTCATCCTATCTGAAGATGGAAAACAAGTAAGACATGGAAACACACCACAGAATCTTCCAGACAATCCAAAAAAGGTTCGATTGTTATGCCATGACCCTTGAAAGGGATGGTTAAGGGGAAGACTGACTGGGATGTAGGAGTGGCCAGAGAGTCCTTTGACAGGAATGAAAAAAAAAAAAAAAAAAAAAAAAAATCACACTGAGCCCTGAGAATGGACTCTGGACCGTGTTCCACAGTCCTCCTCTCCCTGAGAAGCCCCAGAAGGTGAGGGTGTTTGTGGACTATGAGGAGGGTCAGGTCTCCTTTTATGATGTGGAGACAGGTCTCACATCTACTATTCCACTCTCCGCACCTTTAAAGAGAAACTCTTTCCATTCTTTGAATCCTGTAATAATACTGATGGTAAAAACTCAGCCCCTCATCTCTCATGTCAATCACCCAGACTGATTAAAAGATGAGGTAACTGCTTTTTTTGCAACAGACCATTTACAAATCATCAAATGAGTGTATTTTGCCAGATTGATATGTCACATGATTAGAATATCCACATTGTCTGCTGAAATGTTCTGTACATCTTAACATGGATAATACATGCTTGTACAGTTGAAGTCAGAATTTTACATACACTTAGGTTGGAGTCATTAAAACTCGTTTTTCAACCACTCCACAAATTTCTCGTTAAACTATAGTGTTGGCAACTCGGTTAGGACATCTACTTTGTGCATGACACAAGTCATTTTTCCCAACAATTGTTTACAGACAGATTATTTCACTTATAACTCAATGTATCACAATTCCAGAGGGTCAGAAGTTTACATACACTAAGTTGACTGTGCCTTTAAACAGCTTGGAAAATTCCAGAAAATTATGTCATGGCTTTAGAAGCTTCTGATAGGCTAATTGACATAATTGGAGGTGTACCTGTGGATGTATTTCAAGGCCTACCTTCAAACTCAGTGCCTCTTTGCTTGACATCATGGGAAAATCAAAAGAAATCAACCAAGACCTCATAATTAAAATTGTAGACCTCCACAAGTCTGGTTCATCCTTGGGAGCAATTTCCAAATGCCAGAAGGTACCACGTTCATCTGTACAAACAATAGTATGTAAATATAAACACCATGGGACCACGCAGCCGTCATACCGCTCAGGAAGGAGACACATTCTGTCTCCTAGAGATTAACGTACTTTGGTGCGAAAAGTGCAAATCAATCCCAGAACAACAGCAAAAGACCTTGTGGATATGCTGGAGGAAACAGGTACAAAATTATCTATATCCACAGTAAAACGAGTCCTATATCAACATAACCTGAAAGGTCGCTCAGCAAGGAAGAAGCCACTGCTCCAAAACCGACATAAAAAAGCCAGACTACGGTTTGCAACTGCACATGGGGACAAAGGCAGTACTTTTTGGAGAAATCTCCTCTGGTCTGATGAAACAAAAATAGAACTGTTTAGCCATAATGACCATCCTTATGTTTGGAGGAAAAAGGGGGAAGCTTGCAAGCCGAAGAACACTATCCCAACTGTGAAGCACGGGGAAGCCAGCATCATGTTGTGGGGGTGCTTTGCTGCAGGAGGGACTGGTGCACTTCACAAAATAGATGGCATCATGAGGTAGGAAATTATGTGGATATATTGAAGCAACATCAAGACATCAGTCAGGAAGTTAAAGCTTGGTCGCAAATAGGTCTTCCAAATGGACAATGGTCCCAAGCATACTTCCAAAGTTGTGGCAAAATCTCTTAAGGACAACAAAGTCAAGGTAGTGGAGTGGCCATCACAAAGCCCTGACCTCAATCCTATAGAAAATGTGTGGGCAGAACTGAAAAAGTGTGTGCGAGCAAGGAGGCCTACAAAACTGACTCAGTTACACCAGCTCTGTCAGGAGGAATGGGCCAAAATTCACCCAACTTATTGGGAAGCTTGTGGAAGGCTACCCGAAACATTTGACCCAAGTTAAACAATTTAAAGGCAATGCTACCAAATACTAATTGAGTGTACGTAAACTTCTGACCCACTGAGAACGTGACGAAAGAAATAAAAGCTTAAATAAATAATTCTCTACTATTATTCTAACATTTCACATTCTTAAAATAAAGTGGTGATCCTAACTGACCTAAGACAGGGAATTTTTATTAGGATTAAATGTCAGGAATTGTGAAAAACTTCAACTATATTTACTGAAAATCAAGACTCAACTGGAATTAAATTCAATAAGAAATATGAAAAGTTGTTGCTTTGATTATTCACATCTATATACAGTGTGCCTTCAGAAAATATTCATACCTTTGACTTACTCCACATTTTGTTGTGTTACAGCCTGAATTCAAATGGATTAAATATATAATTTATTTCACCCATCTACACACAATTCCCCATAATGACAAAGTGAAAACATGGTTTTAGATTTTTTCCCAAATTTGTTCAAATTGAAATACAGGAATATCTCATTTACATAAGTTCACACCCCTTTGCAATGACACTACAAATTGAGCTCAGGTGCATCCAATTTCCTTTGATCATCCTTGAGATGTCACAACAACTTGATTGGAGTATGCCAATTCAATTGTTTGTACATGATTTATAAAGAAACAGACCTGTCTATATAAAAAAGTAGTTGACAGTGCATGTCAGAGCAGAAACTACAGTATACCGTGAAGTCTAAGGAACTGTCCGTAGATCTCCCGAGATAGAATTGTGATGAGGCATATATCTGGAAGGATATAAAACAATTTCTAGAGTGTTGAGTTTCTCCATCATTGGGAAATTAAAAAAAATATGGTTACTACCCAGACTCATCCTAGAACTGGCCGCCAAACCAAACTGAGCAACCTGGTAAGCAGGACCTCAGTCAGGGAGGTGACCAAAAATCCAATGACCACTGACAGAACTACAGAGTTCCTTGGCTGAGATGGGAGAACCTGCCAGAAGGACAACAGTCTCTACAGCACTTCACCAATATGGGCTTGATGGGAGAGCGGCCAGACAAAAGCCACCCCTAATAAAAAGGCACATGGTAGCATGGCTGGAGTTTGCAAACAGGCAAAAGTTTCTGTGGTTTGATGAGACAAAAATGTAACTCTTTGGCGTGACTGCAAAGCACTATCTCTGGAGAAAACCAGCCCAGCTCATCACCCGTCTAACGGTGAAGCATGGTGGTGGCAGCATCATGCTATGGGGATGCTTTTCAGTGGCAGAGACTGGTAAGGCTAAAGGGAACAATGAATGGAGCCAAATGCAGGCAAATCCTTGATGAGAACCTGCTTCACAGTGCAAACGACCTTCTACTGGGGTGAAGATTTAAGCTCCAACAAGACAATGACCCCAAGCCTACAGCCAAAGCAATACTGGAATGGCTTCAGAATAAGAATGTGAAAGTCCTTAAGCCTGAGCTTTGGCTGGGCCTCTTAAAACACATTGAACATCTGTGGAAAGAGTTGAAGATTGCTGTTCACCACCACTCCCCATTTAACTTAACAGAGCTTGAGAAAATCTGCAAGGAAGAATGGGAGAAAATCCCCAAATCCAGATGTGGAAAGCTGATACAGGCATATCCAAGATGACTCAAAGCTGTAATCGCCACCAAAAGTGTTTCTACACAGTATTGACTCAGGGGTATGAATACTTATGTAAATTTGTTATTTCTGTAATTCAATACATTTTCAATAATTTCTAAAGAACATGTTTTCACTTTGTCATTATTGTGTATGTGTGTTGATGGGTGAGAAAAACCCATTTTATTAACTTTGAATTCAGGCTGTAACACAGCAAATTGTGGAAAATGTGTGACAGACTTTGTTCCCACACTCGGGACTCTGACTCTCTTTTGGTTACACAGACTTTTGGCCTCCCATCCTATTCTAACCACCTCTCGCCGGCTTTGTATTCATGTTACCTGATGAAATTGCTGTACAATATGATCTTGTTGCCATCTGATGCACATTCAGATGTCATAAAATCAGCACTGCAGATCTCTCCCTGTCCTATGCGATGCCTTGATTGTATTACTGTTGATGATATCTGGAAATGTGCATGTACACCCTGGCCCACCTACCGTTGCTAGCCCCAATTCTGACTTGTGCTCTGATATCTGCTCTCGTAAAAGCCTGGGTTTTCTGCACGTTAACACTAGAAGCTTATTACCTAAAATGGATCAATTGAAAGTGTGGGTTCACTGCTCCAATCCACATGTGTTGGTCATTACTGAGACGTGGTTAAGGAAGAGTGTTTTGAATACTGATGTTAACCTTTCTGGTTATAACCTTGTTCGACAAGACAGATCTTCCAAAGGTGGGGGAGTGGCAATCTTTACCAAGGATCACCTTCAGTGCTCGGTTATCTTCACCAAGTCTGTCCCCAAACAATTTGATTTGCTGGTTTTAAGCATTCAACTTTCAAATAGTTCTTTGTTGACTGTTGCTGAGTGCTATCGTCCTCCATCAGCACCGGCCTGTACCCTACCTGACCTAAGCTCTTTCCTGGCCCCATACACTAAGTCTGAATTTGTCCTACTAGGTGACCTAAACTGGGATATGCTTAAACCACCTGACCAGGTCGTAAAGCAATGGGACTCCCTAAACCTTTCTCAGATTAATCACCAATCCCGCAAATTATGACTCCAAACACCCAGAAAAGGCTACTCTCCTCAATGTTATCCTCACAAATAATCCTGATAGTGATCACTGTTTTACAGCCTGTGTTCGTAATGGCTTCTCAGTGAAACCACAGGTCCTGATTTGTTATAGACACTTGCTAAAAAACTTTAATGAGCAAGCCTTCCTTCATGAACTGGCCTCTCTAAAATGGTATAGAATCAGCTTGAACTATAGCCAGTCAGCCTGAGTATGCACACGCATACTCAGGCTGACTGGCTATAGTTCAGGCAAATGAGAAATAAGTGTACTCAGGCTATCCGGAAGGCCAAAGTTAGTTACTTTAAGGAGCAGTTCTCTCTCTGTGGGTCTAACCCCAAGAAGTTCTTGAAAACGGTTAAAGACCTGGAGAATAAACCCTCCTCCTCACAGCTGCCCATGTCCCTTAATGTTGATGTAGTTGTTACTGACAAGAAGCACATGGCTGAACTCTATAATCACCACTTCATTAAGTCAGCCCTTCCAACATTTCCTCATCTACCACCCCTTCCAATGCGACTATCCTCGATGCTTCTCCCTCTTTTTCCCCTGCCCCGCTACAAAGTTTCTCCCTGCAGGCAGTCACTGAGTCCGAGGTGCTAAAAGGACTCCTTAAACTTGACCCCCAAAAAACATCTGGGTCAGATGGTTTAGACCCTTTCTCTTGTCCAGATGGGTTAGGGCAGTGTGGTTGCGATTGCGTCGTCTGTGGACGTATTGGGTCGGTAAGCAAATTGGAGTGGGTCTAGGTGTCAGGTAGGGTGGAGGTGATATGGTCTTTGACTAGTCTCTCAAAGCACTTCATGATGACGGAAGTGAGTGCTACGGGGCGGTTTTCATTTAGCTCAGTTACCTTAGCTTTCTTGGGAACAGGAACAATGGTGGCCCTCTTGAAGCATGTGGGAACAGCAGACTGGGATAAGGATTGATTGAATATGTCCGTAAACACACCAGCCAGCTGGTCTGCGCAATACTCTTTAGCCGGCCCACAAGAATGGAATGGTCTACCGTATCAAAATCTTTGGGCAAGTCAATAAAAATAGCAGCACAACATTGCTTAGAATCAAGGGCAATGGTGACATCATTGAGGACCTTTAAGGTTGCAGTGACCCATCCATAACCTGAGCGGAACCTAGATTGCATACCAGAGCGAATACTATAGACATCAAGATAGCCTGTCAGTTGATTATTGACAAGTTTTTCCAACGCTTTTGATAAACAGGCCAAAATAGAAATGGGCCTATAACAGTTAGGATCAGCTTGATCTCCCTCTTTAAATAAAGGACGAACTGAGGCTGCCTTCCAAGTAATGCAAACCTCCCCAGAAAGGAGAGAGGCTTGGCAATGATAGGGGCAGCAACCTTAAAGAAGGAATACCTATGTGAGAATGCTGTTCATCGACTACAGCTCAGCATTTAACACCATAGTACCCTCCAAACTCGTCATCAAGCTCGAGACCCTGGGTCTCGACCCCGCCCTGTGCAACTGGGTACTGGACTTCCTGACGGGCCGCCCCCAGGTGGTGAGGGTAGGTAACAACATCTCCACCCCGCTGATCCTCAACACTGGGGCCCCACAAGGGTGCGTTCTGAGCCCTCTCCTGTACTCCCTGTTCACCCACGACTGCGTGGCCATGCACGCCTCCAACTCAATCATCAAGTTTGCGGACGACACAACAGTGGTAGGCTTGATTACCAACAACGACGAGACGGCCTACAGGGAGGAGGTGAGGGCCCTCGGAGTGTGGTGTCAGGAAAATAACCTCACATTCAACGTCAACAAAACAAAGGAGATGATTGTGGACTTCAGGAAACAGCAGAGGGAGCACCCCCCTATCCACATCGACGGGACAGTAGTGGAGAGGGTAGTAAGTTAAGTTCCTCGGTGTACACATCACAGACAAACTGAATTGGTCCACCCACACAGACAGCGTTGTGAAGAAGGCGCGGCAGCGCCTCTTCAACCTCAGGAGGCTGAAGAAATTCGGCTTGTCACCAAAAGCACTCACAAACTTTTACAGATGCACAATCGAGAGCATCCTGTCGGGCTGTATCACCGCCTGGTACGGCAACTGCTCTGCCCACAACCGTAAGGCTCTCCAGAGGGTAGTGAGGTTTGCACAACGCATCACCGGGGCAAACTACCTGCCCTCCAGGACACCTACACCACCCGATGTCACAGGAAGGCCATAAAGATCATCAAGGACAACAACCACCCGAGCCACTGCCTGTTCACCCCGCTATCATCCAGAAGGCGAGGTCAGTACAGGTGCATCAAAGCAGGGACTGAGAGACTGAAAAACAGCTTCTATCTCAAGGCCATCAGACTGTTAAACAGCCACCACTAACATTTAGTGGCTGCTGCCAACATACGGACTCAACTCCAGCCACTTTAATAATGGGAATTGATGGAAATTTATGTAAAAATGTATCACTAGCCACTTTAAACAATGCCACTTAATATAATGTTTACATACCCTACATTACTCATCCCATATGTATATACTGTACTCTATATCATCTACTGCATCTTGCCATCTTTATGTAATACATGTATCACTAGCCACTTTGAACTATGCCACTTTATGTTTATATACCCCACATTACTCATCTCATATGTATATTCTGTACTCTATACCATCTTGCCTATGCCGTTCTGTACCATCACTCATTCATATATCTTTATGTACATATTCTTTATCCCTTTACACTTGTGTGTATAAGGTAGTAGTTGTGGAATTGTTAGGTTAGATTACTCGTTGGTTATTACTGCATTGTCGGAACTAGAAGCACAAGCATTTCGCTACACTCGCATTAACATCTGCTAACCATGTGTATGTGACAAATAAAATTTGATTTATTGGTGTCTGGGGTGTCTTTGGCCTGGTTTGCTAACTACCTCTCTCAAAGAGTGCAGTGTATAAAGTCAGAAAATCTGCTGTCTCAGACACTGCCTGTCACCAAGGGAATACCCCAATGCACAATCCTAGGCCCCACACTCTTCACAACTTACATCAACAACATAGCTCAGGCAGGAAACTCTCTCATCCATTTATATGCAGATGATAGTCTTATACTCAGTTGGCCCCTCCCTGGATTTTGTGTTAAATGCTCTACAACAAAGCGTTCTTAGTGTCCAGCAAGCTTTCTCTGCCCTTAACCTTGTTCTGAACACCTCCAAAACAAAGGTCATGGGGTTCGGTAAGAAGAATGCCCCTCTTCTCACAGGTGTTATTACTACCGCTGAGGGTTTAGAGCTTGAGGTAGTACTTGGGAGTATGGCTAGACGGTGCACTGTCCTCCTCTCAGCACATATCAAAGCTGCAGGCTAAAGTTAAAACTAGACTTGGTTTCCTCTATCGTTATCGCTCCTCTTTCACCCCAGCTGCCAAACTAACCCTGATTCAGATGACCATCCTACCCTTGCTTGATTACGGAGACATCATTTATAGATCAGCGGGTAAGGGTGCTCTCGAGTGGCTAGATGTTCTTTACCATTCGGCCATAAGATTTGCCACCAATGCTCATAATAGCACATATCACTGCACTCTATACTCCTCTGTAAACTGGTCATCTCTGTATACCCGTCGCAAGACCCACTGGTTGATGCTTATTTATAAAACCCTCTTAGGCCTCACTCCCCCCTATCTGAGATACCTACTGCAGCCCTCATCCTCCACATAAAACACCCGTTCTACCAGTCGCATTCTGTTAAAGGTCCCCAAAGCACACACGCATCACTGGGTCGCTCCTCTTTTCAGTTCGCTGCAGCTAGCGACTGGAACGAGCTGCAACAAAACACTTAAACTGGACAGTTTCTCTCTTCATTCAAAACTCAAATCATGGACCCTCTTACTGACAGTTCTGGCTGCTTTGTGTGATGCATTGTTGTCTCTACCTTCTTGCCCTTTGTGCTGTTGTCTGTGCCCAATAATGTTTGTACCATGTTTTGTGCTGCTACCATGTAGTGTTGCTAACATGATGTGTTGTCATGTGTTGCTGCCTTGCCATGTTGTCATCTTAGGTCTCTCTTTATGTAGTGTTGTCTCTCTTGTTGTGATGTGTGTTTTGTCCTATATTTAATTTCATTTTTAATCCCAGGCCCCCGTTCCCGCAGTAGGCATTTCGCCTTTAGGTAGGCCATCATTGTAAATAAGAATTTGTTCTTAACAGATTAGCATAGTTAAATAAAGGTTAAATAAAATAAGTCAACATGTTGATACTGTATAAGTCAATACAATAAAGGATGTACTCAGCCATCCACAGACTTGGATGTAGATGCGGATGAATGATAAAGGACATACAGTGCCTTCAGAAAGTATTCACACCCCTCTACTTCTTCCACATTGTGTTACAAAGTGAGATTACAATGGATTTGTTATTCTGTTTGATAAACAATCGACACAAAATACTCTAATGTCAAAGTGGAAGAAAAATGAATAAATGTAATACAACAAGTGACTAAATGAGATTAAGACATGAAGGTCAGCGAAAGTAATGGACTGTTGTTTCTCTTTGCTTGGTCTTTTACCAAATAGGGCTATCTTCTGTATACCACCCCTACCTTGTCACAACACAACTGCTTGGCTCAAACACATTATGGGAAGAAATGTCACAAATTCACTTTTAACAAGTCACACCTGTTAATTGAAATGCATTCCAGGTGACTACCTCATGAAGCTGGTTTACATTTACATCATTTACATTTAAGTCATTTAGCAGACGCTCTTGAGAGAATGACAAGAATTCTGTCATCAAGGCAAAGGGTGGCTACTTTGAAGAATCTCAAATATATTTAGATTTGTTTAACACTTTTTGGTTACTACATTATTCCATGTGTTATTACATAGTTTTGATGTCTTCACAATTATTATAGAAAATAGAAAAAATAAAGAAAAACCCTTGAATGAGAAAGTGTCCAAACTTTTGACTGGTGTATATATATATATATATATATACACACACACACACACACACACACTAATTGAAAATAAATCACTAATATATTTTTATTAGATAAGTGTTCAACCACCTGAGTCAATGTGTTAGAATCATCTTTGGCGGCGATTACAGCCGTTAGTCTTTATGGGTAAGTCTCTAAGAGCTTTTAAAACCTGGATTGTCATAGATTTTCAAGCCAATTTAAGTCATAACTGTAACTAGGCCACTCAGGAACATCCAATGTCGTCTTGGTAAGTAACTCCAGTGTATATTTGGCCTTGCGTTTTAGGTCATTGTCCTGCTGAAAGGAGTATTTGTCTCCCAGTGCCTGTTGCAAAGCAGACTGAACCAGGTTTTCCTGGTCATTAGGTTTTATGCAGTGTCTATTACATTGTCCAAACGCACGGTCGCTTTACCACAATAACATTTTCACAAATGCCTTCCTACGCCATTCCCAAATATTCTATGCAAGTACGAAAATAACCATATCTAAGTGGTCGCTTGTCAGAAAATGTAAACAAAAGATATCATCTTCTTCCTGGGGGTGTTTATGAACAGATTTTTATAAGATTTCATGTTGCTAAAACACTGTCACATCCTCTTTAAGTGACTGTCAGTGACTGACATAAGAGGAAGGTGTTAACCCAAAAAATGATTAATTCATTCAAGGTTTATACAAATATGTCCATTCAATAGAGAATTGTCCATATTGTTAAAAAAGTTACAGACTATGTACAAGACCTTACCAGCAGCGTGTAGTCCTTACCTTGAAATGCTTACTTACAAGTCCTTAACCAACAGTGCAGTTCAAGACGTGTTAAGAAAATATTTACCAAATAAGACTAAAAGTTGAAAATAATAAAAAGTATCAATAAAATAACAATAACGAGGCTGTATACAGGGGGTAACGTTACCGAGTCAATGTGCAGGGGTACAGGTTAGTTGAGGTAATTTGTACGTGTAGGTAGGGGTGAAGTGACTCTACATAGATCATAAAACAACGAGTAGCAGCAGTGTACAAAACAAATGAGGGGGGTTGTCAAAGTAAATAGTCTGGTGGCCATTTGATTAATTGTTCAGCTGTCTTATTGCTTGGGGGTAGAAGTTGTTAAGGAGCCTTTTGGTCCTAGACTTGGCGCTCCGGTGCCGCTTGCTGTGCGGGAGCAGAGAAAAATAGTCTATAACTTTGGGTGACTGGAGTCTCTGACAATTTTATGGGCTTTCCTCTGACAGGTTTATTACTGGTCATGGTTCTAGAACTCACCATTGTGTTTTGTATCAAAAAAGTGGGTTGGGTCTCTTTGTATGTAAGGAGAGAGCAGCATTTTCTTATGTTAATCTACAAAGCACTCATGCAGAAACTTCCTATGCATCGATCATCATGCTTGTATGACACTTTTGAATGTGGGTCAAAAGGGAATTCCCAAATGACCGAACCCGGTCCCAGGCTTGGATAACCCTGGAGGACCTTCGGTCTCCACAGAGATGGGTAAAGCTGATTTGAGTTTTTTTGTGCCCTTTATGTGGAACAACTTCCAGAGCTCTCTGAAATGAGATGTTCCGGCCCCCCTTGGTTAGTTCAGAGTAATAGAGGTCTCCGACTGTAGTTGATAAATGTTTTTCTTCATGTTTTGTAATGTTGTATATTGTATGCGTTTGATGTATTTATGCCGGAATCATATGTAAAGGAGACCCTAGTCTCAGTATGAAATCAAATAAAAAGTATATTAAGGTTATAATGTAGAGAACAATGTAATGATTCATTCTATGTGATTTATAATGACATAGTGCAAAGAAACCTACGTTTTGACATTCATTTCGTTGAACCCTTTTGAACTGCCCCGTTTTCCTCAACATTCTAGAGCAGTACGTGAACACCCTACATACTCTGCCTTTGAACTGGTTGTGGACGTAGGTGACATAGCTGAATGAGATAAAGGACGTACTTTTCCTTTGAGCTGGTTGTGGATGTAGGTGAGGATGAGGCGAGGGATCTCCACCAAGGTGATGATGAAGGAGCCTTTGGCCACGGTGCCCAGGTGGTAGCGGGTCAGACACAGCATAGATGACACGATGGGGGTCATGGGCAGTTCAGATTTATTCCTGATGTCCACCGCGGGACAGAGGAAAAGAAGAAGAGTTGGAAATAGTCAAATGAACTGACACAGGACAGACTTGGGTTTAAATAGTATTATCCGTACAAATGGACCAATAGAGCAGGCACTGTACTGTAGCTAAGACGGGTGTACTTTGCACTTTTGGGACAATTCCATTGGTTCAAATGCACCAGGTAAGCTCAATTAAGTGCAGCCAATGTATTTGACAGAAAAAAACAATATTTTGGACTCAGGTCTGATACGGGATATTTCCAAGTGAACACATCACAAGCATGCCGTTACATGTACTACAATTCATCACAACACTCTCTCCTGACCTTGTGAAGTAGTAGGTGACCACAGCTCCGGCCACGGTCATCTGCTGGCAGGCCAGGATGAACTGACTGATCCAGATGAGGCCCACAGCGTGGTACCACACCATGTACTGGAGTGGGCCTGAAATACGATACTCCACCAGCCCTGCCTCTTCACTCTGCACTGGGCTACCTGTAAGGGTTACACACAGGCAGGGGTAGAGGTCACTCTGCACAGGGCTGCCTGTAGGGGCACACAGCTAAGGTTAGGGGTCAATCTTCTCGTTCTTTACAGGGTTTCCTACAGGCAGGTTTAGGGGTAGGCTGATCTCCTCTGATCTTTAAGGCATTCAAGGATCATGATTTTGTGCCTGGAAAGCTCCAGGTAGATTTTTTGGGGAAAATATTTTAACTCGTAAATTGATTGGAGACAAATATAAGACAGCAAGATGGCACCATTTTGCAACAACAAATACTGCAGCACAGATTCGTTTTTTTTATTTTTTATTTATTTTTATAAATGTGATCTAGTTTATCAAACTCTAATCTGAATAACATCCAGGAACAGCTAAAAAAGGCAGGCGGAGGGAAATAGTAGGCAGACAAATTCGACAAAAACTTAACGCTTTGTTGTAATTGAGGTTTCTCGGGTGGTGGTCTTGTTGATGAGGGAGATCGTGAATGTAGTGGGTAGATTTCAGAGACTTTGTCTTTGACTGTGTGCCCGAGCTGCCACCCACAGCACCAGACTGACCCAAGAATCTAAATAAGAGTTGGCGTCGAGTCATGCCACTCTAGCCATGCGCTTTCAGTTCCAAAATGTCCCACGAGTGTGTTAATCACAGAATTAGGAATTAGAATGGACATGAACCTCCTTATGTTGGTCAACTATGGTTTGCCAGCGCTGTAATAAGATAGTGTGTAAAACAATGCATGTGAAGAATTTATCTGCACTGTATGTGTGTTAGCTGGCCAGACAGTAGGTAGAGGAATGTTTCCATAAATGTTTCTAATTAACTGACAATATGCCAACATTCCATTCAAACAATGCAGTCAATCCACAGTCCTACACTGGCTCAAATCAGTTGATGATGGGCATTAGACAAGTTGTAAATGAAACAAGTACTGATATTGAGCATGGTTACATGCACACAATAAGATGATTATGGTGGATAGTCAGATTAATACAGTGAACAAAAGTATAAACGTAACAATGTCAATGATTTTACTGAGTTACAGTTCATTTAAGGAAATCAGGCAATTTAAATAAATTCATTAGGCCCTAATCTATGGATTTCACATGACTGGGCAGGCTGGCGTGGTTACACGTGGTCTGCGGTTGTGAAGCCGGTTGGACATACTGCCAAATTCTCTAAAACGACGTTGGAGGCGGGTTATGGTAGAGAAATTAACATTAAAATCTCTGACAACAGCTCTGGTGGACATTTCTGCAGTCAGCATGTCAACTGCACGCTCCATCAAAACTTGAGACATCTGTGTCAATGTGTTGTGTGACAAAACTGCACATTTTAGAGTGGCCTTTTGTCCCCAGCACAAGGTGCACCTGTGTAATGATCATGCTGTTTAGTCAGCTTCTTGATATGCCACACCTGTCATGTGGCTGGATTATCTTGGCAAAGTAGAAATGATCACTAACAGGGATGTAAACAAATTTGTGCACAAAATGTTAGAGAAATAAGCTTTTTGTGCGTATGGAGAATTAAGATAAGCAGAGTAAGGTGTTTACAGTACTATGTCCATACTCTGCCTACTGCCATAATCCGTTTAATATTGAATTATTAGTGTGCATGTAAATGTACTCATAATAGCACTCACAGCTTTCTAAGAAAACTAAATCTGAGACATTTATGGTCCTTTTACATATATTTGAGAGGCTATTTATACAGACAATGTGTATAAAACACTTAGAAATTGTATTTATATGACAATATTTGAGGTTGACTATAATTCCATTACACAACTTCTGATGCATCACATACCTTACTTTTATTTTCCTGCATAAGTAAAAGGCAGGAAATGCATCAAGTGCCTCTACTGCCATTTATTCTAATTAAACTGGTTTTGGATTTCTCCCTGACCAAGATGGCTGCCATTTTCACCCCATGAAGTACTTTAATAGGGTCTACATGGTTAATCACCACATCACTAGCAGGATGAAGTGAACCAAACACTCCATACGTACAGTATCCAAACTTTCAATAGTAACGCAAGTCCACCACCTTACTCTTTTACGGGGCATAAAATAATTGGAACAAATCTGCAAAAACATTTTTTATCCTCGCCAAAACGGTCTATTTGGATGTAAATATCTTGTTGAAAGGCGAAAATAAAAACATGAACAAAAATGTCTTTCACAATGTGAGAGTTGTATTCTATTCTGACCTGCGGTTCCGAGGAAAAGGAGCACTCCGAGCCAGGACACCCAGAAGAGCATGAGGCTGAGGAAGGTCCAGAAGGGCTGCAGGGCCAGCAGAGGCAGGTGAGTGAACACCTTTCCCGCCACGTGGAACAGGGTGATGGTTAGTGCCACGCGCTTCCTCATGAAGAACAGCAGCAGCAGCAGGATCACCTGAAAATGGTACACACATGATGTGATGTAGTCGGAAAGTTCTCAGGCCCCTTCCCCTTTTCCACATTTTGTTACGTTACAGCCCTATTCTAAACTTTATTCAATAAAAACAATCCATCACTCTACACACAATCCCCCATGGTGACAAAGCAAAAACAGGTTTTTAGAAATGTTTATAATAAATAAAACAGAAATACCTTATTTACAGAAGTATTCAGACCCTTTTCTATGAGATTCAAAATTTAACTCAGGTGCATCCTGTTTCCATTGGTCAGCCTTGAGATGTTTCTTCAACTTGATTGGAGATGATTTGGAAAGGAACACACACACCTGTCTACATAAGGTCCCACACTTGCAAAAACCAAGCTATGAGGTCAAAGACATTGTCTGTAGAGCTCCGAGACAAGATTATGTTGGGGCACAGAACTGGGGAAAGGTACCAAAACATTTCTGCAACATTGAAAGTCCCCAAGAACACAGTTGCTTCCATCATTCTTAAATGGAAGAAGTTTGGAAAAACCAAGAATCTTCCTAGAGCTGGCCGCCCAACCATCTCTGCAGCACTCCACCCACCAATCAGGCCTTTATGGTAGTGGCCAGACAGAAGCCACTCCTCAGTAAAAGGCACATGACAGCCCGCTTGGAGTTTGCCAAAAGGCACCTAAAGACAATCAGACTCAAACTCTTTGGACTGAATGCCAAGCGTCACATCTGGCAGAAACCTGGCACCATCCCTACGGTGAAGCGTGGTGGTGGCAGCATCATGCTGTGGGGATGATTTTCAGCGGCAGGGACTGGGAGACTAGTCAGGATCAAAGGAAAGATGAACGAAGCAAAGTACAGAGAGCTCCTTGATGAAAACCTGCTCCAGAGCAGACAACGACCCTAAGCACACAGTCAAGAAAACACAGGAGTGGCGTCGGGACAATTTCCCTGAGTGGCCCAGCCAGAGCCCGGACTTGAACCCGATCAAACATCTCTGGAGAGACCTGAAAATAGCTGTGCAGCGATGCGCCCCATCCAACCTGACAGAGCTTGAGAGGATCTGCAGAGAAGAATGAGAGTAACTCCCCAAATACAGGTGTGCCAAGCTTGTAGCCTCATACCCAAAAAGACTCAAGGCAGTAATCCCTGCCAAAGGTGCTTCAACAAAGTACTGAGTAAAGGGTCTGAATACTTATGTAAATGCAGTGCTTAATTTGATCCGGATCTGGCACATATCCGTTTTGGACTATTTTGTTCCCGGAACCTATTTGGATGGATCCGGTACATCTCGAGGCATGATTTTTTTCTCTCCACTTTTTGCAATGTAAAGATCATAACAAAAAGCAATCTAAGTTAATTCAAGTTAAATACACTGCTCAAAAAAATAAAGGGAACACTTAAACAACACAATGTAACTCCAAGTCAATCACACTTCTGTGAAATCAAACTGTCCACTTAGGAAGCAACACTGATTGACAATAAATTTCACATGCTGTTGTGCAAATGGAATAGACAAAAGGTGGAAATTATAGGCAATTAGCAAGACACCCCAATAAAGGAGTGGTTCTGCAGGTGGTGACCACAGACCACTTCTCAGTTCCTATGCTTCCTGGCTGATGTTTTGGTAACTTTTGAATGCTGGCGGTGCTTTCACTCTATAGTGGTAGCATGATACGGAGTCTACAACCCACACAAGTGGCTCAGGTAGTGCAGCTCATCCAGGATGGCACATCAATGCGAGCTGTGGCAAGAAGGTTTGCTGTGTCTGTCAGCGTAGTGTCCAGAGCATGGAGGCGCTACCACGAGACAGGCCAGTACATCAGGAGATGTGGAAGAGCCCTGCAAAATGACCTCCAGCATATATATACACACACATATACATCTGTTCTGAAAGAGTCTGCAACACCACTAAGCAAGGGGCACCATGAAGACCAAGGAGCTCTTCAAATAGGTCAGGGATAAAGTTGTAGAGAAGTACAGATCAGGGTTATAAAAAAGTATCCGAAACTTTTGAACATCCCACGGAGAACCATTAAATCCATTATAAAAAAAAATTGAAAGAATATGGCACCACAACAAACCTGCCAAGAGAGGTCCGCCCACCAAAACTCACAGACCAGACAAGGAGGGCATTAATCAGAGGCAACAAAGAGACCAAAGACAACCCTGAAGGAGCTGCAAAGCTCCACAGCGGAAATTGGAGTATCTGTCCACAGGACCACTTTAAGCCATACACTCCACAGAGCTGGGCTTTACAGAAGAGTGGCCAGAAAAAGGCCATTGCTTAAAGAAAAAAATAAGCAAACACATTTGGTGTTCACCAAAAGGCATGTGGGAGACTACCCAAACATATGGAAGAAAGTACTCTGGTCAGATGAGACTAAAATGTAGCTTTTTGGCCATCAAGGAAAACGCTGTCTGGCGCAAACGCAACACCTCTTATCACCCCGAGAACACCATCGACAGGGACTGGGAAACTGGTCAGAATTGAAGGACTGATGGGTGGCGCTAAATACAGGGAAGTTCTTGAGGGAAACCTGTTTCAGTCTTCCAGAGATTTGACACTGGGACGGAGGTTTGCCTTCCAGCAGGACAATGACGCTAAGCATACTGCTAAAGCAACACTCGAGTGGTTTAAGGGAAACATTTAAATGTCTTGGAATGGCCTAGTCAAAGACCAGACCTCAATCCAATTGAGAATCTGTGCTATGACTTAAAGACCGCTGTACACCAGCAGAACCCATCCAACTTGAAGAATGGCAAAAAATCCCAGTGGCTAGATGTGCCAAGCTTATAGAGACATACCCCAAGAGACTAACAGCTGTAATTGCTGCAAAAGGTGGCTCTACAAAGTATTGACTTTGGGGGGGGTGAACAGTTATGCACCGTCAAGTTCTGTTTGGTCTTATTTCTTTGTTTCACAAGAAAAAATATTTTGCATCTTCAAAGTGGTAGGCATGTTGTGTAAATCAAATAATACAAACCGCCCAAAAAAATCAATTTTAATTCCAGGTTGTAAGGCACAGGTGTCAAACTCATTCCACGGGGGGCCGAGTGTCTGCGGGTTTTCGCTCCTCCCTTGTACTTGATTGATGAATTAACATCACTAATTAGTTAGGAACTCCCCACACCTGGTTGTCTAGGGCTTTATTGAAAGGAAAAACCAAAAACCTGCAGACACTAGGCCCTCCGTGGAATGAGTTTGACACCCCTGTTGTAAGGCAACAAAATAAGAAAAATGCCAAGGGGGCGAATACTTTCACAAGCCACTATAGAATCCTATATATCCCACCTCACGCACAGTAACAGTGCCTGGACCACATCAACAGTGCCTGGAGTGTTGTGCACACTGAGTGAAGTTTTGAAATATGAATTTTTAGAAGTGCACAGGCATAGAAGTTGGTTGAATTTACCCAAAAGTGTACTAGTGTGACTTAGACCTCGTGTTTTTGGGCTATTTACATCGTTTTGTTCACACACACTAGGTTGTTCATCTGCTACCAGCAAAAGGATGTCGGAGAATCTTATCTCTCAGACAAACAGAAATGTGAATCCTAACATTACCACGGTAAAGGCCCACCCCTTAAAGTGGCAGCTGAAAATGTTTGTCTGAGATGTGAGTCATATATTAGAGGGTACATTGGATTGTACTTTATTGAGCATGGAACACCCCAAAAACCTTTTATTCATAAACTTTAGAGTAATTTATCATAAAACACTCTTCTTCAAATAATTTAATTGTGTGCTCCTTGTAAAACATGTCAGCGTAGAGCCGTGAATTTGCACGTCCCAGGTAATGTAGCCTAAGTGTTAACGAGGGGTCAAAATCAACTTACACTGTATATGAACAATAAGGCTAACAGACACCATTCATTTATTTTTCAAGATAACATGGGCATTGGGCTATTTACATTTTTCTGTGTGAATAAAATACATAATTTGACGAACAAACGTTGTGGCATTTCATAGCTTGCAGTAAAACTGTAAATAAGACTGCAATCTCAAGAGGAAACAGGTTAAATGTATATATATATATTTTTTTAAGTATTTTATTTAGAAAATAGTCCTGATCATATAGGCCTAGGCCTGGACAATATTCCAAACTACTAACAATACACTGAATTCATACATTTCTGTCGTTTAAATTATAAAATCACGCACGTCTACACACAATACCACAACAAATTTTCCAAATTTGGAAGTTAAATTTGATAAATTATTCAATCATTTTGCTGTGTATTTCAAGGCATTAGAATGTACCACAGGCCAGCAAAATATAGGTTGTTCTGCAACAACAACAAAAAATAGCAAACCTAAGGGAGCAAGTCACCCTAGACCCCCCCGGGGGGCCTGTATGGGTACATTTTCTATTTGTCTGGCCACGCCAGGTACATATGGAAAACACTGATTCGGAATGGTGGGGCGGCAGGTAGCTGCGCGGTTAAGAGCATTGGGCCAGTAACCGAAAGGTCGCTGGTTCAATATCCCCGAGCCCACTGTGAAAAATCTGTAAGAGTGTCTGCTAAATGTTTAAAATGTAAATGTGGGTCAGGTCATTTCTGTCTGTGTTACAGAAGGAACTATGGCTTTTATAGTTGCAGAATCAAGACACGTTTTTACAAAAGCGTTGGTCAGGTTTTCCAGTTTTCCAGACTTAAAGCTTGCCTGTCTCTGTCAACATCAGGCTTTTTCTTGTTACTGAAAGAGCAAATACTTGATAACACAGTACAATATAAACCCTCCATGCACTCTCACAACACAACTTGCCCATATAAAACAGCAATCACAACACATGGCAACAAGCACACAAACGTACCGTGAAGACAGTGGCAAAGATGGCGTAGACCAGCAGAGCTTGGACGTTGTCTGTGGCCACCTGCTGTTGGGGTGTTGGGGAGGTACCAGTCTGGTCGGTCAGATTTGTCCTGTGGTCCACGTAGAGCCACCACAGAACCCCGGTCCCACCTGAAACACACAGTTCATTTGGCTTCCTGACTTATATACTGCTACTACTTCTTATTGAGCTCCCGACAATGATTATCCGGAGAGCAGTTGTAAAAACATTATCTGGAGATGGTAAATCCTCCCTGCAGGGACAATGGATTGCGAGGAGAGAGGTGCATTCTGGTCCATGCTCAATTTTTGCAGTGTGTTTTTGCAAGCAATCTAATTTTGTGAGGTCAAATTTATTTGAACTCACATTTCACAATCTGACATAAAGGTAGGCGACCTTTTAGGCTTTACAATAGAAGTGTGCTATAATACACGTTTCTTCATACATTTTTAAGCACTACAGAATGAAGGAAGAGACGTTTGAGAGCCAAATGAACGGGAAGCTTACCTATAGAGCCCAGAACCACGAGGGCGGTGAGTATCCAGACCAGCACGACAGAGATGTAGCGAATCACCACCATCAGGATTATGGAGAGGACTACAGAGGATAGAAATAAAAGAGATGAAACGATGCCATTGTCATGACAAAAAATGCCTTATTATTGTATAACGGCTATATGTATTGAAACATACGGCATAATTGTGTGATGTTTCATGTACATTTAAGGGGGGACACACACGACTACTTATTTTGGATGCCAGCGCTCTACAGTGCAACCTTCTTACTCGTATATGCGCTTAAATATTTTGCTGTGCGACCTGGAATTTTCATTTAGTGCGCCTAGAATGAAAATCACCCAGATGATAATTGTTGCAATAATTAGGCTACTTCACTGCACTGCAGCCTGAGTACCATGGAGAATACACTGAGCGCAGATTCATGACTGTCATGCTTACACTATTACTACAAAGAAAACGGCTTGTTGACCCCAAATATTCTCCATTGTGCTCCTACATTTCTACGTGTGCTCCTAAATCTTTCTCCTAAATTTCAGTGTGCTCCTAAATTTCTATGTGTGCTCCTAAATGTTTCTACTTTAATAAAGAGGTCAGCGTAGAGCCCTGGATGCCATCAGCTCTCCTGGAGACATTTCCTGTTATGATTTCCTGACCCCGTCTCAGGAAACACAACTTTCTAGGTGGAGAGCAGAGGCCTCTTTGGCACAATTAAATCAAGCAGTATACAGAGAGAGAAGTCATTTAGGATATACACAATAATGCTTTACAAGGCTATACAGATAGCTAGAACATAAAATTCCCACTTTAGGATGTACAGTACCTAGAGCCAGCACGCATAGGCCCATGATGATCTCCTTGCTCGCCATCACCCCGGCGATGACCCTGTGCAGCATGCTGTTGTCACTGACGAAGGTGACGAAGGCCTCAGCGAACTGGGCATAGCAGGAGATGTCCACAGGAGTGCAGCGGTGGAACACCGGGAGAGAATTACTGCACAAGGGGAGAGGATAGGGAAATGGTATCAGCAGCATAGTCTCGCTAGTGTGACTTGACACTGGTAAAAAAAGACTGTACCTTGGTGGCACGGGGAGTTTGGGGCACTTTTTGGATCTCTCTCCGTGGCTTGGATACTTGGAGACTGGGATGTCGTACGAGCAGAGCTCCGACCCTACGTAAAGAGAAGAAATAGGAAATAAACATTGCGTAATTCATTTCCACACTGTGGAAATGACCAATGAATACATGCATACAGTACGGAGCAGGAGGAACGCTCACCATTTTGCAGCGCAAACTTTTTGACGTCAGTGTACGTCTTGAGCTCTATGTCTGGACACCTGGACACACAGAGGGCCATGGACTTGATCTTCCTGTTCAGGATGTCAATGTTGCAGGGGTCCAGGAAGAAGACATACCTGGAAAAGGTCAAAGAACAGGACTTCAATAAGGATGGAGGGAAGTAGAAAAACGTCCTGAAAAGAGTGAGATGGAGTGTATTTGTCAATGGCACATGCTCCTTGAAGGAAGCCAAGGGCCCAAGTCAAGTAAGACAGAACTAAACATCTGCACATTTGAGTAACATCCTTGAATGTTCTCTTCCATCTTGCAATACAATATATTGCACATTTTCCTAAGTATATTTTCATAGTACACTTTGTGATGTAGGTTGTGTAAAATGTGATGTGGGATACAGCTTATCAAACAGCCAAATCTCTGTAGCCAAAACGCCCCTGCTGCCCCTCACTCAAAACGTCAATGGGCAACCAGCCCAGCTTTTGAAACAAAGCCCATTGTCTCACTGAAACTGTTCCTAGAGACTGCTAGAATGGAAACTTACTGGACGAGCAGCTCAAAAAAAAAAAGTTGAATCATGTTTGAATAATTTATTCGAATATCTTCCAAAAAAAAAAAGAACACGGGCATGAATTAATGCAAAACATTGCTGCACTCAGGCTGCATGTGAAATGGCACCCTATTCCCTAGTGCACTATTATTGACCCCAGCTCTGGTCAAAAAGAGTGCACTATATAGAGAATAGGGTGCCATTTCAGACCCACGTCAGTCTTTTCTGACCACAGGTAACAAGGAGTATAGTAAGATTTAGAGTAAAGTGTCCTACAGTAACACTCTGTGCTGGCAAGATAATTAAGCAAGAAGGCACGAGGGGGTGTGGTATATGGCCAATATACCACGGCTAAGGGCTGTTCTATCACACGACAACGCGGAGTGCCTGGATACAACCCGTAGCCATATACCACAAACCCCCGAGGTGCCTTATTGCTATTATAAACTGATTACCCACATAAGTAGAGCAGTAAAAATAAATGTTTTGTCATACCCGTGGTAATCAGCATTCAGGGCTCGAACCCCCCAGTTTATAATCCTCTGTAACCCACTGATCTCAGTGGTTAACCCATCAACAAAACAAATGCGCATCCAAGCTTTAACAGGCCTTGCATCAGATGAGCAAGAGAGTATAAGTGGCAAACTGGATTACCAAATGATGAAATCCGTGTTTGTGCACCGATAATGTTAAATGGCGCGTGTTAAACTACTACAACAAAGGCTTGTCGATTGTGGGGAGGAAGAGGGAGAGAGTTAGCCTGGTTAAATCACACTGAACAATGGTGAAGGCCACGTTCTGTCTGGTTTAACCAGCCTAGGAGAGAGGAGTCATAACCTGCTGAGCCTACATTGTCATTGGACTGGACAGCTCGACCAAAACATAGTTATTACTTTGCTATTACATGATAGGCATCCATCTCGAGATGTTCCACATTTCCAACGCGACTTACTTGTTGTTAGTCTGATCCCGGCCACTGAGCTCGACCCCCTCGATCTTGCCATTCTTCTGACCGCAGGTGTTACCGTAGCTGTCGTAGCCAGAGATGAGCCTGGATGCAGCTCCCGTGGAAATGGAGAAACCAGCGATACAGGCCTACAGGGGAAGCAGCTTCCATTAATAACGATATCACCATCATGACAATGCACACACAAAAAATATCAGGGTAGCACTGAACTATGCTGGTAAATACAATAATCAGTATGTAGTGCCTTTTGCTTAAAAAAAACAGAAGGTTGTCTTCCACAATGCTTTGGTTCCGAATTCAAGGTCCAGTTGGTAAGGACAGAGGAAGAGGCGAAGCGAGAGGGATAACTGGGCCCAAAGTCTGTCTTCTCCAGCATGTGACGTTTTTGTATGGAGGTTAATGAGTGTCAAATGTCATTAACAAAAAATTGTTATGGCTTATTTGCCCGAATAAACGTTTTGTAATAATTACGTTGTTATGAGTGTACTTATATAATTAGGCCACGTTACATCCCGGCAACTATTAAGAGTTCTGCCTGGTAGTCACTAATTAACACAGCCACATAAACCCTGCCTATTTCTACAATGTGTCTTCTTCAAATGTGATTTTAAACCTCATCCTTAACCACACTGCTAACCTTATGCCCAACCCTAAACCTTAAATTAAGACTAAAATACAAATGTTTGTTTTCATGAATGTTTACGATACACTTTGTGGCTGTGGTAACTTGTGCTCATTCACACGCGTATCTGCCCCCTCATTGGCTAGAATGGTCCCACCTGATCTTGCCTCCTCCTGACTGCTTTCCATTTTTGAAGACATGTATTTTCATTAGAGCCGCCACTCGAGTATCTGGTCAATATAATGGATCATCTGTTGTGAGGAGCAACTGAACAAATGTCCAGTCGACTGCAGTCTAAAGTTCATGACCTTTGATGACACGGTTGTTGTAAAAGTCATGCAGTCCCAAGTCGGACACTTTTTATAATAACGTGACCAGGGTTAGTCAACGTCTTGACAAAAGCGATCCGCTCGAACGCGCCCATGGTGGTCTACAAAGAAATCACAACTAACTTACCATTCCGATACAGAACAATGTGAATATGATGAGCCATGGAATATCCGTGCAGCTTCGATCCTCCAATGGTTTCCACTCGCGCTGCTTTTGCTAACAAATAAAATTGAGAAACAATCAAAATCGTCATCTGTGAACACCTGGTGCATGCGCGAAACTGGTTTAACCTGGCGTGCTTTTTTGTTGTTGCTCAAGTCAGTTTTTCCACACACAGCAACTACTGTACTGTAATTGACTAAATAACTTAGTTTCACCCAAATTAACATGCAAGCGACTTTTTACACACGGAAGTAGCCCGTTGTTTGAAACGTAAGCAACTATGGCTTACTACATATAGTACAAGACAACGCCTCGAAAGATCTACAGTCGACAACAACGTGTACGTGTTCGTAGCTAAATGGATATCCCAAAACAGATAATGTTAGCAACTTATTTGACAAATCCAAAAATGTCTAGCTAGTTAGTTTTGTCTTAAATATCCCGAACCCCGATTACCTCTGAACTGCCACAGCATCCCATTGTTAACAGGCGATTTAGGGAGTGACTGGAACTTCCAAAACACCACAATCGTTTAAGTTTCAAGTGCCCGCCTCACTTCCTTGCCTGTATTTTACACTGCGCTTCTAAACAGATTAGTTTTTTAGCAAACTCTTCCCCTCAGCTGCATCCATGGCCTCTATTGATAATACGGAATACTTCGCAAGGATGTGTATGCATATCCTACTTTTTACTACAGGTAAAAAGCAGGAAGAGTTCAACTTTCCTTATGACCGAGGCGGAAGTGTCGCTGCAATCACACGTTTTTTTATAATATTATTTTGTGGCACTGGGTACACTTTCACTGTAGGCTATACGTTGGACGCAATTGTACCCCCACTGAAAACCCATTGACATTAAAACCGTGAAAACCCCAAAGAGTTTATTGCAGACATTCACCTTATGGAAATAAATGTTTCTATTCAAATGCATGTTCTTTTGACATGAATACAAGTTGCAGAATTTGCTAACGGCTTTAAATAAAACATGTTTTTTTTTTGTATTTTGAAATGTTAGGGTGTTGGTGGACACAGACTTTAGTTATCCAAGAAACAAATGTGCTTTTGTTTATTTTGGCAAATAAAAACGTTCAGCTACTACAGGGCATAACAAAAGCGCCATAAACTTCCAGCAAGAACCTCAGTGACAATGGCACTGACCATCCAGAGCCATTTGTAATGAGCATATCAAAGTCAACCGACAATTCAGTGTGAAAGGGAATTCTAATCCCACTGCCCTGAGTGATGACAGCATCTCATGATTTCATTCTGAAGCATAACACTCTAATCGGTGATGATTCACACAGAAACCCCGTCTGGTTGCTGTCTCCGTTCTGCTATTAGACAGAATGTTCATATTTGAAGATTTCCGAAAGGCCAGTCTCTTTGGCAAATGACAGGAATGTCAAGGAGTGGAATGTTAGCTACAAAGAATGGTATCCAGACTAACACAAACATGGTGACATTTCTTTTTTCACCTTTATTTAACCAGGTAGGCCAGTTGAGAACAAGTTCTCATTTACAACTGCGACCTGGCCAAGATAAAGCAAAGCAGTGCAACACAAACAACAACACATGTGTTACGGATACAAGTGTTCTGTGTGTATCCTGTGTGTATTTCTTTTCACTCCTTCTCCCCTACTCACAGGTGACAATCATCATTCCCCAATCAGTCATCAATCAGTCGCTAATCGGAAGACACCTGCTCCTTTTCCCTTACCCAATCACAGTCCCTTTCCCTTGGTTTAAAACCCCTGTCAGTTGTTTTCTCACCAGCTCAATCTCTCTGTCAATGCCTTCTGTCTGTAGATCTCTTGTTTGTTTTGCATCTACATGTCACTTTGTCTCCACCTGTGAGTATTGTTTTGGTTATGGTGTTTGTTTAATGGTGTGGAAAGGGGGTAACCAGATAAGTCGCCCATGGGCATACCTTACCCGTAGGTAAATGTTGTTAAAAACACTAGTTAGAACTGGGCGGACCACCCCCTGTATTTATTGGTTAGTTAGTTAGTGGTTGTTGAAATAGGCTAGTCTAGTTTAGGGGTGTTTTTGGATTATTATTGTTTCATTCCTTGCGTCCAGCTCAGCCCCTTTTCCTGCTCCCCCCTTTACCGTGTGTTTATAAATAAACCTTGAGTGTTTGATGGTAAATCTTAGTTGTCGTGGTTATTTTGTTTTTCACTCTTACTTTTGTCACTACTATAATTTGCATGAGTTATGTTACGGGTCCCATTTACCATCCCCCCCTAGACTGTCGGGCCAAAGGGATTCGTAACAACATGGAATAAACAAACGTACAGTCAATAACACAATAGAAAAAAATGATATACAGTGTGGAAATGAGGTAAGATTAGGGAGGTAAAGCAATAAATAGGTCTTAGTGGTGAAGTAATTCCAATTTAGCAATTAAACACTGGAGTGACAGATGTGCAGAAGGTGAATGTGCAAGTAGAGATACTGGGGTGCAAAGGAGCAAAAAAATAAATAACAATATGGGGTTGAGGTAGTTGGATGGGCTATTTACCGATGGGCTATGTACAGGTGCAATGATCTGTGAGCTGCTCTGACAGCTGATGCTTTAAGTTAGTGAGGGAGAGATGAGTCTCCAACTTCAGGGATTTTTGCAATTCGTTACAGTTATTGGCAGCAGAGAACTGGAAGAAAAGGCAGCCAAAGGAGGAATTGGCTTTGGGGATGATCAGTGAGATATACCTGCTGGAACGTGTGCTACGGGTGGGTGTTGTTATCGTGAACTGAGATAAGGCGGGGCTTTACCTAGCAAAGACTTATAGATGACCTGGAGCCAGTGGGTTTGGCAACGAATATGAAGCGAGGGCCAGCCAACGAGAACATACAGGTCGCAGTGGTGGGTAGTATACGGGGCTTTGGTGACAAAACGGATGGCACTGTGATAGACTGCATCCAATTTGCTGAGTAGAGTGTTGGAGTCTATTTTGTAAATGACATCGCCGAAGTCAAGGATTGGTAGGATAGTCTGTTTTACGAGGGTGTGTTAAGCAGCATGAGTGAAGGATGCTTTGTCACCAAATAGAATACAAACGGACACTCAATCTACTAGCTCAATATATCAATCTCTTCACAGATCTAGAACAGCATATCATATTTTGCAATGACCTGTAGGCTAGTGGCAAGGACTGCAAAATGTTTAGATTCCCAAGGAAAAACAAAACACAACCACGTTTTTCACATCTATAACGTCTCTCATTTATGAAATGGATGGTTGTATAAAAATATTCTACTGCAAGTTGTTAAATTGACAGACACTGTGAGACAGCCCCTAAACTCAAAGTGCAGAAAATGCCTTCCTGGGGGGAATGGGCCACAAACTCATGTAATCCAATATTGCAACAAAAATGTGGAATACAAGTAGTCAGTTGTCTGCCCTACATACACAAACAAATAGCATTAGGATATCTTAATGCATCTTGGAGACTTGTAAAGACAGGGATACTATAGGCGTGAATAAATACTATGAATATTTACGATAAATGTAAGTACTTTCCTGGCCATAAGTCTTTTGATATATGTAATTGGAGTAATACCTCCCCCTAGTGGTGAATTTGGAGAATACCCCGACACCAGATAAGAGTCGGCAACATTTATGAGATTGTGGGTCTGTTTCCCACCCAGATTAAGCCGGCTCAGTAGTTTGTGTCCGGGAAACCAGCAAGTAAGACTTACTCTTGATGTAAAGTCGCAGTTTAGCTGACGTTTTAAGTTTTAGCAAACTTTAATACGCATTTCGCAACTGTCATCTGAATACTAAAAAATGTAATAAAAAAAGTACTTTCTATTCTATATGATAGTGTTGTGTAGTTGTTCATTTCTGTTGTGTAGTTGTTCCTGCTTGGAGATTTGTTCCTGTTGTATGGTTATACACAGTAGTGCTGTGTAGCTGTACCTGTTGGTTCTATAGCTTTCTCTGTTATTGTTGTGGCAGCTGTTTAGCTCCTGTTATCATCCCACATCCCCCCCAGTGTTGGGCCCTCCCATGACTCTGAGCATGAGCACCAGGTCCTGGGCATAGCCACACATGGGGCCAAGCTGGTGTCTCAAGGCTGGGGGAACTGTCCCTTATTGGAAACTACACCTATAGAGAGAGGACAGGGTCAGTATAACACACAGGTATGCAAGAACACATACACAGTTCTGACCTTCACAAAACCTCACCATTCCAGTGTACAATGAGCCAGTCCTCCTATATCTCCATCCATGCTCAAATCACTTTACATAGTAAAATGGCAAAAGTAGTGCACTATATAGGGAATAGGGTGCCTTTTGAGAGCCTACTCTGACTACGGTGACTTTTATACAGGTAGGCCTAAACACTATTGTGCATCCCAAATGGCCCTATTCCCATAGGGTTCTGGTCAAAAGTAGTGCACCATATAGGGAATAGGGTGCCATTTGGGATGCACAGTAGACTTAGTGTACAAAACATTATGAACACCTGCTCTTTCCATGACATACACTGACCAGGTGAATCCAGGTGAAAGCTATGATCCTGTCACTTGTTAAATCCACTTCAATCAGTGTAGATGAAGGGGAGGAGTGTATATCCAGTCAGTGTGACAGGCTGTACTTCAAAACACACTGTCTTTTATATGATATACTAATTCAATAGCCTAATGTATTCAAGCGGGTTGAGGCCCAGGCTGGGACATTTACACTAGGAAGCGGCATAGCTCTGTGAAACATCGGAAGCAATTCACTTTCAATGGAGGGAAAGTGAGAGAAGTGGAATGGGCCGCTGACCCATGCGAGCATGGGCAAGGGAGCTGAACAGGGCGGGGCTAAAGTTGGGGAAAGCTGAACTGTATTCGAATCCTCTGCGATTTTGTGACACGAGTGACAAATCGAAGCTCACCATACCAGAAGACAGAGGCCACAAACATGTCACTGAAAAATACTGCCGGCTGCAACTGTGTTAACCCGGTTTCAACAAGTACAGTAAGTGTATATTTTGCATTTGTGAAATGATTTTGACGTGAAAGTAGAGGGCTTTATGTTTCTACAACCGTACTGTATTTGGCTTTTTTGGGCTTCCAGAGCCAATTCACCTCTAAACAGAACATGCAAGGTCCTTGGACTATAAGGACTAACTAAGGGCTCCCTTAGTCCATTATTGGGCTAACAATAACATTCTCCCATGAGCTGTAATAAAATGTACCTCTGCCCCTGATGGTTGTTATGTCAGCCACGGTTTGTAGTGAACGATCAGAAAAGCTGTCTATGAACTGTTTATAATCATCTCTAAGGATAATGGCAACATTAATCGAATCATGAACAAAGGCTACTTTATGAAGGCTATCCAGTATTCCCTTTGGCGTCCCCATACAGTCAGATATCTTTCAATAAAGCTGAAACTACATTAACTTGATTAGTGCCCTGGAACTGCACAGTGATACAATCACATAACGTTATTACATTGTAGCAGAAAGTCTTCTGTAGCTGTCATGCAACGATTCTGTTTTTTACCACAAGATTGCAGCAAACATCTCTGAAAAGGGAATCCAACGCTCCAGCAGGCACCTGCACTGACACCTTGATCCAAACCACGGGTCTGTATTTCTTCAAAAGTGGAATAGATAACCATCAATTGTAAAGTTTTGACATGCATGTCTTCTTTATGCATATTGTTTATCTTCTATTATAAAGTTATGTATTGGAGAAATTGGTGAGCACACCTAATATTTTTACTTTGTATGCCCTACTCGTGTGTGTCTGTGTGTGAGTGTATTCATGAGTGTACTGAGTGTCTGGCGGTTTTATGGCGGTTTTGGAGCAGTGGCTTCTTCCTTGCTGAGCGGCCTTTTAGGTTATGTCGACATAGGACTTGTTTTACTGTGGATATAGATAATTTTGTACCTGTTTCCTCCATCATCTTCACAAGGTCCTTTGCTGTTGTTCTGGGATTGATTTGAACTTTTCGCACCAAAGTACGTTAATCTCTAGGAGACAGAACACGTCTCCTTCCTGAGCGGTATGATGGCTGCGTGGTTCCATGGTGTTTATACTTGCGTACTATTGTTTGTACGGATGAACATGGTTCCTTCAGGTGTTTGGAAATTGCTCCCAAAGATGAACCAGACTTGTGGAGGTCTGCAATTTTTTTTTCTGAGGTCTTGGCTGATTTCTTTTGATTTTCCCATGATGTCAAGCAAAGAGGCCTTGAGTTTGAAGGTAGGCCTTGAAATACATACACAGGTACACCTCCAATTGACTCAAATTATGTCAATTAGCCTATCAGAAGCTTCTAATGCTATGACATAAGTTTCTGGAATTTTCCAAGCTGTTTAAAGGCACAGTCAACTTAGTGTATGTAAACTTCCGACCACCTGGAGTTGTGGTACAGTGAATTATACGTGAAATAATCTGTCTGTAAACAATTGTTGGAAAGAATATATGTGTCATGCACAAAGTAGATGTCCTAACAGACTTGCCAAAACTATAGTTTGTTAACAAGAAATATGTGGAGTGGTTGAAAAACACATTTTAATGACTCCAACCTAAGTGTATGTGAACTTCCGACTTCAACTGTATGTTTTAATAAGATAAAATTTGAGAACTAACATCCACCAAAATAAAAACTAGACAGTCAGGGAGAATCTAAAATTCCAAAAAGGTCATGGCATGGGGTCCACATTGATTTTGCTAAAGTTTGAGTCACTCAGATAGCATAAGAACATCACATAAGCCATTGCAAAATGTGTAGAATTGCAGGAAATTAGGTTTGAAAGTAACTGTAAAGTGAAAATCGCACTTTTAAAAGTTAATATTCTGTTAACTCATACCGAAATAATGTTGTTGATTAGTCCTATACTTGTTTTTGTGGCCAAAGCATACATGAGAAAAAATATTTCAAAAACATCACATCAAACTCTAAAAAAAGGTTAGCTATTTCTTCATAGAGTATGATGTAATAACACTTGACATTAAAACCCGTAGATAGTGACAGCGCTGACATCATCCACATATTCCTATGGAAAACTCCCGATGGCGCATGAAGCTGGAAGTATTTTAATTTGACGCGTGCCATATTGCTGAATGGGGGCTGAATGCCACCAAAAAATCACAAAGGATCATGGTGAAAGTGTCCGTAACTAGTCGTTTTCATCCTGCCTGAGACAGTCAAGCCAATGCTGCGGGATGACATCGGCGTCAATACCGGATACCACGTGAATACCAAGTGCAAAGAGCGTGCATGACGGTGCGAGCCTCCTCGTAGCCTGCCCATCCGTGATTGGTCGGTGTCAGCACGTGGTCCTGTGACGACAAATGTAGTAGTCAGAATGGATAACTATTTAATTAATTATCTCGATTTGTAGCTAACTTTTAAATAATTCATCATGGTGATCGAATAAACACATTATAGCCCAAAACACTTGTCTAAAAAAAATGTTGGTCCGTTCTGACTATTATAATTACATAGGCTTTCTAGGGCAAACCAGGGCTTTTGGCACCGCTAGGTTGTACGCAGTTGCTGACCAGCGGAGCTCGTGACTTCACGCTCCAGACCGGACACTGGGGGCCTGGTAATCCTCCTCAGGAGGATGAGCTGGCCAGTCAGCGGTATAGAGGAGGATGAGCTAGCCAATCAGCAGTCTACTTGCATTAATATTTTTTATGACGGTATAGTCCACACCATTCTGTTTTTGAGGTATGCCCACACCATTCCAACACAGAAAAGCTGCCTTTTAACATACTTAATTCCCATTTTTTGGAATGAAAACTATTTCACTCTTATTGTAAGTAATTATAGGTCATATTTCATAGAAATCTGGAAACACTGGGCAGTTACTTTAAAACAGCAATATTTTGGCCTCCCGAGTGGCGCAGTGGTCTAAGTAGCTGTGCCACTAGTAGCTGTGCGCCTAGAGATTCTGGGTTTGAGTCCAGGCTCTGTCGCAGCCGGCCGTGACCGGGAGGCTCATGGGGCGGCGCACAATTGGCCCAGCGGGGTTAGGGGAGAGTTTGCCCGGCAGGGATATCCTTGTCTCATCGCGCACTAGCGACTCCTGTGGCGGGCCAGGCGCAGTGCACGCTGACATGGTCGCCAGGTGTACAGTGTTTCCTCCGACACATTGGTGCGGCTGGCTTCCGGGTTGGATGGGCATTGTGTTAAGAAGCAGTGAGGCTTGGTTGGGTTGTGTTTCGGAGGACGCATGGCTCTCGACCTTCGCCTCTCCCAAGTCTGTACGAGAGTTGCAGCGATGAGACAAGACAAGACTGTAACTACTACCAATTGGATACCACGAAATTGGGGAGAAAAAAGGGGTAAAAAAAGAAGCTATATTTTGTCTCTAAGGCAAAGAGGAGGGACCCCCCACACTAACCTTGCCACCGCTGCATACAAAATCCTAGGGGAAACACTGTATTGTGTGTGATTTCATTAGTGCGATTCAGATTTGTATCATTATGTTTGGTGGTGCAGCAGCAGATGTTGGTCAGCTTTGTGTATATATGTATGTATGTATGTATGTATGTATGTATGTATGTATGTGTGTATCTGTGTGAGCTTTGTGGGGATATGTGTGTGTATGGAGAGGAGGGTTAGGGTGGGCTTATCCAAAACTCCTGCTGTCGCTTTAATCCCCCTGGCGTGTGTGTGTTTACGTGCCCACACACACGCTGAGACAGTACACACACACAGTATTTAGTATGTCAGTGTGTCAGAGGGTTTTTAAACACCCCCCTTTCAGTCAAGGCCTACCTGTCAATCATGGAGTAGGAATAACCAGGCTGAAACCACTTACCCAATAAATAGTGGATTGTATTCGTGTGTTGGAAGGGAGTCAAAATACGGTTATTTATTTTGGGAGAGTATCTTGTATGGATATTGATTGACCATCATGATCAACAAAGTAAAAGCACATGACATGATGTATTGGTCTTGATCTCTACTGATTAGTGTGCAAGTTCGTTTTGCATGGCCCGGTGTCCTGGGTTTGGAGATTTCATTTAAGGATCAATGAAATGGTCTAATTAAGCAATAATTTTAGGAGATGTGGTATTTGGCCAATATGCCACTAGTGCCTGGATACAGCTCTTAGCCATGGTACATTGGCAATATACCACACACACCTGAGGTGCCTTATTGCTGTTATAAACTGGTTACCAACGTAATTAGAGCAGTAAAAATACATGTTTTGTCATACCCATGGTATAGGGTCTGTTATAAACTGGGTGGTTTGAGCCCTGAATGCTGATTGGCACACAGCCGTGGTATATCAGACCGTATACCACGGGTATGACCAAACATTTATTTTTACTGCTCTAATTACATTGGTAACCAGTTTATAATAGCAATAAGGCACCTCGGGGGGTTTGTGGTATGGCCAATAAACCACGGCTAAGGGCTGCTTCCAGGCACTCTGCGATGCGTCGTGCTTAAGAACAGCACTAGCTTTAGTGTATTGGCCACATACCACATAATGTATACTACTCCACTTCTTGGTTGACAGATACACTTTCCAATAGCAAGGAAGGAGGCGGGACTTCAATATCTTCTCGGAGAGAGGTTCGTGGACATCTGCGCTTGGTTGGTCCTGAAAATATGTATCGGCTTCGGGCACCTCCGTACAATCTACATGCTGCAATCGTTCGTGTCTTCGACTAAAAAAACGCCTAGCCGTTATCTAAACACATGCACCGAAGCCATCGGCCAGTGATAACGAACAGCTTTAGATACTTATCTTTTAGGCGTATACTGTACCGTCATGGAGAATGGAAATGTAGCTGTCTAGCTAAATTGCTAACGCAGAGGACCCAACACCAAACCTTCGTATGGAGATTAAAACGGTTATCATCAATCTAATCTATCAACGGAGGACATTCAACCGTTTTGGGATTTATTCACTCAAGAAGCCGGTGTGAATCCACATAGCTACAGGTAAATGGTTAGCCATGTTTGTCAAAATGCTGTTGTGAAAATGGAACCTAGCAGCTAACTTACTGTTACTAGCTGGCTAAAGGTGGTATCCAACGTTAGCTGGCTAGGTAGCTCAAACGCTCAGGTGTTGCCACCAAGCTAGCACAGTTTCCAAGTTCGCTAGCTAGAAGTTAGCCACCAGAAATGGCTAACTGGCTTGTAAAATATCTACTCCATTCCCTACCACTGAAGCTAGCTACATTTTACAGGGTGGGCTTTAGCTAGTCATAGACTAGTAACGTTAGTCAATTCATAGTTCGCCAATGTTCCCATAACCGACTCTCACCTAGCCAGTACTGACAGTAACGTTAATGTCTATTATTTTCGGGGCAAAGTTGTTGAATCGGAGTCAACGTCCATACAGCCAAACATACCTCGCTCGATATGAGTTTAACTAATATTTATTACGCTAACCTCAAACGAGTGTGGTTTAGTGTGTCATCTCGATTCGAGCAAGGCTGGGCCGTCAGAACACATCGGACTGTGCCGCTGCGTCGACCCCAGCTTTAAAGGTATCTTTTCTCAACCTAGACAAGAGTGTGAGTTCGGGGCTCCGTTTTGAGGCCTATACAGAAGAGTGACAGAGTGGAACCGCAGCGATACACACCCAAAAATATTACAGGCGGAATGGGTTTGTCAAAGAGAATGAGAAAGGGTTCAAATCATATCGCTTTTTTTCCCACTGAACGTGACCGCAAACGAACCTTTTCGATCGGTTGACGATGCTTCGGTATTACAGATGTAGTATAAAGGTAGAATTGTATATAGCCTACCTGCCCATTTTAGATTATCCAACCATTTGTCAGACTACATGAATGATGTCCACCCCTTAATGTCAAGTCAAATCACATGCTGCACTAAGGCCTATCCCTTGGCAGACCAGACACCAACCTGTAGTTTTGGGTGGGGGTGTTGACTAGCTCTAGCAGCACATGTCTGCATAGCTTGTGTGGTAATACTTGACAGGTGATCCTGTTGAGGACTGAACACATGATTGTCATCTCTGCTTCAGCTATTTAGATGGTGTGTTTCTGTAGGCAGGGTCCACCTTTAACTTGTGAAGATTGCAGGATAAAGGATGGTGAATAAGATGCAAATGAGCTGTGAGGTCACAGTAAGATCCTCCCTGTAAGGGAAGGAAAGATAATTCAGAGAGGGAATATAGAAGGTACATGAATCAAACAAAAGGAGATGATGAGAGGAAGCTATTCAAGAGTATTTGGTTTCCACTAGCAGTCAGATTCCACAGCCACAACATCAAAATTGGCTACACAAATGTGTCTTAATTTAAGGCTGGGGTTAGGCATAATGTTAGCAGTGGGGTTAGGTTTAAAATATAATTTGAAGACGATAAATTGTAGGAACGGGTGGGGTTTATGACTATGGATATAGAAGCTAGTGACTTCCTTACAGCTCTGCTCATGTATCGAACAAAATGAAATTGGGACACATCTGATCGTCACCTCCATTCTGATGAATGGGGACTGAATGATACACTCTCAGGGAGAGAGCTCTCTGCCACCTCATCGATCATGATACGCACGCAGAGTCCATTTGAATGCAAATGTATGCACTACTCCTCAGCTGCCCCCTGGTCCAGGAGAAGTTGTTAGTGGTGGTGATTTTAATGTAAACGGTAACCAGGTTTTCATCCAACCTTTTTATGCGAGTGAAGCACACGTTGGATAAAACATGTCACTACAGGACTGATGGGAACAGCACATTTGTCTGTAAACTTTCCAAATGCCGACAAAACAAAATATATTTTTGTGTCGGTAAAATTAAATATGTACGAAATGGCGGTGGAAATGCCTTTATGCAGAAATATTCATATATCTATCATATGGAAATACATTTGGAGTCACGTGGTGATATATTTCGTTTGATCCTCCTGCTAGGACTCGGGGAAGAATGCAGTTTATTAGGTTACAGATGAAATAAGTTCTGATCTTCACAGGGTGTTGCACGTGATGAGCTTGATGCTCTTTTCCCAATTTTTTTTGGGGCTGTCTTATTCTGCTGACATGATTGATGCTTCACTGCCGTTGGAAAATTATAAATAATCTCGCTATTTTGTCCATAATAATCTCATCGTGTAGACCAGTGATTCCCAAACTTTTTATAGTCCCGTACCCCTTCAAACATTCAACCTCCAGCTGCGTACCCCCTCTAGCACCAGGGTCAGCGTACTCTCAAATGTTTTTTGTTGTTGCCATCATTGTAAGCCTGCCACACACACACTATACGATACATTTATTAAACATAAGAATGAGTGTGAGGTTTTGTCACAACCCGGCTCGTGGGAAGTGACAAAAGCTCTTATAGGAACTCTTATAAAGCTCTTATAGGGCACAAATAATACAATAATAATAATAATCAATCATTTTGGTCTTTATTTAACCATCTTACATATAGAACCTCATTTGTTAATCAAAAATAGTGAATGACTCACCACAGGTTAATGAGAAGGGTGCGCTTGAAAGGATGCACATAACTCTGCAATGTTGGGTTGTATTGGAGAGAGTCTCCATCTTAAATCATTTTCCACACAGTCTGTGGCTGTATTTTGTTTTCATGCTAGTGAGGGCCGAGAATCCACTCTCACATAGGTACGTGGTTGCAAAGGGCATCCGTGTCTTAACAGCACAATTTGCCAAGGCAATAAACTCTGAGCCCAGCCCAATCCAGAAATTTGGCAGTGGCTTCTGATTAAATTCAATTTTCACAGAACTGCTTGCCTTGTTGCAATTTCGATGAGGCTCTCTTGTTCAGATATTGGTAAGTGGACTGGAGGCAGGGCATGAAAGGGATAATGGATCCAGTTGTTTGTGTCGTCCGTTTCGGGAAAGTACCTGCGTAATTGCGCACCCAGCTCACTCAGGTGCTTCGTTATATCACATTTGACATTGTCCGTAAGCTTGAGTTCATTTGCACACACAAAATCATACAATGATGGAAAGACCTGTGTGTTGTCCTTGTTAATGCAGACAGAGAAGAGCTCCAACTTCTTAATCATAGCCTCAATTTTGTCCCGCACATTGAATATAGTTGTGGAGAGTCCCTGTAATCCTAGATTCAGATCATTCAGGCGAGAAAAATCATCACCCAGATAGGCCAGTCGTGTGAGAAACTCGTCATCAGGCAAGCGGTCAGACGTGAAAATTATGGTCAGTAAAGAAAACTTTAAGCTTGTCTCTCAATTTAAAAAAACGTGTCAATACTTTGCCCCTTGATAACAGCGCACTTCTGTATGTTGTAAAAGCGTTACATGGTCGCTGCCCATATCATTGCGTAATGCAGAAAATACACGAGAGTTCAGGGGCCTTGCTTTAACAAACCATTATCACTGTAGTGTCCAAAACATATTTCAAGCTGTCAGGCATTCCCTTGGCAGCAAGAGCCTCTTGGTGGATGCTGCAGTGTACCCAAAAAGTGGCGTCGGTAGCAACTGCTTGTTACCACTCCACTATGTCTCCCTGTCATGGCTTTTGCGCCATCAGTACAGATACCAACACATCTTGACCACCAAAGTCCATTTGATGTCACAAAGCTGTCCAGTACTTTAAAAATATCCTCTCATGTTGTCCTGGTTTGCAGAAGAGGATGTCTTCCTTAATTGACCCCCCATAAACGTAACGAACATATACCAGGAGCTGTGCCAGGCCCACCACGTCTGTTGACTCATCCAGCTGTAACGCATATAATTCACTGCCTTGTATGCAAAGCAGTAATTGTTTCAAATCATCTCCTGCCATGTCACTGATGCATTGTGAAACAGTGTTATTTGATGAAGGCATTGCCTGTATTGTTTTTTTTTGTTGGCCTTTTCCCCCAGCATTGTCCTAGCCATATCTGTGGCAGCAGGAAGAATTAAGTCCTCCACAATAGTATAGGGCTTGCCTGTCCTAGCCACTCGGTAGCTCACCATATAAGACGCTTCTAGCCCCTTCTTATTAATGGTATCTGTTGCCTTTATACATGTCTTACTACTCGAAAGTCGTCTTTATTCTCGCACAAAAAAACTCCCGTGGCTTATTTTTCAAATTGTTTTGTTTCTAAATGTCTGCGCAAGAGTGAAGGTTTCCCACGAGAGAGTAACGGTTAATGTGATTGGATGTCAATTATTTGACTAGGCTACCTGTATTTGACTTTGTTGTTATTTCGCGGGAATACTTGGTTTAATTACATTTTTGTCAGCGAAATGAGGCTATTCAGGCGAGGGGGGGAAAAAACCACATCCAAATGTATTGCCCCGTTGGAAAATATAAATGGACTGTGAAAATGTGAAGGGGGGGGAAAAAATGTGCATCACTTTTTTATTTGGCGTACCCCCGACGACATTGCGCGTACCCCAGTTTGTGAATACATGGGCTAGAGCGTACGTGACAAAACCATGAGTAGAGTTGAAAATGTGATTGGAAGCCCATTTCACTTGTACTTTTTATTCAGTACATGAGAATTTGACCGAAAAGTTATTTTTATGTGCACTTCTGCTGGTGGGGGAAAATGCGCATGTTGTTTTTATGCAGATTTCTTAAATATTCACATCGGTTGCCAATTGGATGGAAACCTAGCTAGTAAAGAGAGTAGCCTGTGCCAATGGTTGTGGCCGGCTGGGCGCTACTGCGGCCGATGAGGGAAGGAAGAAACACTCATTGTGTTCATGAGTGTACTCAACTGCCTTCTTTATTAGGTCTGTGTGGGATACAACACACATTATACACTCATTCTTTCCACCTAACCTCAGTGTTTTGTTTGTCATCGGCTCACTTTTGTGTCAAGGCCCCCTTTCTACAGCATCCGGGGCAGTTGAGGGCAGACATCTCCATGGAAACCAATTGAAGCCAAGTTCTTTTGGGCAGGGTGGTGATCTCACTCACACCTAAGAAGTGATAGGGGAAGTAATACCTTTCTGAATGTGTTGTCGTAGATGCAGGCTGGTCTCACCGTAAAACAATATTTTTTTATTTTTTTACCAACAGCTGACTGGAGACGAGACGGCCGGGTATTCGTGCGACTGTCCTTTTCCTGCGGTCACATGGACTCTTAACCACGTGATGAATCTTTGTTGCTCCTTGCTGAAACAAGCAAGAGGTGTTGTAGCAAATGAGTACATGTAGAAGGCGCAGCAGCACACAATGTAACCTACGACAGCGCATGCAGTCAGGAGGAGAGGGGAAAATGTGCGTAAAAAAGAATAGACATTTTAATTGTATTATATTATTTGCTATTGGAACGGTTTTACAGAGACTGTGGTCATTTGGCAGGCCAATTGCCATCATGCAAAATTCCATCACAGCCCTACTCCGATCATAAGCCTATTCTATTGCAGGAAGGAACTGTAAGGACTTTGGTTTGTCAGTTGTGTAGATGGTTTTAAGCGTCAGATGTAGTGTGAGTGTCGGGGTGTTTTCTGAATGAATGTACTTTATTGATCCCCATGGAGGGGAGGGGAGGGGGGGTCATGTAAATGGTAATGAATGACGGCTGAAAATGTAGACTGAGAGGGAGTTCAATGCCTTTGAGCAATTGGGGCATGTAGTCCAGAGACAGACGCACAGCCGTTGTGCGCACATACGCATTTCCCCTTACTGGGTGACCACACGCCGCCGTTGCATCCAGTTACATTGTTCCCCGCTGAGTGTGATGTTGGTGAGCATGCCCAACGAGGTAGGCATCAGCTTGTTTTACCCAGCACTGAACTGAAGAGGAAGTGATGCTGATCATTAGCTAATCCTCGTGGAATCTGACCGTGTCAGAATAGGCTCTCTCTCTCTTTCTCCCTCTCGGCTGTCATCTGTGTCTGTCTTCAGCGCATGGGATAGTCCCTCCCAGGCTCTTTCCCCAATTCGTCTTGCGTCCTCACTCCTCAAAACGCATTGGCGGAGAAGGCCTGAGGGGCGGTACCTTGGATCTTCTCCCCTCCAATGTTTTTTTTATTTTTTTATTTTTTATTTCACCTTTATTTAACCAGGTAGGCAAATTGAGAACACGTTCTCATTTACAATTGCGACCTGGCCAAGATAAAGCAAAGCAGTTCGACACATACAACAACACATAGTTACACATGGAGTAGAACAAACATACAGTCAATAATACAGTGAAAAATAAGTCTATATACAATGTGAGCAAGTGAGGTGAGATAGGGGAGGTGAAGGCAAATAAAATATATTAATAAATAAAAATGTAAAAAAAGGCCATGGTGGCGAAGTAAATACAATATAGCAAGTAAAAAAAACACTGGAATGGTTGGTTTGCAGTGGAAGAAGGTGCAAAGTAGAGATAGAAATAATGGGGTGCAAAGGAGCAAAATAAATAAATACAGTAGGTAAAGAGGTAGTTGTTGGGCTAAATTATAGATGGGCTATGTACAGGTGCAGTAATCTATGAGCTGCTCTGACAGCTGGTGCTTAAAGCTAGTGAGGGAGATAAGTGTTTCCAGTTTCAGAGATTTTTGTAGTTCGTTCCAGTCATTGGCAGCAGAGAACTGGAAGGAGAGGCGGCCAAAGGAAGAATTGGTTTTGGGGGTGACCAGAGAGATATACCTGCTGGAGCGCGTGCTACGGGTGGGCGTTGCTATGGTGACCAGCGAGCTGAGATAAGGGGGGACTTTACCTAGCAGGGTCTTGTAGATGACCTGGAGCCAGTGGGTTTGGCGACGAGTGTGAAGCGAGGGCCAGCCAACGAGAGCGTACAGGTCGCAGTGGTGGGTAGTATATGGGGCTTTGGTGACAAAACGGATGGCACTGTGATAGACTGCATCCAATTTATTGAGTAGGGTTTTGGAGTCTATTTTGTAAATTACATCACCGAAGTCGAGAATTGGTAGGATGGTCAGTTTTACAAGGGTATGTTTGGCAGCATGAGTGAAGGATGCTTTGTTGCGGAATAGGAAGCCGATTCTAGATTTAACTTTGGATTGGAGATGCTTGATGTGAGTCTGGAAGGAGAGTTTACAGTCTAACCAGACACCTAGGTATTTGTAGTTGTCCACATATTCTAAGTCAGAGCCGTCCAGAGTAGTGATGTTGGACAGGCGGGCAGGTGCAGGCAGCGATCGGTTGAAGAGCATGCATTTAGTTTTACTTGTATTTAAGAGCAATTGGAGGCCACGGAAGGAGAGTTGTATGGCATTGAAGCTCACCTGGAGGGTTGTTAACACAGTGTCAAAAGAAGGGCCAGAAGTATACAGAATAGTGTCGTCTGCGTAGAGGTGGATCAGAGACTCACCAGCAGCAAGAGCGACATCATTGATGTATACAGAGAAGAGAGTCGGTCCAAGAATTGAACCCTGTGGCACCCCCATAGAGACTGCCAGAGGTCCGGACAACAGACCCTCCGATTTGACACACTGAACTCGATCAGAGAAGTAGTTGGTGAACCAGGCGAGGCAATCATTAGAGAAACCAAGGCTGTCGAGTCTGCCGATGAGGATGTGGTGATTGACAGAGTCAAAAGCCTTGGCCAGGTCAATGAATATGGCTGCACAGTACTGTTTCCTATCGATAGCGGTTAAGATATCCTTTATGACCTTGAGCGTGGCTGAGGTGCACCCATGACCAGCTCTGAAACCAGATTGCATAGCGGAGAAGGTATGGTGGGATTCGAGATGGTCGGTAATCTGTTTGTTGACTTGGCTTTCGAAGACCTTAGAAAGGCAGGGTAGGATAGATATAGGTCTGTAGCTGTTTGGGTCAAGAGTGTCCCCCCCTTTGAAGAGGGGGATAACCGCAGCTGCTTTCCAATCTTTGGGAATCTCAGACGACACGAAAGAGAGGTTGAAAAGGCTGGTAATAGGGGTGGCAACAATTTCAGCAGATAGTTTTAGAAAGAAAGGGTCCAGATTATCTAGCCCGGCTGATTTGTAAGGGTCCAGATTTTGCAGCTCTTTCAGAACATCAGCTGACTGTATTTGGGAGAAAGAGAAATGGGGAAGGCGTGGGCGAGTAGCAGAGGGGAGGCCAGTGCTGTTGACCGGGGTAGGGGTAGCCAGGTGGAAAGCATGGCCAGCCGTAGAAAAATGCTTGTTGAAATTCTCAATTATAGTGGATTTGTCGGTGGTGACAGTGTTTCCTATCTTCAGTGCAGTTGGAAGCTGGGTGGAGGTGTTCTTATTCTCCATGGACTTTACAGTGTCCCAGAACTTTTTTGAGTTTGTGTTGCAGGAAGCAAATTTCTGCTTGAAAAAGCTAGCCTTGGCTTTTCTAACTGCCTGTGTATACTGGTTTCTAGCTTCCCTGAAAAGTTGCATATCACGGGGGCTGTTCGATGCTAATGCAGAACGCCATAGGATGTTTTTCTGTTGGTTAAGGGCAGTCAGGTCAGGAGAGAACCAAGGGCTATATCTGTTCCTGGTTCTAAATTTCTTGAATGGGGCATGCTTATTCAAGATGGTGAGGAAGGCATTTTTAAAAAATATCCAGGCATCCTCTACTGACGGGATGAGATCAATATCCTTCCAGGATACCTCGGCCAGGTCGATTAGAAAGGCCTGCTCGCTGAAGTGTTTCAGGGAGCGTTTGACAGTGATGAGTGGAGGTCGTTTGATCGCTGACCCATTACGGATACAGGCAATGAGGCAGTGATCGCTGAGATCTTGGTTGAAAACAGCAGAGGTGTATTTGGAGGGCAAGTTGGTTAGGATGATGTCTATGAGGGTACCCGTGTTTACGGAATTGGGGTGATACCTGGTAGGTTCATTGATAATTTGTGTGAGATTGAGGGCATCAAGCTTAGATTGTAGGATGGCTGGGGTGTTAAGCATGTTCCAATTTAGGTCGCCTAGCAGCACAAGCTCTGAAGATAGATGGGGGGCAATCAGTTCACATATGGTGTCCAGAGCACAGCTGGGGGCAGAGGGTGGTCTATAGCAGGCGGCAACAGTGAGAGACTTGTTTTTAGAGAGGTGGATTTTTAAAAGTAGAAGTTCAAATTGTTTGGGAACAGACCTGGATAGTAAAACAGAACTCTGCAGGCAATCCTTGCAGTAGATTGCAACACCGCCCCCTTTGGCCGTTCTATCTTGTCTGAAAATCTTGTAGTTAGGGATGAAAATGTCAGAATTTTTGGTGGTCTTCCTAAGCCAGGATTCAGACACGGCTAAAACATCTGGGTTGGCAGAGTGTGCTAAAGCAGTGAACAAAACAAACTTAGGGAGGAGGCTTCTAATGTTAACATGCATGAAACCAAGGCTATTACGGTTACAGAAGTCATCAAAAGAGAGCGCCTGGGGAATAGGAGTGGAGCTAGGTACTGCAGGGCCTGGATTCACCTCTACATCACCAGAGGAACAGAGGAGGAGTAGGATAAGGGTACGGCTAAAAGCTATGAGAATTGGTCGTTTAGAACGTCTAGAACAGAGAGTAAAAGGAAGTTTCTGGGGGCGATAAAATAGCTTCAAGGAATAATGTACAGACAAAGGTATGGTAGGATGTGAATACAGTGGAGGTAAACCTAGGTAATGAGTGATGATGAGAGAGATATTGTCTCTAGAAACATCATTGAAACCAGGTGATGTCATCGCATATGTGGGTGGTGGAACTGAGAGGTTGGATATATAGTGAGCAGGGCTAGAGGCTCTACAGTGAAATAAGCCAATAAACACTAACCAGAACAGCAATGGACAAGGCATATTTACATTAAGGAGAGGCATGCTTAATCGAGTGATCATAAGGGTCCAGTGAGTAGAGGTTGGTTGGGGTCACGGCGATCCAGACAGCTGGCCGGGTAGCTGGCTATCGGTAGCAAGATAACATAGGATGGAGGTCTGTTTTATTTTATTTATTTATTTTATTTTTTGTCACCTCGTTCGTTTCCGTCGGTAGATTAGTGGGGTTCCGTGTGGTAGAGGGGATCGATCCAATTGGAAAAATAGATATAGTGACCCAAGAAAAAAAAGAAAAAAAAATTGTCCGGTGTACTTATTTAGATAGCAGCCGATAAGACAGCTAATAATTAGCAGATGGGTATTCAGAAACGTCGCAATGGAAAAGCCTGTTGAAACCACCTCGGACAATTACGTCGGCAGACCAGTCGTGATGGATCGGCGGGGCTCCGTGTCGGCAATAAAGGGTCCAGTCCAATTGGCAAAAGAGGTATTGTAGCCCAAGAATTCGCTGGTAGACCTCTTCGGCTAGCCGGCAGATGGGCCTAGCTCGAGGCTAGCTCAAGGCTAACTGGTGCTTGTTTCGGGACAGAGGTGTTAGCCAGTAGTAGCCACTCGGTTGTAGCTAGCTAGCTACGATGATCCGGTGTAATTGTCCAGAGCTTGCGTCAGGAATCCGGTGATGTGGTAGAGAAAAAGCAGTCCTATATGCTCTGGGTTGATATCGCGCCTGCAGACTGGCAGGTATTGGCCCGAGCTGAAGCTGGCTGGTGTCCGAGTTAAGGGTGAAGACCGCAGCAGTGGCTAACTGACTACTAGCTAGTTATCTGGCTAGCTTCTGATTGGGGTTACGGTTCTAAAGTATAAAAAATAGCAGATCCGTACCACATTGGGTGAGGCGGGTTGCGGGAATGTATATTCAGTTCCTAGATGGAAAGTGAAATTAAAATATATACGAAATGTATACAAAAAATACGAGGACTATTTACGCGGGACAAGACGAGACGGGACAAGACAAACACACGTCCGACTGCTACGCCATCTTGGAACATCTAATGTGATTTGAGAAAGGTGAAGAAAGACGAATTTGAGGAAGAATTCCCAGATCAAGCAGCTAGTTTGTTGGTTGAGTTGGTGGGAGGTCCTCCACAGCTAGGTCAATGGTCCAGAAGTCAAGACTTCTCCTGGACAGTGGAAACCAGAGAGAGAGACTAGAGACTTGAACACAGGCCCAGTGAGGATGCTACTTGTAAAATGCATCCTTCCTTCCTTCCTTCCTTCCTTGAAGTTTAATGATGACAGGTTTAACACGATTACGGTAGAAAGATAGATAGGTGTACGCCAAGGTGTGTGTGTGTATATATAGATAGTGTATGCCAAGGTGTGTGTGTGGTCATATATATATATATATATATATCACTGCTCAAAAAAATAAAGGGAACACTTAAACAACACAATGTAACTCCAAGTCAATCACACTTCTGTGAAATCAAACTGTCCACTTAAGAAGCAACACTGATTGACAATAAATTTCACATGCTGTTGTGCAAATGGAATAGACAACAGGTGGAAATTATAGGCAATTAGCAAGACACCCCCAATAAAGGAGTGGTTCTGCAGGTGGTGACCACAGACCACTTCTCAGTTCCTATGCTTCCTGGCTGATGTTTTGGTCACTTGAATGCTGGCGGTGCTTTCACTCTAGTGGTAGCATGAGACGGAGTCTACAACCCACACAAGTGGCTCAGGTAGTGCAGCTCATCCAGGATGGCACATCAATGCGAGCTGTGACAAGAAGGTTTGCTGTGTCTGTCAGCGTAGTGTCCAGAGCATGGAGGCGCTACCAGGAGACAGGCCAGTACATCAGGAGACGTGGAGGAGGCCGTAGGAGGGCAACAACCCAGCAGCAGGACCACTACATCCGCCTTTGTGCAAGGAGGTGCACTGCCAGAGCCCTGCAAAATGACCTCCAGCAGGCCACAAATGTGCATGTGTCTGCTCAAACGGTCAGAAACAGACCCCATGAGGGTGGTATGAGGGCCCGACGTCCACAGGTGGGGGTTGTGCTTACAGCCCAACACCGTGTAGGACGTTTGGCATTTGCCAGAGAACACCAAGATTGGCAAATTCGCCACTGGTGCCCTGTGCTCTTCACAGATGAAAGCAGGTTCATACTGAGCACATGTGACAGACGTGACAGAGTCTGGAGACGCCGTGGAGAACGTTCTGCTGCCTGCAACATCCTCCAGCATGACCGGTTTGGCGGTGGGTCAGTCATGGTGTGGGGTGGCATTTCTTTGGGGGAACGCACAGCCCTCCATGTGCTCTCCAGAGGTAGCCTGACTGCCATTAGGTACCGAGATGAGATCCTCAGACCCCTTGTGAGACCATATGCTGGTGCGGTTGGCCCTGGGTTCCTCCTAATGCAAGACAATGCTAGACCTCATGTGGCTGGAGTGTGTCAGCAGTTCCTGCAAGAGGAAGGCATTGATGCTATGGACTGGCCCGCCCGTTCCCCAGACCTGAATCCAATTGAGCACATCTGGGACATCATGTCTCGCTCCATCCACCAACGCCACGTTGCACCACAGACTGTCCAGGAGTTGGCGGATGCTTTAGTCCAGGTCTGGGAGGATATCCCTCAGGAGACCATCCGCCACCTCATCAGGAGCATGCCCAGGCGTTGTAGGGAGGTCATACAGGCACGTGGAGGCCACACACACTACTGAGCCTCATTTTGACTTGTTTTAAGGACATTACATCAAAGTTGGATCAGCCTGTAGTGTGGTTTTCCACTTTATTTTGAGTGTGACTCCAAATCCAGACCTCCATGGGTTGATAAATTTGATTTCCATTGATAATTTCTGTGTGATTTTGTTGTCAGCACATTCAACTATGGAAAGAAAAAAGTATTTAATAAGAATATTTCATTCATTCAGATCTATGATGTGTTATTTTAGTGTTCCCTTTATTTTTTTGAGCAGTGTATATTTAGTACCAGTCAAAAATTTGGACACCTTCTCATTCAAAGGTTTTTTATTTTTACTATTTTCTAGACATCAAAACTATTAAATTACACATGGAATCATGTACTAACCAAAAAAAGTGTTCAACAAATCAAAATATATTTGACATTCTTCAAAAGTAGCCACCCTTTGCCTTGATGACAGCTTTGCACAGTCTTGGCATTTTCTCAACCAGCTTCATGATGAATGCTTTTCCAACAGTCTTGAAGGACTTTCCACATACTGTATGCTGAGTACTTGTTGGCTGCTTTTCTTTCACTCTGCGGTCCAACTCATCCCAAACCATCTCAATTGGGTTGAGGTCAGGTGATTGTGGAAGCCAGGTCATCTGATGCAGCACTCCATCACTCTCCTTCTTGGTCAAATAACCCTTGAGGTGTGTTTTGGGTCATTGTCCTGTTGAAAAACAAATGATAGTCCCACTAAGCCCAAACCAGATGGGATGGCGTATCACTGCAGAATTCTGTGGCAGCCATGCCGGTTAAGTGTGCCTTGAATTCTAAATATCACAGACAGTGTCACCAGCAAAGCATCACCACACCACTGCCATGATCTCAAATTTGAGACTCATCATACCAAAGGACAGATTTCCACCAGTCTAATGTCCATTGCTTGTGTTTCTTGGCCCAAACAAGTCTCTTCTTCTTATTGGTGTGCTTTAGTAGTGGTTTATTTGTGTCAATTCAACCACAAAGGCCTTATTTACTCAGTCTCCTCTGAACAGTTGATGTTGAGATGTGTCTGTTACTTGAACTCTTTTATTTGGGCTGCAATCTGAGGTGCAGTTAACTCTAATGAACGTATCCTCTGCAGCAGAAGTAACTCTGGGTCTTCCTTTCCTGTTGCAGTCCTCAACCAGTTTCATCATAGGTATTTGCGGAAATTTTCCACATTGACTGACCTTCATGTCTTAAGCAATACCACCCCTACCTTGTCAACACATGATTGGCTCAAATGCATTAAGTAGGAAGAAATTCCACAAAATAACTTTTTTAACAACCCACACATGTTAATTGTAACGCATTCCAGGTGACTACCTCACGAAGCTGGTTGAGAGAATGCCAAGAGTGTGCAAAGGGTGGCTACTTCGAAGAATTTCACAATATCAAGTATATTTAGACTTGTTTAACACTTATTTTTCGTTACTACATGATTCCATGTGTTATTTCATAGTTTAGATTTTTTTCCCACTATTATTCTACAATGTAGAAAATAGTAAAAATAAAGAAAAACCCTGTCCAAACGTTTGACTGGTTCTGTGTGTGTGTGTGTATATATATATATATATATATATATATATATATATATATATATATACACAGCATGATACTAATATAGGCTGTGTCCCAAATGGCAACATATTCCCTAGAAAGTGCACTACCCTATAGGCCCTGGTCAAAAGCGGTGCACTACATAGGGATCCACTGAGATTACTATATATATATATATATATATATATATATATATATATATATATATATATAGTAATCTCAGTCCATCACCTGGTACCCACTAGTCCTTATCAGATGATCACATACCTTAGGCTGTAGAGGGGGAGGGGACGGATACGTATTGTTGGTCATACGTGAGTGGTTCTGATTGCGTATCTCCTCGCAACCCCAAAAATGAGGTGGACGCAGGGAGGGCGTAGCACTGCGGTGAGTCATATTGTGTGTCTGTGCTTCTGTTTCCTCCCCACGGCAGTAAGACATACTCCACTGATTAGGCAATCATCCGCACTCATGTTACATTCACTCACTCTCTGTGTGTGTATGTGCCCGCCCATTTTGCTCAATATGTGTAATCTCTATCTAGATCTCAGTACTATGACAGCCTAGGCAGAGACACCCTTTTCCTGGCAAGATTCTACTGCTGCAGGCTAACCATCTTTGCGTCCCAAATGGCTCCCTATGTAGTGCACTGCTTTTGACCAGGGCCCATAGGGTAGTGCACTTTCTAGGGAATATGTTGCCATTTGGGACACAGCCTATATTAGTATCATGCTGTGTCCCCAATACTCTTAGATAGCATCTATTTCACTCAGATAACCATTGGCTTGTATCACTCAGACCAGTCTTCTCTCTTACAAGTAAAGCCAGAGGTGTTCCCGATCATGTGAACTGACTAGGAAAAACGCTGGGCCTCATTTTATATGGCTATAACTAGCTAGCACCGTGGGTTTTCCTTGGTCTGGTCGGGGAAAAACTCCTGGTCGGCCTAGCTACCTCCATTATGATGAAGGAAAGGAGATGAGGATACTAGGAGGTTAATGAATCCGATTGGGACGTAGCCCAGAGCAGAGGTCTATATATTTCTCACATTCGATGGGAACTTAGCCCAAAGCAGAGGAGAAGTTCATATTAGAGGTGGACCGATTATGATTTTTCAATGCCGATACCGATTATTGGAGGACCAAAAATGCCGAAACCGATTAATCGGACGATTTTTTTAATTTATTTGTAACAATGACAATTACAACAATACTGAATGAACACTTATTTTAACTTAATATAATGCATCAATAAAATCTATTTAGCCTCAAATAAATAATGAAACGTTCAATTTGGTTTAAATAATGCACAAACAAAGTGTTGGAAAGAAAGTAAAAGTGCAATATGTGCCATGTAAGAAAGCTAACGTTTAAGTTCCTTGCTCAGAACATGAGAACATGAAAGCTGGTGGTTCCTTTTAACATGAGTCTTCAATATTCCCAGGTAAGAAGTTTTAGGTTGTAGTTATTATAGGAATTATAGGACTATTTCTCTCTATACGATTTGTATTTCATATACCTTTGACTATTGGATGTTCTTATAGGCACTTTAGTATTTCCAGTGTAACAGTATAGCTTCCGTCCCTCTCCTCACTCCTACCTGGGCTCGAACCAGGAACACATCGACAACAGCCACCCTCGAAGCAGCGTTACCCATGCAGAGCAAGGGGAACAACTACTCCAAGTCTCAGAGCGAGTGACGTTTGAAACACTATTAGCGCGCACCCCGCTAACTAGCTAGCCATTTCACATCGGTTACACCAGCCTAATCTCGGGAGTTGATAGGCTTGTAGTCATAAACAGCGCAATGCTTGAAGCACAACGAAGAGCTGCTGGCAAAACACACGAAAGTGCTGTTTGAATGAATGCTTACGAGCCTGCTGGTGCCTACCATCGCTCAGTCAGACTGCTCTATCAAATCATAGACTTAATTATAACCTAATAACACACAGAAATACGAGCCTTTGGTCATTAAAATGGTTGAATCCGGAAACTATCATTTCGAAAACAAAACGTTTATTCTTTCAGTGAAATATGGAACTGTTCCGTATTTTATCTAACGGGTGGCATCCCTAAGTCTATTGCTGTTACATTGTACAACCTTCAATGTTATGTCATAATTATGTACAATTCTGGCAAATTAATGACGGTCTTTGTTAGGAATAAATGGACTTCACACAGTTCCCAATGAGCCAGGCGGCCCAAACTGCTGCATATACCCTGACTGCTTGCACGGAACGCAAGAGAAGTGACAATTTCCCTAGTTATAAGAAATGCATGTTAGCAGGCAATATTAACTACATTTGCAGGTTTAAAAATATATACTTGTGTATTGATTTTAAAGAAAGGCATTGATGTTTATGGTTAGGTACATTGGTGCAACGACAGTGCTTTTTTCACAAATGCGCTTGTTAAATCATCACTCGTTTGGAGAAGTAGGCTGTGATTCAATGAGAAATTAACAGGCACCGCATCGATTATATGCAACGCAGGACACGCAAGATAAACTAGTTTCATCATCCATGTGTATTTAACTAGTGATTATGTTAAGATTGATTGTTTTTTATAAGATAAGTTTAATGCTAGCTAGCAACTTACCTTGGCTTCTTGCGTAACAGGTAGTCAGCCTGCCACGCAGGCTCCTCGAGGAGTGCAATGTAAGGCAGGTGGTTAGAGCGTTGGACTAGTAACCGGAAGGTTGCAAAAACGAATCCCCGAGCTGACAAGGTAAAGATCTGTCGTTCTGCCCCTGAACAAGGCAGTTAACCCACTGTTCCTAGGCCGTCATTGAAAATAAGAATGTGTTCTTAACTGACTTGCCTAGTTAAATAAAGGTGTAATTAAAAGATAAATAAATAGGCAAATCGGTGTCCAAAAATACCGATTACCGATTGTTATGAAAACTTGAAATCGGCCCTAATTAATCGGCCATTACGATTAATCGGCCATTACGATTAATCGGTCGACCTCTAGTTCATATGTTACAGACATACCAGGGATTGTTCTATTGTTACTATCCTGTCTTTCCCTCCTCTTTCCCTCTTCCTTATGCTGGAGATGTAGATTCCAGAAGGAGAGGGAGAGAGGGATCAGTCATAGGTGATAGTCAAAGTCCAAAATTAACATTTTAGGGTTAGGCCAAGGAGGCGGATCGGGGGTGAGGCCTTGTGACAGCCTAGTGTCCTGTCTAGGGGGTGTACTTATACCTCCAAGCTGCCACCCACTACAGAGACAGGCCTAGGCCCTATCGCTGTTCTGGCTTGGAAGAGGCTTACTTGGTCTGTGTCCCAAATTACAGTGCAGTAATATCTAACAGTGAATATCTAACAGTTTCACAACATATACCCAAAATACTCGTACATCTAAGTAAGGAATGGATTAAGAATATATATATATATCTGTCAAAGCGGCATTGGACTAAGATACAGTGGCGTGGTATGGAGTACAGTATATACATATGAGGTGGGTGATGCAATATTTACAAACAATTGAAGTGACTTAAGATACCGTAGAATAGTGCGGCGTGCGGTTTATACATGTGAGATGAGTAATGCAAGATAGGGAAATGTTACTGAAGTGGCCAGTGATTCCTAATCTATGTCTATAGGCAGCCGCCTCTGATGTGCTCCATGTGCATTAGTGTTTGAATGATTCAGGGTCACCGGTCTGACTGTCACCGTCACTTCCAGTCTGCATAGCTGAGCCTGATACCTACAGGCATGTCCCCTATTCGTCAGCCCGTTTAGAACCACATCGCCCTAATTACAGACCTGGCCGGCGTAAGAGGCGGCACATTGGAGAAAAAAACGTTTCAAAAAGCGTTGTGCATTGGAAACGTTTTTTATTGGACTAGTTCAGTTCGTCCTTCCCCCTGTCTGTCTGTTTTTCTTCTGTTTGGTGCCTGATGAATACGACCCTGGGAAGGACCGGTGTTGAGTTGACTACTTCAACTGTCGAAGGGGAGATAGGGAGCGCCTAATTGGTTGAGGAACGTACAGTTCAACCCAATACAATTTCTAAGCACTTTGAGATTGAGGAAAAAGCACTAAGCCACTATAAATGCAAATTCTGTTCACGAATCATAATAACTTGCTGATGTTTGCACTCTAATAAGGACTTAGGACTTGGGAGTGAAATTCATGAGTCTGAATGGAGCTTGATCTCTGGTGCTGCATCTTATCGCTGTCTTCTCACCTAATGTGGCGCACAATGGGCTGTGTTCTGGGCCAAACCTCTTTTCGACAGAGGAGGTAGGCCTTCTGGGGAAAAACGGCAAAATGAGCGCTCTCATTTTCGTGTCAACCGTGGTGTCCTTCGCAGGCCCAGACACACAGTCACAGTCACGCACGTTCACTCTGTCTCACTCGTGCGTTCACGGTTCGCGCCCTCTAACATGGGGGTTGTGTCTGAATGGCACATGGGGCTCTGGTTATTGGGCTCAACTCCCATTTTGAGTTGGCTAATTATGAAAAGCGTCATCTCTCAACACCTTGTCATACACTGTTTGGAGACGAGGGACGGGACACTTTTTTTTATGTGTCTTTTTTTGTTCTCACACTCTTTCAGATGAATCCCTGGAGGGCTAACGGAATGTCTGCCAGACCCAATCACACACCTTGTTTTTATGGATTCGTTTTTTTAGGAACCAGAATGATTGCTGGCCGAGAACATTATATATATATATATTGCCCACAGACGCACTCACGGTTGACGGACTCACTCGCGCGCTCACACACACAGTGACAACAGCAGATAACTTCCACAGCAGAAGCCAGGTGAACAACCGACGCATTCCTGCTAGACTAGTTGGTGCTCGACATTGAATGCTGTTTGTTTACGATGAAGTCCCATACATAGAGTTGGCTGTGGTTCACGATGGCGCTAAAGACGTGTATCTCTCTCCCCCACGCTTTTCCTCTCCCTCTCTTTCCCCTCTCTCTTATTCCCACCCTCCCCTCTCTCTCTCCCCATCCCTCTCTCTCATCTGTCTCTCTCCCCACTCTCCTCCTCTCCGTCCCTATAGGAGCTGTGTCCCAGCAGACGTCTAGAGGCCGTGCGCCAGACGTATCTGACTAAAGAGAGGAGGATCACCAGTGACACGCCAGCGGGAGTGGAGAGAAAAGAAAGACCGTGCCTATTGGAAAACCTGTTGGATTTAAACTCTTTTTTTTATTACAGATTATCACATTGCTCTCCTAACTGCCACACTCCCCCTTTACACACACACACACATACACACACACACACACACACGCAGAATCACACACACTCCTCTAGAAGTAGCCCTAGAGAGTCACATAAACATCTCACAGTCACTCAGACACGCCCTCCGAGACCCAGAGTTGCTTTCCAGGGGTCGTAGTGGGAGGGTGTGCCCCCCCCCCCCCCTCTCGGTGCACTCCGCTGGGGGACGGAAGTAGAGGAATGGCCCTGGGGGAATGGGAATGGCTGGCTGGCTGCCTCGCTCAGTGAGACGGCGGCTTATGTAACTAACGGCCCTCCTCATCCTCCTCTCCTTGGCTAGCTAACACAGCTGGGCCTTGGGTGTCTACAGACACTGGGGAGGAGCTCTTCATCAACCTCCATTAGGGAGATTCAGCTTCCAGCTTCTAATCTTCAGGCCCTTCCTCTCTGGGCTCAATTTCACATTGCTTTTATTTTTAAATATTTTTGTTTTTGTTTTTCTTTAACCATTTTTCAGGAGGATCTTTCAGGGTGTTTTGGATATGCGCCCCCTCACGGACTACTGCAGGTTACAGGGACACACACAATTTGACCTGCGTACACGTCTTCTTCCACCCACACCTGTAGCAGGTGGGATCGACCTCTGAGGCTTCCCGCTCGTCTCCCGTTGGCTCAGGGATGCCCCGACCAGGAAGAACAAAGTCTGAGCGTCCGCCTACGAGCACATTGGCGTTTTGAAGACGCTGTTTTGGACCCGAAGGGACGGCCATTTTTATTTAGTGAGGAAACTCCTTGACTTCCAGAGCAGCGACAGGACTGCTCGATATTAGTCTCCGCTGATTTGTCGCTCTTGTTCTGATGATGTTTTGTTTTTCCCGTCTCCTCTGAGGATTGAGCCAGCCAGGGAGCAGAATACACAGAGACACGAATCCCACTTGGATACAATCAAAGGCCATTTTGCTCTCCTTTTCTCTCTCTCTCTCTCTTTTTCTCTCTCTCTCTCTTTTTCTCTCTCTCTCTCACTCTCCCCCCCTTTGTTTACCCGTTTACACATTAGACCAGCTACAGTGATACCTTTCCATCGAGGCAGAAAATAAACTGTTAAGTTGCGATCTTTTTACGTCTTGACCCGCGTCAAATCCCCAAAAAAACCTTGCAATCGATCTCTACCTCTCGATCGCTCCATCCCCTTTTGACAACATCTGTGTCCGAGCCAAATTCATACTCAGTCGGTCTATACCACAGACAGAATAGGGTACAGACCCGAACAGGCTACAGACTGAACCGTACAATCTACAGACGGAAGCAATCTGTCATCTTCGTCTGGAAGGGGAGAAGGTTATTGGGTCTGAATGTCATTGAACTGAACCAGAGGTCGTTGAAATCTTAAGTTATTGATGCGGGCTTTCATTGAACAGGGAACGTATAGCAGGTCAACCGAAGCGATCTGCCTCATCCTCTGTACCTAACTGACATTTTGATCCCTCAAAGTTTTTTATTTTTTTTATTTTACCGTTTATGAGTCTAAGGACTAGATGAGAGTGAGATTGTAATGAATAAAGAAGAAATGTACGTTTTTAAAACGGCTTCACCAAATCATATACATTCTGCTTTACTGAGACATCCTACTTCTTTTCTTTAGAAAAGGGAGGGTCCAGGATTTTTCTAAACCACACCGACACAATCAAGCCATATCACAGCTTTTATTTTTTATTGCACAATTTTATTTTTGTATCGTACAATCACTACGCCTTCAATTAAGTTATTTACCTCTCGCAACGCGCACATTTCTTGAAATTCCTTTTAAAAATGTCAAGATATTTACCCAAATCCGCTGTAAGGAACCATTGTTAAAGACGAAAAGAGAAACCAAGCAATTTAAAAGTATCGGCCCATAATTGAGCACAACTTGTCGTCGTCCTCCAATATAAGCTCGATCTTATGAGAACACGTCTTTTAAATAGTGGCTCTGTTTAGCTTCATGTTCCAGTCTACTTTTATGTTGACCTGTGTGTTGTCCGGAGGACAACAAAACAAAAGGCCTTCTAGTGGAGTCTCTTTAAGCCTTTAGCTGTCAGAGTCCATCTCAATCAAATCCCCCCCCCCCCCCATCTGTTTTATCTCCCCCTTTCAAATACCCTCTATCTCTGTCTTATCTCCCCCTTTCAAATACCCTCTATCTCTGTCTTATCTCCCCCCTTTCAAATACCCTCTGTCTTATCTTACCCCCTCCTCTCAGACAAGGCCGAAGGTCAAGTCGAATAGACGTCCCACAACTTGAAGCAAAAGGACAGAGTTGTTTTATGAACACGCGGTTTAGGGAGGGCCGCTCTACCCTTTCTTTCTCTTCATCCCCCTCTTTCCGGTGAACATGCAGAGGCGTGGGTCTTCTCTCGCCCTGGTCCGATTGAGAAGGGGACTCCTCTACCTCCCTCTCTAACCCCGTCAATCCCTCTCCCTCTCTCTCTGCCCTTTCTCTTAATCTCTCCCTCTTTATCTATAATCCATCCACACACCCCAGACAAATCCCCCTCCCTTCCCTCCCTGAGTAATCCCCTCCCCTCTCCCCCTGTGTGATGCCGGGCAGCAGTAAGAGTGGGGGTGTGGGTGGCCTCCCCTCGCCCCCCCACACCCCGTCCCGGCCACTTCGCCCGTCCCGCTACGTGCCCGTGTCGGCGGCGACGGCCTTCCTGGTGGGATCCACCACGCTCTTCTTCTGCTTCACGTGAGTATGACCAAACCACACACTCATACACACGTCATACACAGACGCTCTAACGCACAGCGTGTACACGTCCTACACAAGTCTCTCACACACACACACACACACACACACACACACACACACACAAGACCGTCTCCTCAAACACACCCACACCTTTACATAAACACTGCTATCACCACACACACCCTCACTTGGTTTGTTCTCTGCCTGTCTAGAAAGACACTCACATGCACATCAGTCCTCACACACCAGTCCCCTACGGCCTGTGGTGCGACAGTTATTGAGTAGTGCACCATCAGTCAACCCCTGGCAATGGGACGGGGCAGAGCAACGTCAGACGTAAAGACACGCACTCCTCTCTCTACTCAACATGCTCCTCAGCTCTCTCTCTCTACTCAACATGTTCCTCAGCTCTCTCTCTCTCTCTACTCAATATGTTCCTCAGCTCTCTCTCTCTCTCTACTCAATATGCTCCTCAGCTCTCTCTCTCTCTCTACTCAATATGCTCCTCAGCTCTCTCTCTCTACTCAATATGCTCCTCAGCTCTCTCTCTCTCTCTACTCAATATGCTCCTCAGCTCTCTCTCTCTACTCAATATGCTCCTCAGCTCTCTCTCTCTACTCAATATGCTCCTCAGCTCTCTCTCTCTACTCAATATGCTCCTCAGCTCTCTCGCTCTCTCTGCTCTCTCTCTCTCTACTCAACATGCTCCTCAGCTCTCTCTCTCTACTCAACATGCTCCTCAGCTCTCTCTCTACTCAACATGCTCCTCAGCTCTCTCTCTCTACTCAACATGCTCCTCAGCTCTCTCTCTCTACTCAATATGCTCCTCAGCTCTCTCTCTCTGCTCTCTTTCTCTCTACTCAACATGCTCCTCAGCTTTCTCTCACTCTCACACACACACACACACATACACACACATTGAGTGTGTGACGGTAGTAGTGCAGAGTAGGATAGACAGGACAGATCAACGTCAGGGTGTGTGTGTGTGGAGGTCGTCTCCTGTCAGTGTGTCTGGAGCGGCCTGTCAGTTCATAGCTCTACTCCAGATAACAACAACCACCACCACCATGCTGGAATAGAGGGAAAATAGGCCAGCATCTGTCACCCTTAATAAAGAGCTGTCCTTCTCTCGCTCTCTCTCTGTCCCTCTCTCTTTTTTCTCTCTCTGTCCCTGTCCTTCTATATCTATCTCATCCTCTCTCTCTTTCCCCTCGCTCTTTTTTTGCTATCCGTCTCCCTCTGAATATGCTCAACTCGGTTTAATCAGAAAGTGCTTTATTCACTAGACAAATGCAGTCTTTGCTAAACCTAGCGTGAACTCTCTCTCTTTCAGGGTGTTGGCCCGTTGTCCATGCGACATGCGGGTCACCCCATTCCCATGGCAATGCGACAAGCTGTTCCTAAACAGATACTGTTGACAATTTTGCTCCTGTCGTGCCACTGCCCTCCCTGTCAAAGACACAGTTTTAAAGGGCCACTCCTTCATTAAAACATTTCTTTACACCAAAAAAAACACAACGAAATGGCAGCCCTGCCACTTGGTTTGCTATGAAGCTGAAAGATGGGGCAGGACGAATGTATCCCCTCTCAAATTCATAGATGGAGCTTACTGTCAACAATGCTACCGTGATATTCCTTCCTTTTACTGAGGTGTTCAGAGGCAACGGGGGCATTGCTGTGGTTCTTGTTATGAGTAAAGACAATTGATCTAACTCCCCCCCCCCCCCCCCCCCCCCCCCCCCCCCCCCCCCCCCCCCCCCCCCACTCTCGTCTTCTCCCTCCCTCACTCTTTCAGGTGTCCATGGCTGTCGGAGCAGTTCTCGGTTGCCGTGCCGATCTACAACTGTGTCATCTTCCTGTTCGTCCTTGCCAACTTCTGCATGGCCACCTTCATGGACCCGGGCATCTTCCCCAGAGGTGTGTGTGTGTGTGTTGCACAGATGTATAACAACACCAGCCTCTTCCATCTCATGCTCTCTGCAAACTCTCTGTATGACTGTCTACTGCCAATGCAGTGTAGTATAGTATTGAGGTGTGTGTTCATGCTGGTCTAGTAAGGGGGTGTGTGTGTGTTCATGCTGATCTAGTAAGGGGATGTGTGTGTGTGTTCATGCTGGTCTAGTAAGGGGATGTGTGTGTGTTCATTCTGATCTAGTAAGGGGGGATGTGTGTGTGTGTTCATGCTGATCTAGTAAGGGGGGATGTGTGTGTGTGTGTTCATGCTGGTCTAGTAAGGGGATGTGTGTGTTCATGCTGGTCTAGTAAGGGGATGTGTGTGTGTTCATGCTGGTCTAGTAAGGGGATGTGTGTGTGTTCATGCTGGTCTAGTAAGGGGATGTGTGTGTGTTCATTCTGATCTAGTAAGGGGGGATGTGTGTGTGTGTTCATGCTGATCTAGTAAGGGGGGATGTGTGTGTGTGTTCATGCTGATCTAGTAAGGGGGGATGTGTGTGTGTGTTCATGCTGATCTAGTAAGGGGGGATGTGTGTGTGTGTTCATGCTGGTCTAGTAAGGGGATGTGTGTGTTCATGCTGGTCTAGTAAGGGGATGTGTGTGTGTGTGTTCATGCTGGTCTAGTAAGGGGATGTGTGTGTTCATGCTGGTCTAGTAAGGGGATGTGTGTGTTCATGCTGGTCTAGTAAGGGGATGTGTGGGTGTTCATGCTGGTCTAGTAAGGGGATGTGTGGGTGTTCATGCTGGTCTAGTAAGGGGATGTGTGTGTTCATGCTGGTCTAGTAAGGGGATGTGTGGGTGTTCATGCTGGTCTAGTAAGGGGATGTGTGTGTGTTCATGCTGGTCTAGTAAGGGTGTGTGTGTGTGTGTGTGTGTGTGTGTATTCATGCTGGTCTAGTAAGGGAGTGTGTGTGTGTATTTATGCTGGTCTAGTAAGGGGGTGTGTGTGTGTATTCATGCTGATCTAGTAAAGGTGTTTGTGTGTGTGTGTGTGTTCATGCTGATCTAGTAAGGGTGTGTGTGTGTGTGTGTGTGTGTGTGTGTGTGTGTGTGTGTGTGTGTGTGTGTGTGTGTGTGTGTGTGTGTGTGTATTCATGCTGATCTAGTAAGGGTGTGTGTGTGTGTGTGTGTATTCATGCTGATCTAGTAAGGGTGTGTGTGTGTATTCATGCTGATCTAGTAAGGGTGTGTGTGTGTATTCATGCTGATCTAGTAAGGGTGTGTGTGTGTATTCATGCTGATCTTGTAAGGGTGTGTGTGTGTTTTATGCTGATCTAGTAAGGGTGTGTGTGTGTTTTATGCTGATCTAGTAAGGGTGTGTGTGTGTTTTATGCTGATCTAGTAAGGGTGTGTGTGTGTGTTCATGCTGATCTAGTAAGGGTGTGTGTGTGTGTGTGTGTGTGTGTGTGTTCATGCTGATCTAGTAAGGGGGTTTGTGTCTATTCATGCTGATCTAGTAAGGGTGTGTGTGTCTATTCATGCTAATCTAGTAAGGGTGTGTGTGTGTATTCATGCTGATCTAGTAAGGGGGTGTGTGTGTATTCATGCTGATCTAGTAAGGGTGTGTGTGTGTGTGTGTGTGTGTGTGTGTGTGTGTGTGTGTGTGTGTGTGTGTGTGTGTGTGTGTGTGTGTGTGTGTGTGTGTGTGTGTGTGTGTGTATTCATGCTGATCTAGTAAGGGTGTGTGTGTGTGTGTGTGTGTATTCATGCTGATCTAGTAAGGGTGTGTGTATTTATGCTGATCTAGTAAGGGTGTGTGTGTATTCATGCTGATCTGGTAAGGGTGTGTGTGTGTGTGTGTGTGTGTGTGTGTGTGTATATTCATGCTGATCTAGTAAGGGGGTGTGTGTGTGTTTTATGCTGATCTAGTAAGGGTGTGTGTGTTTTATGCTGATCTAGTAAGGGTGTGTGTTCATGCTGATCTAGTAAGGGTGTGTGTGTGTGTGTGTGTGTGTGTGTGTGTGTGTGTGTGTGTGTGTGTGTGTGTGTGTGTGTGTTCATGCTGATCTAGTAAGGGGGTGTGTGTCTATTCATGCTGATCTAGTAAGGGTGTGTGTGTCTATTCATGCTGATCTAGTAAGGGTGTGTGTGTCTATTCATGCTAATCTAGTAAGGGTGTGTGTGTGTATTCATGCTGATCTAGTAAGGGTGTGTGTGTGTTCATGCTGATCTAGTAAGGGTGTGTGTGTCTATTCATGCTAATCTAGTAAGGATGTGTGTGTGTGTATTCATGCTGATCTAGTAAGGGGGTGTGTGTGTATTCATGCTGATCTAGTAAGGGTGTGTGTGTGTGTGTGTGTGTGTGTGTGTGTGTGTGTGTGTGTGTGTGTGTGTGTGTGTGTGTGTGTGTGTGTGTGTATTCATGCTGATCTAGTAAGGGTGTGTGTGTGTGTGTGTGTGTATTCATGCTGATCTAGTAAGGGTGTGTGTATTCATGCTGATCTAGTAAGGGTGTGTGTGTGTGTGTGTGTGTGTGTGTGTGTGTGTATATTCATGCTGATCTAGTAAGGGGGTGTGTGTGTGTTTTATGCTGATCTAGTAAGGGTGTGTGTGTTTTATGCTGATCTAGTAAGGGTGTGTGTTCATGCTGATCTAGTAAGGGTGTGTGTGTGTGTGTGTGTGTGTGTGTTCATGCTGATCTAGTAAGGGGGTGTGTGTCTATTCATGCTGATCTAGTAAGGGTGTGTGTGTCTATTCATGCTAATCTAGTAAGGGTGTGTGTGTGTATTCATGCTGATCTAGTAAGGGTGTGTGTGTGTTCATGCTGATCTAGTAAGGGGGTGTGTGTGTATATTCATGCTGATCTAGTAAGGGTGTGTGTGTGTATATTCATGCTGATCTAGTAAGGGGGGGTGTGTGAGTGTGTGTTTATGCTGATCTAATAAGGGGGGGTGTTCATGCTAGTGTATTAACAGTGTGTGTGTGGGTTGCTCCAGCGGATGAGGATGAGGACAAGGAGGATGATTTCCGCGCTCCGCTCTATAAGACGGTGGAGATCCGAGGCATCCAGGTCAGGATGAAATGGTGTTCCACCTGCCGCTTCTACAGACCGCCCCGCTGCTCACACTGCTCCGTGTGTGACAACTGTGTGGAGGTACGCGCACACACACACCGTCTCACATCAACATACAGCTGGACAGCGTCATCTCTGTCATCACGCACCCTCTAAAGCAGGGCTCTCCAACCCTGTTCCTGTTCCTGGAGAGAGAGCGTCCTGTAGGTTTTCACTCCAACCCTAATGTAGCACACCTGATTCTAAGAATTAGCTGGTTAAAAGCCGATTCATGGTTATTTACAACTGGGGTTGGATTGAGAAACTACAAGGGTCTCCAGGAGCATGGTTGGAGTTAACCTACAGGGAGGTAGTTCTCCAGGAGCAGGGTTGGAGTTAACCTACAGGAAGGTAGTTCTCCAGGAGCATGGTTGGAGTTAACCTACAGGAAGGTAGTTCTCCAGGAGCAGGGTTGGAGTTAACCTACAGGGAGGTAGTTCTCCAGGAGCAGGGTTGGAGTTAACCTACAGGAAGGTAGTTCTCCAGGAGCAGGGTTGGAGTTAACCTACAGGAAGGTAGTTCTCCAGGAGCAGGGTTGGAGTTAACCTACAGGGAGGTAGTTCTCCAGGAGCAGGGTTGGAGTTAACCTACAGGAAGGTAGTTCTCCAGGAGCAGGGTTGGAGTTAACCTACAGGAAGGTAGTTCTCCAGGAGCAGGGTTGGAGTTAACCTACAGGGAGGTAGTTCTCCAGGAGCAGGGTTGGAGTTAACCTACAGGGAGGTAGTTCTCCAGGAGCAGGGTTGGAGTTAACCTACAGGAAGGTAGTTCTCCAGGAGCAGGGTTGGAGTTAACCTACAGGAAGGTAGTTCTCCAGGAGCATGGTTGGAGTTAACCTACAGGAAGGTAGTTCTCCAGGAGCAGGGTTGGAGTTAACCTACAGGAAGGTAGTTCTCCAGGAGCATGGTTGGAGTTAACCTACAGGAAGGTAGTTCTCCAGGAGCATGGTTGGAGTTAACCTACAGGAAGGTAGTTCTCCAGGAGCATGGTTGGAGTTAACCTACAGGAAGGTAGTTCTCCAGGAGCATGGTTGGAGTTAACCTACAGGAAGGTAGTTCTCCAGGAGCATGGTTGGAGTTAACCTACAGGAAGGTAGTTCTCCAGGAGCATGGTTGGAGTTAACCAAAGGAAGGTAGTTCTCCAGGAGCATGGTTGGAGTTAACCTACAGGAAGGTAGTTCTCCAGGAACAGGGTTGGAGTTAACCTACAGGAAGGTAGTTCTCCAGGAGCATGGTTGGAGAGATGCCTTTGAACAAACCTCTGTTGGAATGAGCCCCCCCCCCCCCGGGATTCAACCCCTGTTATTATAGGCCAATATAATAGCATCCACTATCCTATGGGACCAGAGAGGCGTTTCTTGGGGGGCGCCCGAGAAACGAAGAGTCGGACGCTCTTGCGTAAAGCTCTCGTCCTATCCAAGTAAAAGTGCCAACACGCATAATGGACACAATCGGTGAAGACTCACTTCTTCTGTCAGTGTCACACACAAACATACGCCAACACAAAATCTCCCACTGTCCCTTTTTAACTTTGTACAAACGGCTCTAACTCTCCCTTTGCTCCTGTCCCCGTCCCTCTCTCTCTCCCCCCCTCCAGGACTTTGACCACCACTGCCCGTGGGTGAACAACTGTATCGGCCGGAGGAACTACCGTTACTTCTTCCTATTCCTGCTGTCCCTGACGGTCCACATCATGGGAGTGTTTGGCTTCGGCCTGCTCTACGTCCTCTACCACACACAGCAGCTGGACAGGGTCCACTCTGCCGTCACGTATCCTGTACACGGGTGTCGGAATGTCCTGAAAGCCAGGAGTCTGGGTTTTGGGGGGGGTTATGGAGTGTGTGTGTGTTTTGGGAGGGGTAGGGTGTTTGCGTGTGTGTTTTTGTGAGAGGGTGTGGTTGGATGTATAGGTTGGTTCGTGTGTGTGTTTTGGGGTGGTAGATTACTGTGTTTCCATCTGTCGGACGGCGTGCTTCTATGAGTGTTTAATTTTCAACACATGTGGGAAGTGTTAGCCTAGTGCACTATGTAAGGAATAGGGACGGCATTTGGGACGCAGCCCTAAGAGTGTGTTAGTTGGTGTCTCTGTTCTCTCCTTAACCGCTGGTCTCTCAGTATGGCAGTGATGTGTGTGGCTGGTCTCTTCTTCATCCCGGTGGCTGGTCTCACTGGCTTCCACATGGTACTGGTGGCCCGGGGACGGACCACCAACGAACAGGTACAACACACACACATACAAAAACACCAGGAATGAACCACCAACGAACAGGTACAACTGTAGTTTTCAAAGTACTTTTACCTCTATCAGAAATGTCCTAATGGCCAAGAAGCTGGAACAAAAGCTGGCAGCCAGAGTTTAATTTGAGCCGGATCCTACCGGAAACAGGATCCAACACCTCTCTGTTTTGGACTGTTTCGGTCCGGAACCTATTTGGCCGGATCCGGTATCTCCTTGTGGCTCAAAAAAAGAAATGTCACTTTTTGCAATGTAAAAATGTGAATAAGGGCAGTCAAAGTTCATTCGAGTTGCCTCTTGGTGAATTGTCCTCCTGTAACCTATGTTTGAGACCAACGCGTGGCCATGGCTGTATGAGTAGCACGCTTGTAACTCTCGCAGAACTAGAATGAGAGTCACTTTCAAAGATCTCTCTCTGCTCTACTAGACATGAGCCTGCAACTCTCATCTCTCCAGAGTTGCACTTCATCATTTATTTATAGAACCATAGCAAAGGGTTCTGGAGGAGCTGCAGCACCCCTCATAAATTGAAATACATTAGCCAAAGTTATAGCGTTACTGCTGTTTGTCAGAAATAAAGGAAATCATTCAGAATAGCCTACTACACCACGAGAAGGCCTAGAATTTAGCCACAGAGGATCAGTAGCTTCTTTAAAACGATGACCCAGCTGTGGATTGAGTGTAGCCCCAATAACAAGACACAGCCTACAGTCGGGAACGCACGGCAAATCGGTCAGTGAACAGCATGCCAGACAATACAGGTTGGAAAGCAAATGGTTCCTGCTGTAAAAAGACAATACTCTGATCTGTGCTGTAGGCGAACAAAATATTTGATCAACTTCCAAATATTGTTTTACAAAGTAAAATGAGTGAGGGGTAGGCTTTTGGCACCGATGCGTCGGCCATCGCCGGGCGAGAGAGCTGCGCATCATCGGGTGAGTCAGTGAAACTGGACTATAATTTCCTCCTACGATATGCGTCTCCACACACCTAGACCTCCAGGCTATTGATGGATTCAAGACCAGGTCGTTTGTATTGATCTTAAGAGTCTCAGTTTGTGAGTGTCAAAAGTAGCCTGTCATTTCATTTGAGCGGTGCTAAAACAAATTCTGCCGGTCTCCAGTCATGTCAAATGATGTCGACTTGCATGAAATGCGTTTTTATGAAAGGCCATATTTTCCCCCGGACCCGAGGCTACTAAAAAAAAATTCCCCAATGTGTGCACCTTCTGTAAGTTCCTCTACTCTACTGCTCGTTGCCACTGCACAAATCAAATCACATTTTATCGGTCACATACAAGTGTTTCGCAGATGTTATTGCGGGCGTAGCGAAATGCTTGTGTTTCTAGCTCCAACGGTGCAGTAATATATCGAACAACTTCACAACAATGCGACGATATGCATGCAATGCTTTCTTTTAAAGTAGATTAATTTTTTTATTATGCGATCCGGTAGCTCAGAGCTCCACAGGTCAGCACCCCCCCCCTTTCGCGCTCACATTTTGTTCCGGCACCTCCCGATTTACAAATGAAGCATTGCTGGCTGCCCCCCTGGACTAGAATTTGCTCTGCCATTGCAAAGAGGAGCTGTCATCACATAAATAATGAGCGATATGCTTAACCCCCCAAAAAAACTGCATACCCCTTGAGAACAGAGACAGAGATCAACATTAAATCAAATCAAAGTTTATTGGTCACGTACGCAGGATACAGCGGGCGTAAACAGTGCAATGACATGCTTACAGAAGAGGCGTTGTTGCCTTATTCATGCCCATTCTTCTCCTTGAAGAGCTACGTAGACCCCTTGTTAGCATCAGATCCAACACTCCGCCCGACCCATCCCAAACAATCACACCCTCTTATCTGATGTGTTTTTTTCTGCCAAGCACCTCGTTGTTGTTGTCTGAGAACTAAACCGCTGGTGTGCGTTTGTGTTGACCTCCAAAACATTTCATCTCTACAACGGCCCCATGATAATCCTCGAAAATGTGACCCCCCCCCCCCCCCCCCCCCACCACTATCCCTCCCTCCGTCCCGGTCTCCCTCCGTCCCTGTCTCCCTTCATCCTTCCCCTGAATGAAAACATACAGGTCATAATCTCATCACGGAGAGAGAATAATCCTCTGTCTTCCTCTCCCTCATCCCTCCCTTCATTTATCTCCCTCTTTTATATGACGCTCCATGTTAGATGTCTACACTTTAAATATGTTGCATTGATGAATGGAGGATGTCTTGAGGGGAATTAATAACCTACTATTCTTTTTTATCTTCTCTATCATTCTCTCGCTCTTTCTTTCTCCATTTGTGCTCTTTCTCTCCTGTCTCTTTCTCTCCATCGCCTGTCTCTCTCTCTCTCCTGTCTTTTTCTCTCTCTTTCTCCATCTCTCTCTCTCCCCTAGGTGACGGGGAAGTTTAGGGGAGGAGTGAACCCTTTCACTAATGGCTGTTGGAAGAACGTTTCTCACGTGCTCTGCAGCTCCCAAGCGCCCAGGTCTCTCTCTCTCTCTCTCTCTCATCATTGTCTATGGTTTTACAGTATGTTAATAGTGTAGATCTGGTTGCATCACTATCGGTTCAAACAGTGTTTTGAGCTGCAGTCATCCCTGCATGCTATTAGGGGTTTGACTGATGACTGAGACTAGGTCCTCTTAGAGCTGGATAGAGGACTCCAGATGGATACAAGGGCTTCCGCCTTTTTTAAAGTACTCAACCTGGGTGGGATTTGCTATGGGTTGGGAGCAATCAGCCAATGACCAGAGCGTAGTTTTTTTTCCAAATTGGGTTGCCTTTAGTTGAAAATGGGGTTAAAGAAAGAACACTGGCATCTAGTGGCCACAATAACTGAGTTGGTTCAGGGCCCCAGCACTGCAGGTGGCGATAAATCACCAATATTATCTTTATGCTTTTTTTCAAATGACAAATAAGAAAAGTGACTACTTTTAAATGGAGATGCCGTCACAGGCACCATAATGGCACAGATACGAAGATGAGTCCTCTATCTCAATGGGTCCTCTTCATCCTCCTCATCTTCTTCTTGCTCTCCCTCGTCCGTTCCTTCTCTTACTACTCTTTCTCCCTCCTGTCCCTCCCCCTCTCCATCAGCTACCCTCTTCTCACCCTCCTCCTCTTCCTCCTTGTCCTTTTAATAACACGATTTTGATTTGGTCTTCATCAGGTACCTGGGGAGGAAGAGGAAGCCTCACAGTGTGGTTGTCCAGCCTCCGTTCCTCCGGCCACAGCTCACTGACACCCAGCTGGCCGCCAAGGTCCTCGACAACGGTATCCACGGAGACCTCCACCGGGTATGACGCGACAAAGACCCACGTACCCGCTCGCTTACGTGCATGACAGACGCATTTACACATGCGCGCGCACACACACACACGATCTGTATGTTCATTGCTCCTTTTTGCTCTCAGCATTGTGAGTGGTTAATACTCTCCAGTTTCCACTCTGTCACTACACTGGGCTGTACAGACTGACATTTATTCTATTAAATGTCATTCATTTTCTCTGTTTGCTTCCCTCTCTCTCTCTCTCTCCCCCTCCCTCTCTCTCAGTCTAAGAGTAGTCTGGAGATGATGGAGAGCCAGTCGTGCGATGCGGAGCCCCCTCCTCCTCCCAAACCGGAGCTCAGGTACCCCGCCCTGTCCAGAGGCCACCAGGGACAACACACAGAGGGTACGTTCACCAGAGTTGTTCTCAGAGTTGTACTTGTACCCGTCAGTAGAGGATGCCTGGTTATTCTTTAAAAATGCCTTCCTCACCATCTTAAATAAGCATGCCCCATTCAAGAAATGTAGAACCAGGAACAGATACAGCCCTTGGGTCTCTCCAGACCTGACTGCCCTTAACCAACACAACAACATCCTGTGGCGTTCTGCATTAGCATCGAACAGCCCCCGTGAAATGCAACTTTTCAGGGAAGTTAGAAACCAATCTTTTCTAACAGGCAGTTAGAAAATCCAAGGCTATCTTTTTCAAGCAGAAATGTGCTTCCTGCGAAACAAACTCAAAAAAGTTCTGGGACATTGTAAAGTCCATGGAGAATAAGAGCACCTCCTCCCAGCTGCCCACTGCACTGAGGATAGGAAACTCTGTCACCACCGATAAATCCACTATAATTGAGAATTTCAATAAGCATTTTTCTACGGCTGGCCATGCTTTCCACCTGGCTACCCCTACCCCGGTCAACAGCACTGCACCCCCCACAGCAACTCGCCCAAGCCTTCCCCATTTCTCCTTCTCCCAAATCCAGTCAGCTGATATTCTGAAAGAGCTGCAAAATCTGGACCCCCACAAATCAGCCGGGCTAGACAATCTGGACCCTTTCTTTCTAAAATTATCTGCCGAAATTGTTGCAACCCCTATTACTAGCCTGTTCAACCTCTCTTTCGTGTCGTCTGAGATTCCCAAAGATTGGAAAGCAGCTGCGGTCATCCCCCTCTTCAAAGGTATATATCTATCCTACCCTGCTATATCTATCCTACCCTGCCTTTCTAAGGTCTTCGAAAGCCAAGTTAACAAACAGATCACCGACCATTTCGAATCCCACCGTACCTTCTCCGCTATGCAATCTGATTTCAGAGCTGGTCATGGGTACACCTCAGCCACGCTCAAGGTCCTAAACGATATCTTAACCGCCATCGATTAGAAACAATACTGTGCAGCCGTATTCATTGACCTGGCCAAGGCTTTCGACTCTGTCAATCACCACATCCTCATCGGCAGACTCAACAGCCTTTGTTTCTCAAATGATTTCCTCGCCTGGTTCACCAACTACTTCTCCAACAGTGTTCAGTGTGTCAAATCTGAGAGCCTGTTGTCCGGGCCTCTGGCAGTCTCTATGGGGGTGCCACACGGTTCAATTCTTGGGCCGACTCTCTTCTCTGTATACATCAATGATGTCGCTCTTGCTGCTGGTGAGTCTCTGATCCACCTCTACGCAGACGACACCATTCTGTATACTTCTGGCCCTTCTTTGGACACTGTGTTAACAACCCTCCAGACGAGCTTCAATGCCATACAACTCTCCTTCCGTGGCCTCCAACTGCTCATAAGTACAAGTAAAACTAAATGCATGCTCTTCAACCGATCGCTGCCTGCACCTGCCAGCCCGCCTAGCATCACTACTCTGGACGGTTCTGACTTAGAATATGTGGACAACTACAAATACCTAGGTGTCTGGTTAGACTGTAAACTCTCCTTCCAGACTCACATAAAACATCTCCAATCCAAAGTTAAATCTAGAATTGGCTTCCTATTTTGCAACAAAGCATCCTTCACCCATGCTGCCAAACATACCCTAGTAAAACTGACCATCTTACCGATCCTCGACTTCGGTGATGTCATTTACAAAATAGCCTCCAACACCCTACTCAACAAATTGGATGCAGTCTATCACAGTGCCATCCGTTTTGTCACCAAAGCCCCATATACTACCCACCACTGCGACCTGTACGCTCTCGTTGGCTGGCCCTCGCTACATACCCGTCGCCAAACCCACTGGCTCCAGGTCATCTACAAGACCCTGCTAGGTAAAGTCCCGCCTTATCTCTGCTCGCTGGTCACCATAGCAGCACCCACCTGTAGCACGCGCTCCAGCAGGTATATCTCACTTGTCACCCCCAAAGCCAATTCCTCCTTTGGCCGCCTCTCCTTCCAGTTCTCTGCTGCCATTGACTGGAACGAACTACAAAAATCTCTGAAACTGGAAACACTTATCTCCCTCAAATGCTTTAAGCACCATGCTGTCAGAGCAGCTCACAGATCACTGCACCTGTACATAGCCCATCTATAAATAGCCCAAACAACTACCTCTTCCCCTACTGTATTTATTTATTTTTCTCCTTTGCACCCCAGTATTTCTACTTTGCACACTCATCTACTGTCAAATCTACCATTCCAGTGTTTTACTTGCTATATTGTATGTACTTCGCCACCATGGCCTCATTTTCTCACATTGTATATAGACTTATTTTTCTACTGTATTATTGACTGTATGTTTGTTTTACTCCATGTGTAACTCTGTTGTTATATGTGTCGAACTGCTTTGCTTTATCTTGGCCAGGTCGCAGTTGTAAATGAGAACTTGTTCTCAACTTGCCTACCTGGTTAAATAAAGGTGAAATAAATAATAAATAAAACAATTACCACACACCGTAGGAAAACGTTTTGCAATGGAAAAAGATAAGCAAGCGGTTTGCTGTTGGACATGGTCAGGTAGTCCCTCCCTGTTTGTTTCTTTCCTTCCGTTTGGTGCCTAATGAACATGACCCAGGTTGTTGCTGTGAATAAGTGTGTTATCAGTCAACTTAGCTGATGAAAGAAAATAAAGTTTACCTATGATAAATTATGTACCTGAGTTAATTTATTTGTCTCTCTTCTCCCTCTCCACAGAGAGTAGTCTTCTGAACAAAGCCCCGCCCACACCCACCATGTATAAATACAGGCCGGCCTATAGCAGTCCAGGAAAGAACCACACTGCCCTCACCCATGCCTACGCCAACCAGGTAACAAACACACACGGTCTTTAATGCCAACCAACTAGCTCACGCATAAAGTGACTGTGGAAGACTGTGTGTCTCTGTGTGAAAGAGTGTGTAAATGCTGTGCGAGGTGTGACGTTGATCAAACTACTTCGGTAACACACACATTGTTCTCTCTGACTCAGATTTATATTTTACATCTCATTGGCTGCTCGCCTGTCTGTCTTTTTAATCGTTTGATTTGTTATGATTTGTTAATGCATCTCTGTTTTTACTTGTGGCTTCTTTTCCTGCCTTTTGATTGGTTATTCAGTGGCTTTCAGTTGAACAGTATCAGTAAGTGAATGTTGGACTATTTGTCTTTTTATCTTCTTTAGTTTGAGTGTCTGTTCTTATATCTTGTTACCCAACCTTGTGTCATCTTTCAGCCGAACGCTTTCCCCACAGTGTTGTATAAAATATTCTCCCCTAGCAATTTCTAGTTGTAGAAAGATTTTGTGGAAGTTAATTAGCATTATTATTATAACATTTCTTTTGGACCTATTTTACATGTACGGTATGCTTCCTATATGTCACACAATCTGATCATAATTCACTTAAATCAATTCTGGAATCACACAGTGGACTGTCAATGGCCCAGCTGCTGTTTGACGTTTTCTCCACAAGAGGCCATCAAGGTGCACAGTCGAACAGGCAGGGCCGCACGAGCCTCCTTTGGGCTCAGTACAACTAAAACCGTGCTTGTGTCAAAAAATGGCTCCCTAACCCCTATAACAGGAATGGGCAACTGGCAGTCGCAGGCCTTTTGAAGGGATCAATAAAATAAATATTTGTATTTCTTTTTTGGGGGAACTCAGTCTGGGCCTCAACTTACTGTTGAGAGTTAGAATAGTAAACTCAGCAAAAAAAGAAACGTCCTCTCACTGTCAACTGAGTTTATTTTCAGCAAACTTAACATCTGTAAATATTTGTATGAACATAACAAGATTCAACAACTGAGACATAAACTGAACAAGTTCCACAGAGATGTGACTAACAGAAATGGAATAATGTGTCCCTGAACAAAGGGGGGGGGTCAAAATCAAAAGCAACAGTCAGTATGTGTGGCCACCAGCTGCATTAAGTACTAGAGTGCATCTCCTCCTCATAGACTGCACCAGATTTGCCAGTTCTTGCTGGGAGATGTTACCCCACTCTTCCACCAAGGCACCTGCAAGTTCCCGGACATTTCTGTGGGGAATGGCCCTAGCCCTCACCCTCCGATCCAACAGGTCCCAGACGTGCTCAATGGGTTTGAGATCCGGGCTTTCGCTGGCCACGGCAGAACAATGACATTCCTGTCTTGCAGGAAATCACGCACAGAACGAGCAGTATGGCTGGTGGCATTGTCATGCTGGAGGGTAATGTCAGGATGAGCCTGCAGGAAGGGTACCACATGATGGAGGAGGATGTCTTCCTGTAACGCACAGCATTGAGTTTGCCTGCAATGACAACAAGCTCAGTCCGATGATGCTGACACACCGCCCCAGACCATGACGGACCCTCCACCTCCAAATCGATCCCGCTCCCGAGTACAGGCCTCGGTGTAACACTCATTCCTTCGAAGATAAACGCAAATCCAACCATCACCCCTGGTGAGACAAAACTGCGACTCGTCAGTGAAGAGCACTTTTTGCCAGTCCTGTCGGGTCCAGCGACGGTGGGTTTGTGCCCATAGGCGACGTTGTTGCCGGGGATGTCTGGTGAGGACCTGCCTTACAACAGGCCTACAAGCCCTCAGTCCAGCCTCTCTCAGCCTATTGCGGACAGTCTGAGCACTGATGGAGGGATTGTGCGTTCCTGATGTAACTCGGGCAGTTGTTGTTGCCATCCTGTACCAATCCTGTGCAGGTGTTGTTACACGTGGTCTGCCACTGCGAGGACGATCACCTGTCCGTTCTGTCTCCCTGTAGCGCTGTCTTAGGCGTCTCACAGTACGGACATTGCAATTTATTGCCCTGGCCACATCTGCAGTCCTCATGCCTCCTTGCAGCATGCCTAAGGCACGTTCACGCAGATGAGCAGGGACCCTGGCTATCTTTCTTTTTGGTGTTTTTCAGATTCAGTAGAAAGGCCTCTTTAGTGTCCTAAGTTTTCATAACTGTGACCTTAATTGCCTACCGTCTGTAAGCTGTTCATTGCAAAGTGTTTACACCCTTTGCAATGAAGATCTGTGAAGTTATTTGGATTTTTACAAATGATCTTAGAAAGACAGGGTCCTGAAAAAGGGAGTTTAGAATGGACAAGGTGCAGTTTCTAAATGTGGTTGTGCATCAGCAGTTGATCTTGTCAAGTCAGTCACTGAGAGTCAGTCAATTAGCCCAACAAAAATGTTTTAGATTGCTAGGTTAGTAATGCGGCCAGGTATCTAAACTTCTTATCATAGTCGAATTACCGACCGGAGGGGCCCCATTTGACTTTTGTTACTCAGATATCATATTAAAAATGGCAAAAACCTCTCTCTGCCCCGTGGCAAAATAAGTAGAATTCAGTGGAGGCTGCTGAGGGGAGGACGGTTCCTTATAATGGCTGGAACGACGCAAATGGAATAGCATCAAACACATGGAAGCTATGTATTTGATACCGTTCCACTGATTCTGCTCCAGTCATTACCATGAGCCCGTCCTCCCCAATTGAGGTGCCACCAGCCTCCTTTAAAACTCAAGGGGGGTGCTACTAAAATCTTTTGCTCGCAATGTGGGGGGATACGCAGACCCGCGAGTCCTCGTGATGAGTTCAGATTTTCTTGTGGCCCCCTCCCCCGTCAAAGTTGCCCATCCCTGCCTTATATAATGCACTACTTTTGACCAGGTCCCCATATGGCTCTGGTCAAAAGCAGTGCACTATATAGGGAATAGGGTGCCATTTGGGACACGGAGCCATGTGTTCGAAGAGCCATGCGCTCTGTCAGGAGCAGGGAGAGAAGATAGTTGTTTTGCTCTATAAACTCTGTTATCTGTTAGCTCCAACAACATCCATTTCATTAACTCTTACTGTGTTATCTGTTAGCCCCAACAACATCCATTTCATTAACTCTTACTGTGTTATCTGTTAGCCCCAACAACATCCATTTCATTAACTCTTACTGTGTTATCTGTTAGCCCCAACAACATCCATTTCATTAACTCTTACTGTGTTATCTGTTAGCTCCAACAACATCCATTTCATTAACTCTTACTGTGTTATCTGTTAGCTCCAACAACATCCATTTCATTAACTCTTACTGTGTTATCTGTTAGCCCCAACAACATCCATTTCATTAACTCTTACTGTGTTATCTGTTAGCTCCAACAACATCCATTTCATTAACTCTTACTGTGTTATCTGTTAGCCCCAACAACATCCATTTCATTAACTCTTACTGTGTTATCTGTTAGCCCCAACAACATCCATTTCATTAACTCTTACTGTGTTATCTGTTAGCCCCAACAACATCCATTTCATTAACTCTTACTGTGTTATCTGTTAGCCCCAACAACATCCATTTCATTAACTCTTACTGTGTTATCTGTTAGCCCCAACAACATCCATTTCATTAACTCTTACTGTGTTATCTGTTAGCCCCAACAACATCCATTTCATTAACTCTTACTGTGTTATCTGTTAGCCCCAACAACATCCATTTCATTAACTCTTACTGTGTTATCTGTTAGCCCCAACAACATCCATTTCATTAACTCTTACTGTGTTATCTGTTAGCCCCAACAACATCCATTTCATTAACTCTTACTGTGTTATCTGTTAGCCCCAACAACATCCATTTCATTAACTCTTACTGTGTTATCTGTTAGCCCCAACAACATCCATTTCATTAACTCTTACTGTGTTATCTGTTAGCCCCAACAACATCCATTTCATTAACTCTTACTGTGTTATCTGTTAGCCCCAACAACATCCATTTCATTAACTCTTACTGTGTTATCTGTTAGCCCCAACAACATCCATTTCATTAACTCTTACTGTGTTATCTGTTAGCCCCAACAACATCCATTTCATTAACTCTTACTGTGTTATCTGTTAGCCCCAACAACATCCATTTCATTAACTCTTACTGTGTTATCTGTTAGCCCCAACAACATCCATTTCATTAACTCTTACTGTGTTATCTGTTAGCCCCAACAACATCCATTTCATTAACTCTTATCCTGAGTCCCAAATGGCACCCTATTCCCTATATAGAGCCCCGTGGGCCCAAAAGTAGTGCACTAAATGTGGACTAGGGTGCCATTTGAGACACAAGCTTATTGTTTCACTGGGCACACATGTGCACCCCCCCCCATCCCACAGCCATCTGGCTATATATACTGTGTGTGTGTGTTTCATTTTTTTATTAAAGGTGTGGGACTCTTCTGTCCTATGTGTTGTAAAGATAACATACTGTAACAGAAGCCATGTGGGCATTGTACAAGTTGTAGCCCTGTATATTCTTCCCCCTGCAGTAGACCCCTTGTGTATAGTGAAGCCCATGCATCTGGTCTGAAAGAGTTGTTCCCTTCCCCTATGTCTCGCCTTGTTCTTCCCACTGTGCTTTTATTGGTAGTGGTCTAGTGCTGTGTCTGTACATTTGGACATCCAATTCTCATTCCAGGATAGAGTTAACATGGCTATCTTCTCTCCCTCTTTCTTTCTCTACCTCTGGCTCTTCTTTTTCTCCTCCTCTCTCTCTTTCTACCCCACCCTCTCTCTCTCTCTCTCTTTCTACCCCACCCTCTCTCTCTCCCCCCACCAGATGATTCGAGGGGACAGTCTGAAGGAGTCGTCTTCTCTGCTTCAGTCCAGCCAGCAGCCTGGCTTCCGCTCTGAACCCAGCCTGGATGGGAGAGAGGCCCCAGGGGAGAGAGGGGGAGGAGGATTGGGAGGAGGTGGAGACAGACCTGGAGGAGGGGGGGCACCAGGGTCAGGGGGTGGCGGTATCCCCGGTTACTCCCTAGGGGGACGTTCCTACCCCTCCTTTTCAGACCCAACGGTTCTATCTTCCGGTGGAGGGGGAGGTGCTTCCCATTCTTCCAGCGTGCGTTCTGGCTCCGCCCACAACGCGGCCCATGTCTCCGAGGCGACAACCTCCACGAGCTACAAGAGCCTGGCCAATCAGACGCCTCCTCCGCGCAACGGCAGCCTATCGTACGACAGCCTGCTCACGCCCTCCGAGAGCCCCGACTTTGAGTCGGCTGCACCCGACATGTCGCCCGGGCACCACCGTACCCCGGCCCCACCCCCCATCCTGGGGTACTCCTCCCCCTACCTGTCGGCCCAGCTCAGCCAGCAGAGAGACGCAGAGCTCCACCAGCCCTCCGCCTCCTCCGTAGCCCTCCTCTCCTCCCCACACCGCGCCCACTATCTCCAGGAATCGCATCCCCACTCCCACCACTCTCAGCCCCCTCCCTCCTCCGCGGCCCCCCAGCCCCCCCACCCACACCACCATCACCACCACCACCACCACCACCACAGCAGCCACAGCTCCAGACACCCCCGCTTCTCCCGGCCCCCGCTCCTGTCCGACTCGGCCGCCCCCCACCATTACCCGTACCGCACCCGCTCCACGGACACCCCCCTGGCCCCCTCCACGCACCCCCCGCGCTCCCCCCATCCCCCGCCGCTGGGGAAGTCTCTGTCGTACTCTTCGGCGGCGGCGGCGGAGATGCAGTACCGGATGGTGCGCAAGGCGTCGGCCTCGGCCGGAGGGGAAGGGGCGGGAGGGGGGATCCAGGCACCTAAGTGAGTAACGGCTCTGCTCTTTACCGACTGACTGCAGGCCGCTGCCTCCTTCTTCCTCCTTCTCGTCCTCCTCTTCTTCTTCCTCCTCCTCCCAGGCTCCTGTGAGTTCCTTTACCTCTTCCCCCCCCGTTGTCTGTTTTCCACTCGTCTGTAGAGTCGCTGCTTCTTCTCATCACTGCTTCTGTTGGTTCAGCCCCGAATGGTTCCCTATAGAGTGCCCTACTGTTGACCACGGCTCTGGTGAGAAGTAGCGCACTCTATAGGGAAGAGGGTGCCATTTGGTACGTACCCGTTGTCTGTTTTCAGCTGCTGTAGTTGTTCCATTCAGTCTTTCTCTGTCGCCTGTCCTGGTTCCCTTCACTATGTGATGGTGTTGTTACTGTACGTGTAGGCCTTTGTTATGAGACATCACAGTACATTATGTAATGGCATGCTATTCCCTATATAGTGTACTACTGTTGACCACTTTCTGGTCCAAATGTGTACAGTATTTAGGGACTCGAGGGCCATTTGGGATGCAGCCATTCCTTTCTTTTATTTATTTTATCTCGTAATCATGTATTATGGTCATGACAAAGCAATTATATGAGGACTTTAATCTCCCTATAAAGTAACGTGTTTTATTTCATCTCAAAATGCATTTTGTCGACCGTAGATCATGGTTGTGTTATCGACGTAGTTGTGGATGTGTTTTATCCTGTTGCCCTCTGCGTGTGTTACCATTATCCAGCATGACGTCCCTCTGTTTGACTTCAGGCTTACAGTAGAAGATATCTGTATGTGCCACCCCTGCATGATATATCCTATCCATTTGATTAGGAATGCTTCCACAAAGGCACACTATTCCCTAAAGTGAATAGGAGCTCTTTTGGGCCCTGGTGAAAAGTAGTGCACTATATAGGGGATAGGGTGCCATTTAGTGTGTGCTCTTCCTCTAAAATGTCTTAACTAATCCTTCTCTCCCTCCCTCTCTCGTTCTCTCTATCCAGGGACGAGATTCAGATGAAGTTGTTCAGCCGGACGAACGGGCAGCCCAGGTCCTCCCTTTCCTCCTCAGGCTCCACCCCATCCTCCCCCTCTCACCCAATCAGCATGTCCACTCGCCCCGGACAGGCCTATCCCAGCCCTGGAAACACCCAGAGCCCCGCCCACAAGCCGGGGGGCGGGGTGAAGAAAGTGACGGGCGTCGGCGGGACCACCTATGAGATTTCAGTGTGAGTTTGACAGGCGGCCACTCCGACTAATGGCGTCAGGGGTTGGAGGTGAAGGAGGGGTCAGAGATTGACTGATGATATTTCTGCCTCTCGGACCCTTCAGGAGAGGAAAGCTTTTAATAGGCAGACGTTTTAAAAGTTGGGTGATGAGGAAGAGTGAAACGACAGACTTTTCTTGCTCTTCTTCCAAATGCGATGGACTCCGGACTTCCCCTCTCATTCAGAGACCTCCAGTCAAGGAACTACAGAACTAATCGGGAGGAAGTTGTTTAACCAATCACATTCAAGAACACAATGCACCATTATGACATGGTGGGTTTACGGGCCCAGGGAGCCAATCATAAGAGGTGGGACTCTTTGACAATCCACCAATTTCTGGGCAGATTGAACTCTGTGGGAATGATTGACTGACAGTTTCGACTGGGTTTGCCTTTATTGGATAAAACAAGGAAGATCAACATGGCTGCGTATACACAGGCAGCTCAATTCTGATCTTTTTTTGACCAATCAGGTCAGCTCTGAGAAAGTAAAAGGATCTGATCTGATTGGGCAAAATACATCTGGATTGGGCTGCCTGTAAAAACAGCCCATATTTAAAAGAGAGAAAAAAAAGAAAGAAATGTACTTTCATTCATTCATAAATGTGTAATGATTCATTCTCTGTACAGAATTATATGGTTTGGAATTTATGCTGATTTCCTCCAATCAGTGGCATTTAAAGGTGACTGCGGCATGCACCGGCCACTATGGACCACTGTGATTGGCTAGTGATCACGCTGCCGTTCTCTTTCGACCAATCAGAAATGGAGATGCTAAACTGTAGTAGACAGCAGGATCATTGGAGTTTTTTTGTTTGTTGGTTGGCCTGGTTCCCCGGGTGGGTGGAGATTTCACTTAAGGACCAATGGAATGATAAAAAAAATAAGAAACTCGACCAGTGACACAATCATCGGGTCTGTACATTAAAGATGGAGCAGCCTTTTCTAAACAAACTTTGGAGCAATGGCCTTGATAATCGAGGTGTTTTTAATTTTATTTTACTTATTTAATTTCAAAATGTTATTTTATATGAATTTATATATAGCTGTTGATAAGATTTTTTTTTTTTTTTTACGGGCTGATAGGGTTTTTCTGGTTTGAGTTAATTTCAGAATTGTAACCAAACAGGAAAAAAACTGTTGCCGCGTTCAAGTGCTAGTCGGAATTTGGACATTTCTGACATATTAACTGGTTTTAGTTAAACACGTGCCACGTTCAACCAGTTAGCAAGTCGAAAATGTCCGTTTCCTAGTTCCGACTAGCACTAGAATGCGGCTCATTTGGATTGATGGCTGCACCAGCCAATCAGAGGCAGAGTTTTGAGTCTTCAGCCAAAGAGAGGAGCTGGACAATTATATGGTTCAGCCAATGGGAACCAATGTATTTGATAAAAGAAGGCGATGTAGCATTTTTAAAGTCCTTTGATACACAGTAACCACTCGACTTCTCTTGGGGCATATTTCAGAAATACCCTGCTGTACTTTCTGATTGTTTACTTCTGAGCTTTGTAATGGGTGTGTCTGAAATGGTACCCTATTCACTATATAGTTCACTACTTTTGACCAGGGCCTAAAAGACTCTGGTCAAAAGCAGTGCACTATGTAGGGAATAGGATGCCATAACACACACCTAATGTTTTGTTTTATTGGTCCGGATACTGACATCTCTGGTTGCCTTCCACTAGCTGACCTATTGAGAAACTAGCGAGGATCACATGCTTTGGCGCGACCAATCCAGAGAGAGCAAGAGATTCATATCAGCCTACTCTTTTATTCGTTAATGGTTTAAACCAATGACGAGCAGCTGAAAGTCAGTAACATCCTTTTTATATTTAATTTGTACTTTTCTTTTTTTTTGCAAGATTTTAAGACAATTTACAGGGCATTGCTTTAGACTGACAGTTTGTTTGACCAGTCAGGAGCGTAGAATGAAACGAAATGGGATAGGACTAAAAAAAAGCACGTCGCCCAATGAGAAGGCAAATATGTTTGACTGCCATCAGGAACAGCCAATGCCCTTACAGATGATGTTTAGACAAGTACGGGCCCGGGACTTGGGTGTTTTGAAATGTAAAAAAAAGAAAAAAAGTACTGTATAGCTCTGTGTGTGTGGGCGTGTGCATGTGTGTATGTGCGTGTGTGTTTGAGCATTGGTAATAAAGTATTTAAAACCAAAGGCAGTTTGCTTTGTTTTGCTTGTACTTGAGGTCTGCCAATGCAACACATGAGGAGAAAGGGCAGAACACAGGCTACTTACTACACATTCAGAGTAGAACCAAAGGATTCCACATTGGCTATTAAAAGGTAAGTTGATCCAGTTACAGTAGATTTTCATGCAACTTAACAATTTCTTCCACAGAGGGGCCAGAGAATGATTGTGGGGTTTACATCAGTCAGTGGTGCCTGTAAGTAGTTCTCAGGTTCATATGTAGGGAGCAAACTCCTACTGATGGGGGGGGGGGCTCAAATCTTGGCTTCATGTCTCGCCTCCCTCCATAACTCTTAAATGCCGTCACTACCAGAAGGTGGCGCCAAAATGTAGGTTCAACATCCTGCGCCGACAGAGATGGCCACCTCGCTTTGCGTTCTTAGGAAACTATGCAGTATTTTTAAAATGTTGAATGTTATACCACCAAAACGCTTAAATCCCCATTTATCTGCGATTGTAAACTGGGTGGGACGAGCCCTGAATGCTGATTTGCTGACAGTGGTATATCAAAACATTCATTTTTACTACTCTAATGACACTGGTAACCAGTTTATAATGGCAATAAGGCATCTCGGGTTTATGTCCAGGCACTCTGATTTGTGCCTAAGAACAGCCCTTAGACGTGGTATATTGGCCATATACCCCCTCATGCCTTATTTAATAATAATGCAATGTTCCTGCGTTCGGGAACATTGCCAGACTCAATGTATTCATGTACACATTTTTATTGCATAAAAAAAAAAGTCAGACACCTCTCACAGCAGGCAGGAGCAAACATACACGGAATCAGTCTACATATTCTGAACAGAACGTTGAGACAATTCTACAGTAACCAAGGGAATGTCAAACAGGTAGTAAAATGTTCTGTTTCATCGCCTAGAGGCGCTGGTGTAAGAATGTGTTAATTGTTTAAATTAAGAAGTTAGTCCAGAAATGGGAGCTTTTGAAAGTAAAAATGTAATTCTCCCTATTCTGTGAGGGAGGAGGGAGAGACTACCTCAAGCTTCCACAACTCCATCTCTGATATGACTATTTTGTAGACTACAAAATAACACAGGTCTAGTTCTCACATGGAATTAGTGTTAATAGCAAAACACTCTGTGTTCACTCTCCATCTTTCCCCTCAGCATCATGTTGAACTGAAAACTATTCGGTGACAATAACAGAATTCAGACAACCACTTATGGAAGATGAAAAAAAAGTTCTCTCAAAGACAACCTTTTGGGACGTGGCTCATATACACACCCTACTTTATCATCGCGGACCCAGTTGGAGATAGGTAGATGGCGTAAAATATTTGACCGTGTCTGAACCAATAAGTCATTTCAGACGAAGCCAATGTAACTTCAGTTCAATGGGTGCATGCAATTTGTCTCACCAAGCATGGACTGGACGGAGGGTAAATTCACACTATATCCCAAATGGGAAAAGTTTTAAATCAAGTGAAACACTATGAACGGAGTGTATAATTGTAGTGTGCCAATATTAAATGCATTCAATTGTTAAGTCATAAGTTACACCCTTTTCCCTAGTGCACTATATTAGGTAATAAAATGCCATTTGGGACACAACCAATGAGCATAGAGGTTCTCCAGGGAACTGGAGGAAGGATCGATGCAACTCATAAGTATGATGGAGACGTACAAATCTAACTGTACAGTTCAGATTTTAGTTAATATTGAGTTAATCATAATCACATTTTGCAACTCAAGTCGTGTTGTACATAGCAACATAAAAAAGGATTCGTAACAATCGTGTTTGTTCCCTCGATAGAACATAACACCACCTAGTCCCATTGTGATGTCACAGCGTTCTTCTGAGGCCACTACCCCCGACAATTCTATTTGTCCTTCTTGGTCTCCTCCTCCTGGGCGTCGACCTCAGGCTCCTCCTCTTCGGGCAACGGCGGGAACTGTGATTCGTTGATCTTGTCGCTCTGGTCTCCCTTGGACTTATTGAGTTTCTTGGACTTCTGGTAGAGCTCGTTCAGGTTGAACTCCCGGATGATGTTCTCCTGTTGAGAGTGAGATTGAGTGTGTGAGCGTCAGGGTTTCCGGACATTTGTGAAATTAACTGGAAGTATATGCATTAGGTGCGTAAACGGATTAGGGCGTCCACACACGGTGCTCAGAATGACAAATCACATTTAGATGATGGTAATTCATATTAACAGAAGTCAAGGATGCAACAATGTGAGGTCTTTCTTACCAAATTCTGCTGTGCACTTTGAGGGTGTTAGAATGACTGTCCACATTTACTTTTCCTCAGCCAAGACAAGTAACGAACAGCAAAATCACTTAGCATATGTCAATCTACTGTCCCGCATAGCAGAAAGGTTCACCTATTCTATTAAATCAGCTTGTCGAGTAAGAAATAGCCTATTCCAAACTGACTCTGGGACAGTTGTTAAAGCAATGAATCTGATGCAACAGATCAGAACATAAAATGTTGCTAAACTATTATTTCGTCACATTTTAAGTGCAGCAATGCACACAAGGCAGTAGGCTACGCACAAATGTTCATTCCATATTGCAATTAGCGGGGAAAATACCGTTGTCAAAAGGGCACAGCGCGCACGAGCCGTTTCATGTGACGGAGATGAAAACATCAGTTCGAAATTTAGAAAGAGGGGAAATCTAATATGCAACAACTAGCATTGGGTTGCTAATATGACTCGGATTTCGCCTTTGGCTACCAGACAATAAAAGAAAGTTGATATAAAATAATTGCCTCCACAGATCTGAGTTTGGCTAGGCTACTTTGAAGCAAGGTAAGACATGCCTCAATATGTACTAAAGCGTTGAGGTTTCAAACAATTAAGTATATATTTTCAAAATGCATACTGTCTCCAGTTCATGGCAAAGTGGTGCGTGACGTGCTGAAGAGCATGCCGTCCGTCGCCTATGTACGCATCTTCTGTTTTAGATGCTGTAGCATCAGCTCTCACGGTGTCAGACAGATTTCCCGCTCAAAGGCTCTGTATCCTATACGAGTGTGATAAAATACATAGAGAATATACTGTACACTAAATTATGCTAATTAACTATTAATTATTAACTATATAATTAGCATTAATTATGCTTAGTACGATTTTTCCCTCTCCCCCAGTCAATGGGCTGGTGCCAATTCTCTCTCACACACGCTAAAAGTCAGCTATTATCAGCTAACGGAAACCCCGGTGTGTGCGCATTTCTATGTTCTGCTTTGAAACCACTCCTCTCACCTCAGTGAAGCTCCAGGATACGGCCCTACACTTCTTGTCCACCTGGGGGCGTCTCATCACCTCCTTGCCCCCCTGGAACAGCAGCAGCGAGGGCAGCTGCTTGGAGAGGGGAGAGGTACTCACCTTGTACCTGGAGAAGAGCGATGGAGGAAGGGAAGCAATTACAATGATTCAAAATCAGACGCCCAATCAGAAACCTACTTCACTTAGATATAAGGAAAGAGAGTGAATGAGAAAAGGGACCTACTTCTTAGACACGTCTCCATACCGGCCGATGTCCACCTTCCCAAACTTGAGCCCAGCACAGTTATACCTGTAACCATGAGAGAAAAAATAAATTTCCCAACAAACTCACAGCAAAAGCATTACCACTTTAGTCGCACCACAAACTGACAGGTGATACTAATAGGGAACACAATCCAGGAGAGGATGTTGATTGAAGCTATGGGTTTACGGTGCAATGCATTAAAATGGAGACATTTGTCTTGTATAGTGAAGATTAGTCGCTGTCTTACTTGAGGGAGAGGTCTGCGTAGACGGCGGCAAAGGACTGACACTCTGGGGACCAGTTAGCGAAGAACTCTACGATCCACGTCACCCTGTTGTCTCTCTCCAACTCATCCTGCAACCGGGTCACAAGTCAGCCATCAGATTCACTAAAGGCTCCCTAAATTTTATCAGCATGTTGAATGCGCGACCCGGGCTGGCAAAACCCTGGATCATTGTTATTCTAACTTCTGCGACGTATACAAAGTCATCATGAAGTGCTTTTGAGAGACTAGCCAAGGACCATATCACCTCCACCCTACCTGACACCCTAGACCCACTCCAATTTGCTTACCGCCCCAATAGGTCCACAGACGACGCGATCGCATTCACACTGCCCTAACCCATCTGGACAAGAGGAATACCTATGTAAGAATGCTGTTCATTGACTACAGCTCAGTATTTAAAACCATAGTACCCTCCAAACTCGACGTTAAGCTCGAGACCCTGGGTCTTGACCCCGCCCTGTGCAACTGGGTCCTGGACTTCCTGACGGGCCGCCCCCAGGTGGTGAGGGTAGGAAACATCTCCACCCCACTGATCCTCAACACTGGGGCCCCACAAGGGTGCGTTCTCAGCCCTCTCCTGTACTCCCTGTTCACCCATGCCTGCGTGGCCATGCACGCCTCCAACTCAATCATCAAGTTTGCAGACGACACTACAGTGGTAGGCTTGATTACCAACAACGACGAGACGGCCTACAGGGAGGAGGTGAGGGCCCTCAGGAGTGTGGTGTCAGGAAAACAACCTCACACTCAACGTCAACAAAACAAAGGGGATGATCATGGACTTCAGGAAACAGCAGAGGGAGCACCCCCCTATCTACATTGACGGGACAGCAGTGGAGAAGGTGGAAAGATTTAAGTTCCTCGGCATACACATCACGGACAAACTGAAATGGTCCACCCACACAGACAGCGTGATGAAGAAGGCACAGCAGCGCCTCTTCAACCTCAGGAGGCTGAAGAAATTTGGCTTGGCACCAAAAACTTTTACAGATGCACAATTGAGAGTATCCTGTCGGGCTGTATCACCGCCTAGTACGGCAACTGCTCCACCCACAACCGTAAGGCTCTCCAGAGGGTAGTGAGGTCTGCACAACACATCACCGGGGGCAAACTACCTGCCCTCCTGGACACCTACACCACCCGATGTCACAGGAAGGCCAAAAAGATCATCAAGGACAACAACCACCCGAGCCACTGCCTGTTCACCCCGCTATCATCCAGAAGGCGAGGTCAGTACAGGTGCATCAAAGCGGGGACCGAGAGACTAAAAAACAGCTTCTACCTTAATGCCATCAGACTGGTAAACAGCCATCACTAACAGAGTGGCTGCTGCCAACATACTGACTCATCTCTAGCCACTTTACTCATTACTCATATGTATATACACTGTACTCTATACCATCTACTGCATCTTGCCTATGCCGTTCGGCCATCGCTCATCCATATATTTTGATGTACATATTCTTATTCATTCCTTTACACTTGTGTATAAGGTAGTTGTTAGGAAATTGTTAGATTACTTGTTAGATATTACTAGATGGTCGGAACTAGAAGCACAAGCATTTCGCTACACTCGCATTAACATCTGCTAAACATGTGTATGTGACAAATAAAATGTTATTTTATTTTGATTTAAAATCATCCTCTGCGTGGATCAGTTTTCAAATCACCGGATAAAAATACTTTCAACTGAAATGTAAAAAACTATCTAACTGGTGTCACCTTCTGCGATCCTGTGAAAGTATAATTGTTGATACACACATCGGTGTTGTTTTCAAACTAACATGGCAATATTGTCTGTCACAGTAGAGCCTTAGAGGTAATCTATGGTACTCACGTCTATGGTCTTGTCACTGAAGTACTTGATGTACTCTGGGCCCATGTAGAGAGGAGGCTTACAGGTCATCAGGAACACTGGAACACACAATCAGCCAATCAGAGAGCCGAATGAGGGGTCATCAGGTTATAGGTCATGTCATCTAACTAGGCATTTACCGGTATAATTAATTACCACAACAGTAGAGTGCGTGTCTGTGTGTATCCATGTATTTGTATGAACAAAGTGTGTATGCATGCACATATTGTGTGGTGCAAGTGTGTGTACTGACCGATACAGAACGTGAGGTAGAGCAGGCCCATGCGGATGTCCAGTCTGAAGAAGAGGATAACGTTGGCCACCTTACTGAACAGAATGATGTTCCCCACATGCTGTTCCACCGTTACTGAGACAACGAGAAATGGAGAGAAGGGGTTAAATCAAGTAAACAACCTTTTTTTATCTTAAAGAAACTATTGCATAGAATAAGGACAATTTGCAGGTTGAAGACAATAGTGAACTTGGGGAGAGAACACAAAGAACAATAACATTTAGAGCGACAGAGAAAGAACAGATGTGAATAGAAGACGGGAACAAACTGTTTTTGTAAAACGACAGATAAAGGAGTGACATGAAGAACTATGAAAAAAAGTGTCAAAACTGTTTGAGCCTGAGGAAGAGGGACAGTTTATAGTTGAGGCCTAACAAGTGAGGGTTCACTTTAGGGAGGAGGGAGAGACAGGCAGATGAAAGACGAAGGGAGTGCCACAACGACCAACAACAGAGCTACAATAACGTAAACACCACAATGACACCACAAGGTCAACAGACAACACAGCCTTATCATTGCTTCCTATGAACGATCTATTAAAACAGTCTGTTTACAACACTAAAGTACTAACTTAAATAGGGCTGTGTGGACAAGACATTTGCCATAGCAGATTGGATGAATACTTAGAACAATAACATGAATATACAGCAGAAACCAAGAACAAAAACAATGGCTTTACACCAAATGATTTGCGCAGACAAAGTTTAAGTGTCTGAAATGTTATTAGCCTTAGTGGATACAAAAGTGAAACTTCGCTAGCAATGTGTGTGGGTACCAATCGTTTAACTGAAATGGTAACCATGTGTTGAATGTCATGTAAAACAAACATGTCTGCCTGTTGAAGGAGATCCCAAGCTCAAACTGATGGGTTTTAGCCGAGATACAACAGACTCAAAATTGGCTATATCGTAAACATTCATCAAAACAAAAATGGGCTTTTTTGTCTTCATTTAAGGTTAGGGATAGGCATATGGTTGGCAGAATGGTTAAGGTTAAAATCAGATTTTTATGTACTTATTTTATTTAACTAGGCAAGTCAGTTAATAACAAATTCTTATTTACAATGACGGCCTACCCCGGCCAAACCCTAACGACGCTGGGCTAATTGTGCGCCGCCCTATGGGACTCCCAATCACGGCCGGTTGTGATACAGCCTGGAATCGAACCAGGGTCTGTAGTGAGACCTCTAGCACTGAGATGCAGTGCATTAGACCGCTGCGAAGATCAATTGTAGAAATAGGCGGGGTTTCTGACCTCAGCCTGTTCTCCCCGCTTCCAACACGTAGCAGTACAGGAGCATCATGACAAAAACTGACTGGCCAATAGCATCTACCCACAGACCACCAGGCTGCTGAATAGCCACCACTAGCCAGCTGTACCCTGCAATTACATCTGTGACCCTGTGAATGTGACTAATAAACTCTAAATACTGTGTGGCTGTGGTAACTAATAATGACCAACTGATGGGTGGTGGTCAGTTTCATAATGTCTAAACACAGGCGGGTACAACTCTGCTAATGATTAACCTTTGACTTTAGCTCTGCATGAAATATTTACATGAGTGAATTTGTTATGTGGTAGTGAGCTGCTGTACCGGTCAATGATTTTTGTATAACAAACGGTACGTCTGTGTGCGCGCCTCTGTCAGTCTGTTTTCAAGTAAGTAAACAGATGAGAATGGGTCATAAAAGTAGGTGTACGCTTGCTAGATCTCTGATAACAGGGCTCTAGTTCAGGGCTGATACTCACTAGCTCTTCTGTTTTTCATCATGACGATGGCACTGAGGAACATAAGGATCTCCACTTCTCTCTGTGGATCATGAGAACAGAATAAACATACAGGTCTGGGCATTTCAGTCTATAGACATGTCATCTACTGCTTTACATTACAGGGTCGGGGCAGGCGTGCAACTAACTCCAGTATTGCCCGTGTCACCGTGTACCTTTTTGGGTGGTTTTGGTGCGTGCACTCATGGTGGTAGTGGCACTTCAGCCCTAGATAAAACAAGGTCCTGGTAGCCTAGTATCAGAGGGGGCACGCACCTGCAAACTCCCCAGGACACCCACCCTTTGCACGGTTCTGTCTCACATCACCTGCCTGTTACTTTCCGAGTTAGTTTCGGGTTACAGTCTATAGCATCTTTCAGTGTCGAACCCAGGCCAGCTCCCACCGAATTTCAGAATGGCCATTCATGTAGCAAACTAAAACCCCCACTCTGTCATCACATTTAGCATAGGACAGCTAACGTTAGCTCATTGGCAATCTAACCAGTCTTTTTCCCGGCCTAATCACGCATATCCTTCCTACCATTTTTCTCTCTATTTTTCAATCCCCATTTGTTACACCATCCAATACTGACCCAGTCAAAGTCGCAGGGGTTGCCATCCTCTCGTTGTGTCGAAAGATGTTCGCAGATGCCTGGCGTCTTGCGGATAATGAGAAACGCGAATGACATGAACAGAGACGCGACATAGTATGGCTTTAGCAGCCACTTGTACACCTGCGGCAAGTGGTAGAGGAATGCAAGGAGCGGTGTTAGCAACGCCATTTTCTAATTTAGATATACAAATAAAATAAAACTCGCTGGATGGATTTCCAGTCTGCCAATGTGTAAACTGCGAATTAAAAGGGCAGGAAGGATGTGGCCGAGGTCAATGCGGACGAATCCTTGGAAATAGTTCCGCCTCTTTTGTGAAATGGTGGTGATTGGCCAGTTGAAAACATATAAGGAACAATGATTGGTTAAATTTTCCGAGAAAGGAAGGGCAAAAGAAAAAACAGATTCTTCCCTTTCCTTCATTTGGGAAAAAAAGTGGCGTTTTTGGAATACTTTTTACATGCCGGGCTTATTTGACATTGCAGCCGACAGTGCAGGCGACTGCCGACTGACTGATCTACAAATCACCAGTGTTGGGAAAAATACCCAATTATCATAAAAGTATAGATACCTTAATAGAAAGTTACTCAAATAAAAGTCAGACAGTAAAATACTTGAGTAAAATTATTTGGTTTTAAATATACTTAAAGTATCAAAAATAAATGTAATTGCTAAAATATACTTAAGTATTAAAAGTAAAACAACAAATACATAAGCAGAGCAGACGGCACCATTTTCTTGTTTTTAAAATGTATGAATGGCCAGGGTCAAACTCCAACACTCAGACATTATTTACAAAATATGCATTTGTGTTTAGTGAGTCCGCCAGGCCAGATGCAGTAGGGATGACGACATGTTTTGTGCATGAATTTGACCATTTTCCTGTTCTTCTATGGATTCAAAATGTAAGGAGTACTTTTGGTTGTCAGAGTAAAATGTACAATATTTTCTTTAGGAATGTAGTGAAATAAAAGTAGTCAAAAATATAAATAGTAAAGTACAGATACTCCAAAAAAACTACTTAAGTAGTACTTTCAAGTATTTCTTACTTAAAACTTCTTATGGCTGCAGGGGCAGTATTGAGTAGCTTGGATGAAAGGTGCCCAGAGGTGCTCAGAGTAAACAGCCTGCTCCTCAGTCCCAGTTGCTAATATATGCATATTATTATTAGTATTGCATAGAACACACTCTGAAGTTTCTAAAACTGTTTGAATGATGTCTGTGAGTATAACAGAACTCATACGGCAGGCAATAACCTGAGAAGAAATCCAAACAGGAAGTGGGAAATCTGAGGTTGGTCGATTTTCAACCCAGCCCCTATTGAATACACAGTGGGATATGGGTTGTTGCACTTCCTAAGGCTTCCACTAGATGTCAACCGTCTTTAGAAACTTGTTTGAGGATTCTACTGTGAAGTGGGGGCGAATGAGAGAGGAATGAGCCTGGTGTTTGGCAGATTGCCACAGGCTCTGAGGCGCGGTCACGAGAGAGTTAGCTCTCGTTCCATTGCTTTTCTATAGACATAGGAATTCTCCGGGTTGGAACATTGACGTTTTATGTTAAAAACATCCTAAAGATTGATTCCATACATCGTTTGACATGTTTCTACGGACAGTAACGGAACTTTTTGACATTGTCTGCAACTAGGGAACGCGCTTCATGACTTTGGATTTGTTTACCAAACGTGCTAACAAAAGTAGCTCTTTGGACATAAATGGACATTATCGAACTAAATCAAACATTTAATGTGGAACTGGGATTCCTGGGAGTGAGAGGTGAGAGGTTTTTTCCTGGTACTACACTCCCAGGGCCCTCACTTCCTCCCTGTAGGCTGTCTCATCATTGTTGGTAATCAGGCTAACTATTGTTGTGTCATCTGCAAACTTAATGATTGAGTTGGAGGTGTGCGTGGCCACGCAGTCATGGGTGAACAGCGAGTACAGGAAGGGGCTGAGCATGCACCCTTGTTGGGCCCCTGTGTTGAGGATCAGCGAAGTGGAGGGGTTGTTTCCTACCTTCACCACCTGGGAGCGGCCCGTCAGGAAGTGCAGGACAGGGTTGCACCGGGCGGGATTCAGACCCAGGGCCCTGAGCTTGATGAGCTTGGAGGGTACTTCTTAGTTAGGTATTCCTCTTGTCCAGATGGGATAGAGCAGGGTGCAGTGTGATGGCATCGTCTGTGGATCTATTGGGGCAGTAAGCAAATTGAAGTGGGTTTAGTGTGTCTGGGTCTAGGGTGACTAGGGTAAAGTAGAGGTGATATGATCCTTGACTAGTCCCTCAAATCACTTCATGATGACAGACTAGAGTGCTACAGTTCAGTTACGTTTGGTTTCTTGGGTACAGGAACAATGGTGGACATCTTGAAGCATGTGGGGACAGCAGACTGGGAGAGATTGAATATGTCCGTAAACACTCCAGCCAGCTGGTCTGCGCATGCTCTGAGGACGCGGCTAGGGATGCCATCTGTGCCGGCAGCCTTGCGAGGGTTAGCACGCTTAAATGTTTAATTCACGTCGGCCATGGAGAAGGAGAGCCCACATTCCTTGGTAGCGGGCCACGTCGGTGGCACTGTGTTATACTCAAAGCGGGCAAAGAAGGTGTTTAGCTTGTCCGGAAGCAAGATATCGATTTCCACGACGTGGCTGGGTTTCCCTTTGTAGTCCGTGATTGTCTGTAGACCCTGGCTAATCATTGTCTGCAGCCGGCTCTATCACAACTCAGGATATGACCCAGATGCAGAAACAGGAGGCAGATAGTACGAATCTCAGAGTTTACTATTGTACAAGGGGCAGGCAAAAGATAAGTCAAGGCAGGCAAAGGGTCGTAATCCAAATCGGAGTCAGGCAGGTACAGGACAGCAGTCCTGATCCGAGTCAGAACAGGCAAAAAACGTCAGAACTGGGAAGACTAAGAAAAACAAAAACTAGAGGGAACACGCTGGTGGGACAAGACGATCTGGCAACAGACAAACAGAAAACGCAGGTATAAATACACTAGATAATGGGAGACACCTGCTGGGGGGTGGAGACAAGCACAAGACAGGTGAAACAGATCAGGGTGTGACAGGCTCTGATTGTAGTGTAATTTAACAGGCAGGGAGATTGAGCTCGACTGTCATGGTCGGCAAACTCTCAACCTTCTGCCCCGTAGCCCTGCGTGGAATCGACTGTGCCACAAAGCATGCTGAAGTCCATATCCATGTTTATAAGCAGGGTCGCTACAGTTATTGTTATTTGTGGTAAACATTATTTGAGTTAATTCTATGAGGGGAGAGGGTAGGGGAGGGTCATGTACAAGGGGAGGGTCATGTGAAAATATTTATACATTTTATATGACACTTTGAGTTGTACCAGCCCCAGTACATTTCAATCTTTCCCTAACCAAATTGTTTTTCTGTTTATTGGCCCACCTCTAGAATCAAACTTATTTTGGGTTCACAATGTTTGACAAAATTATGTTCATAGTTACAAAACCAGGTTTGTCTGCTGCCTTTTCGTTGTCATAGCCTAAATGCCAATCACCAAATGAGGGAACTAATGGAAGTGTGGATTAAATCAACTTTAGTACATGCTGTCAAAAGGCTGCATTCTGCAATAGGGACAGGAGATGGACAGGAGAGAAAGCAACCTAATTTTGTTGACAACATTGTACATAAAACTACCGTGCTGCTCTTTTACAGTTTTATAAACTCAGTGGAGAACGTTCTGTCTCTCCATTCAGATCCACTCTTATCTTGAGTGGCATTTCTTTAAAACATGCATCCAATCCCCTTGATCCCTTACATAACTAGACCAATCATGTGTTCACTGTGCTGTGGCAAAACAAGACAATGATAGAGGTTCCGCTCGTGATGTTAAATTGCAGGCACAGATGCTTCGATTTCAAAATGATTACAATGGACTAATTAGAAAAATAAATCAGTACTTTTTTTAAGCAGGTGATTATAAAAGTTCTACAGCTGCAGCATCGAGAGCATCCTGACTGGTTGCGTCACCGCCTGGTATGGCAACTGCTCGGCCTTCGACAGTAAGGCGCTGCAGAGGGTAGTGCGTACGGCCCAGGACATCACTCTGGCCAAGTTTCCTGCCATCCAGGACCTCTATAAAACAGGCGGTGTCAGAGGAAGGCCCAAAAAATTGCCAAGGACTATAGCCACCCTAGTCATAGTCTGTTCTCTCTGCTACCGCATGGTAAGCGGTACCGGAGTGCCAAGTCCAGGTCCAAAAGGATTCTGAACAGCTTCTACCCCCAATCCAGCTAATCAAATGGCTACCCGGATTATTTGCATTGCCCCCCCCCACCCCCTTTTTTTACGCTGCTGCTACTCGCTGTTTATTATCTATTATCTATGCATAGTCACTTTACCCCTACCTACATGTACATATTACCTCGACTGACCTGTACCCCTACACATTGACTCGGCACCGGTACCCCCTGCATATAGCCTCGTTATTGTTATTTTATTGTCTTTTATTTTTTACTTTAGTTTATTTCGTATTTATATTTTCTTAAGTCTTATTTTCTTAGCTACATTGCTGGTTAAATTAAAGGCTTGTAAATAAGCCTTTTGTATTCGACGCATGTGACAAATACATTTGATTTGATTTTAGAGGTGTGCCGTGAGAGTGTGAGAAATGGATAAAATACATGTGTCTCATGGCCAATGTTAGGTGTGGTCCATCAAGTGATGGGCAGCATCAGTTTACAGATGGGAACAACTGAAGTGTGTGGGTCAGGATGAATGACTGACTCTGACTAAGTGTGACTGTGTGTTGTCTGCACTCTGGCTTCAGCTCGTCAACCTAACATCGCCTCTACACCTTCCAGATAAGAGGAGAACTCTGTCTGTTCAGGTTTGTTTCTTATTTAATGTAGGACATTCTTCTTTTCTTTTTAAGGATTTGTTGAATCAGATAATTGCATTAGATGTGTTGAAAAATACATTGGTGAGTTAATATATTGGTGAGTTAATATATTTCCTGATCTGAAATGGAATTGAATCCAACCTAGTATGTTCCATTGATTGATTCATGACTGTTTGATTCCTGTTTTACCATGCCATTTGTTGTGACTTTGAGTTAATTAATATTCAAAATAATTGACTGATTAATTGGAACAATAAATGTATATGATTTGTTTGATTAATTAATGAATCCTATCTAAATTAATCTAAGATGGGCACCATTACTTTTTAATTGCCGTTTATATTTTTAGTTTTTCCCTTGCTCAACTTTTTTTCATTCAACTTTTTCACTCCGGACGCTTTATCTGGACGTGGTTCGTCAGGATGCCTTCCTATTGCAGTCGCTGTACTCATAATATACAGGAGAACGATCGCCTTACGGCGAGGATAGCTGTGCTGCAAGGCCAGCTTAAGATGCAATCGTTAGGCAAGGGTAATTTAAGTGTAGGAAAGGATGAAACAGCGTCTGTGCCACCAGTAAGTACAGATAGTAGTATAAATCCCCTCGCACAGTCCCCGCAGCCGGAAAACTTTCTCATGGCTTCTGGAAGGAAATGCTGTAGGAATGCTCAACCGGTGTCGCTCATTCAGCCGACAGAAACTTTCAACCGGTTCTCCCCATTTAAGCAGCGAGTCGGAGTCAGAGGCCGAGCCTTCCCTGGTCTCTACTTATCCCTTTACGGGGGTCTGAGATGCCGAAGCCTCCCACCATTAGCTCTGACAAATTGAAAACCCTAGTCATTGACGACTCTATTACCCGCAGTATTAGACGTAAGACGAATCATCCAGCGATAATACACTGTTTACCAGGGGGCAGGGCTACCGGCGTTAAGGCTAATCTGAAGATGGTGCTGGCTAAAGCTAAAACTGGCGAGTGTAGAGAGTATAGGGAGATTGTTATCCGCGTCGGCACAAACGATGTTAGGATGAAACAGTCAGAGGTCACCAAGTGCAACATAGCTTCAGCGTGTAAATCAGCTAGAAAGATGTGTCGGCATCGAGTAATTGTCTCTGGCCCCCTCCCAGTTAGGGGGAGTGATGAGCTCTACAGCAGTCTCACAACTCAATCGCTGGTTGAAAACTGTTTTCTGCCCCTCCCCAAAAATTGAATTTGTAGATAGTTGGCCCTCTTTCTGGGACTCACCCACAAACAGGACCAAGCCTGGCCTGTTGAGGAGTGACGGACTCCATCCTAGCTGGAGGGGTGCTCTCATCTTAGGGGTAAAGTGAACATAGACAGGGCTCTAACTCCCCTAGCTCCACAATGAGATAGCCAGCCTGCCAGCTTTGTGGAGTCTGCCACTAGCACAGTCAGTGTAGTCAGCTCAGCCATCCCCATTGAGACCAGGTCTGTGCCTCGACCTAGGTTGGGCAAAACTAAACATGGCGGTGTTCGCCTTAGCAATCTCACTGGAATAAAGACCTCCTCCATTCCTGCCAGTATTGAAAGAGATTGTGATACCTCACATCTCAAAATAAGGCTACTTAATGTTAGATCCCTCACTTCCAAAAAAGTTATAGTCAATTAACTAATCACTGATCATAATCTTGATGTGATTGGCCTGACTGAAACATGGCTTAAGCCTGATGAATTTACTGTGTTAAATGAGGCCTCACCTCCTGGTTACACTAGTGACCATATCCCCCGCCAATCCCGTATAAAGGCGGAGGTGTTGCTAACATTTATGATAGCAAATTTCAATTTACAAAATAAACTAAGTTTTCGTCTTTTGAGCTTCTAGTCATGAAATCTATGCAGCCTACTCAATCACTTTTTATAGCTACTGTTTACAGGCATCCTGGGCCATGTACAGTGTTCCTCACTGAGTTCCCTGAATTACTATCGGACCTTGTAGTCATGGCAGATAATATTCTAATTTTTGATGACTTTAATACTCACATGGAAAGTCCACAGACCCACTCTACACTGCTTTCGGAGCCATCATCGACTCAGTGGGTTTTGTCCAACATGTCTCCGGACCTACTCACTGCCACAGTCATACTCTGGACCTAGTTTTGTCCCGTGGAATACATGTTGTGGATCTTAATGTTTTTCCTCATAATACTGGACTATCGGACCACCATTTTATTACGTTTGCAATCGCAACAAGTAATCTAATACACACAATCTTGTAAAGGAATGGGATGAGAATATATAAGTATAAAATATATGGATGAGCAGTGACAGAGCGGCTAAGATGGTCTTAGCTTTTGCAGTTCTGCTCCATTTTATTCAGTGTTGTAGGCCATTTGAAATGCATACGTTCATCCTGCTCTATCCATTGCATTCCATGTATATATTCATTATTTATGAGTTTCTGTACCTTTTCCTGTGTGTGATTAAAGTTCCTGTCTTTGTTAACTCTTGGGCTGCTTTAACTTGGGGCGGTGTCAGTGAGTTACAAACCAGTGAAATATGTAGAGCCAGGTTGCCCTCTTTCACTCACAGGGTTAGGGCCCTGATATAGACCAGACAGGGAATCACGGAGCCGCCCGTTGATTCGGAGAACCACACACATTTATGTTCATATGAGATAAATCGGAGACTTCCCATGAATGTCCACAGCCTTTTCTAGCATGAGAGCTACTTAAAAAAAATATAACTTTTTTTATAGATTTCAAAAAGGCACACTCTTCTCCTCCACCCTGTGACTCTTCCACAGGTCATTGGTGTACAAGAGATGTGTTTTCTGTCAATATAACTAGTCAAATAATGGTTAGTAAACAACTCTAAGGGGGCCCCATAAAATCATATTTCGTTTTTTCCTGAATTCTGTTAGATTTGTCTGTTTTGGGATTTTTCTCCTGTTTTTTACTCTCAATATTACACTTATTCATAGAGAAACAACAACAATTGATATTCTGAGTCCATGTCAATGCTTAAATCACATCAGAATACAATTTTGAGGCCCCCCCTGCCAAAAAAACGAACACATTAAGATTTTCTTGTGTAATTTCCCATTAATTGCTCAGCGGAATGTGTCGGTCTAGCCTACTGCTGCAGAACATGCTCATGGGAGAGTTTGCTAAACAATCGCCACCCAATTGATACAAATAATCATGAAATCATTCTGTCAGGTAAGTCTACTTTGCATTTAACTGAGAAGGTTTTGGGGGAAAGTCTTTCTGTCTACCCACAAGACGGTTATCATTAGCATTGCTAACTGGCGACATACATAGACAAACCTGAACACCAAACAGACAGAGGGGCAATATTTCTGGAAATGAATTGGCAGATATTGTGTTATGTTTGGCTTTTTAAACCAACAGTGGCTAACCATCTTAAATAAGCATGCCCCTCTCAAAAAATGTAGAACTAGGAATAGATATAGTCCCTGGTTCACTCCAGACCTGTCTGCCCTTGACCAGCACAAAAACATCCTGTGGCGTTCTGCATTAGCATAGGAACAAATATACACAGGCAGTTAGAAAAGCTAAGGCACGCTTTTTCAAACAGAAATTTGCATCCTGTAGTACAAACTCAAAAAAGTTCTGGGACACTGTAAAGTCCATGGAGAATAAGAGCACCTCCTCCCAGCTGCCCACTACTCTGAGGCTAGGAAACTCTGTCACCACCGATAAATCCACTATAATTGAGAATTTCAATAAGCATTTCTCTACGGCTGGCCATGCTTTCCACATGGCTACCCCTACCCCGGTCAACTGCCCGGCACCCTCCACAGTAACCCGCCAAAGCCCCCACCATTTCTCCTTTACCCAAATCCAGATAGCTGATGTTCTGAAAGAGCTGCAAAATCTGGACCCCTACAAATCAGCCGGGCTAGATAATCTGGACCCTCTCTTTCTAAAATTATCTGCCGAAATTGTTGCAACCCCTATTACTAGCCTGTTCAACCTCTCTTTCGTGTCGTCTGAGATTCCCAAAGATTGGAAAGCTGCCGCGGTCATCCCCCTCTTCAAAGGGGGTGACACTCTAGACCCAAACTGCTACAGACCTATATCTATCCTACCCTGTCTTTCTAAGGTCTTCGAAAGCCAAGGTAACAAACAGATTACTGACCATTTCGAATCCCACTATACCTTCTCCGCTATGCAATCTGGTTTCAGAGCTGGTCATGGGTGCACCTCAGCCACGCTCAAGGTTCTAAACGACATCATAGCCTTGGTTTCTCAAATGATTGCCTTGCCTGGTTTACCAACTACTTCTCTGATAGAGTTCAGTGTGTCAAATCGGAGGGCCTGTTGTCTGGACCTCTGACAGTCTCTATGGGTGTGCCACAGGGTTCAATTCTCAGGCCGACTCTCTTCTCTGTATACATCAATGATGTTGCTCTTGCTGCTGGTGATTCTCTGATCCACCTCTACGCAGACGACACCATTCTGTATACTTCTGGCCCCTCCTTGGACACTGTGTTAACTAACCTCCAGACGAGCTTCAATGCCATACAACTCTCCTTCCGTGGCCTCCAACTGCTCTTAAACGCAAGTAAAACTAAATGCATGCTATTCAATCAATCACTGCCCGCACCTGCTCGCCCGTCCAGCATCACTACTCTGGACGGCTCTGACTTAGAATACGTGGACAACTACAAATACCTGGGTGTCTGGTTAGACTGTAAACTCTCCTTCCAGACTCACATTAAGCATCTCCAATCCACAATTAAATCTAGAATCGGCTTCCTATATCGCAACAAAGCATCCTTCACTCATGCTGCCAAACATACCCTCGTAAAACTGACTATCCTACCGATCCTCGACTTCGGTGATGTCATCTATAAAATAGCCTCCAACACTCTACTCAACAAATTGGATGCAGTCTATCACAGTGCCATCCGTTTTGTCACCAAAGTCCCATACACTACCCACCATTGCGACCTGTACGCTCTCGTTGGTTGGCCCTCACTTCATACTCGTCGCCAAACCCACTGGCTACAGGTTATCTACAAGTCTCTGCTAGGTAAAGCCCCGCCTTATCTCAGCTCACTGGTCACCATAGCAGCACCCACTCGTAGCACGCGCTCCAGCAGGTATATCTCACTGGTCACCCCCAAAGCCAATTCCTCCTTTAGTCGTCTTTCCTTCCAGTTCTCTGCTGCCCATGACTGGAACGAATTGCAAAAATCTCTGAAGCTGGAGACTCACATCTCCCTCACTAGCTTTAAGCACCAGCTGTCAGAGCAGCTTACAGATCACTGCACCTGTACATAGCCCATCTGTAAACAGCCCATCTATCTACCTACCTCATCCCCATACTGGTATTTATTTATTTATTTTGGTCCTTTGCACCCCAGTATCTCTACCTGCACATTCATCTTCTGCCGATCTACCATTCCAGTTGCAAATGAGAACTTGTTCTCAACTAGCCTACCTGGTTAAATAAAGGTGAAATAAAAAAATTACAAAATAAAATAACCAAGGGTACGATAATGTCAATGTGGCTTTGATTGGATAGTAGCCGGTAGCTTTGTCTTTGACAGTTTGCGATGGAACACATGACAATGCATGGGTAACACTTTACGTGGATAGTCAGGATTTTCCATCTGTAGATACTCTACATACTATCAAACTATCAACAAACTATTTGTTGATAAAGCAGTCTTGCTAAGTTTAGGGTTATGCCGAAACCACACAGAGAGACGCCGACAGCTGGTGTTAAAATTTGTGAGCATAGTAGAGCATGTCACGATCCATATTTTTTATCCATCAGTGTGATCTGTGAGATTGTGTAGCCCCTTCTCTGCCTCCACAGGGCTGGGAAACTGCCCTGTATCAGAGGACTATGAGGAAGAGGTAACTTCTTATTTTGGGGCGCTCACACTGCTCACTTCTTTCAGTTACGAAGCTACCGGAAATCAGTCATTTTCTAAGGAAAGAGACACTAGGAGACATTCAGTAATTTAACCATTGGCAACTAGAGCTTACAACCAAAGTTGAGAAAGTTACAACTTAATGCCGATTATCAGTGATGCGACTGCGGGATAGCCAATCAGAGGGTGGGTCTTGCTAGCTAGCTTTGACACTGTGCTGGATAGGCTAACAACCAACAGGAAGTTTTGCATTATGTTCAGAAGATACACCCCTGAGGGGAGGTTTTGGCAACAAGGTAGCTTCAGGTAGTGAGTAGTGTGAGTGTCCTGCTAGATGTCCTGCTAGATAGCATCGACAAGATAGTTTTACTTAATCAGATGTTTGTCATTCATCATTTTCTATATCAAAATTTGTCAAAGATGACAAATCTGTTCATGCATTATAGGTAATGTAGGAATAACGTTGAAAAAAGGAGATAAGAAGTGGAAATAATGAAAATAACACTTTTGAACCTTGAGTTTATAATCAGTTAAGTTAGTCCCGTTGACCTTTCAATTCAATTATTTTAAAATGATTAACAAACTGATTGTGATGTTATATGAGTCTCTTAGTAATGGCTAACGTCCACAGACCTTACAATTGGCTGTACTATTGGTTTTCTGTACGCAGGAGGAGGCTGAGCAACACTGTGGATCTTATAGACAACTATCACTGTTAAATGTACATCTCAAAATCATTTAAACTGACATGAGATTTTTCACTGTTTGTAAATGCTGAACAAACAGGGTTTATCCAACAGTGGAAAGACCAGAAAATAAATGTAATCTATTTCATATAATTGAGGCATCTAAGAAAGAAAATGTACCCATTTGTTTGAATGTAGTTCTAGTATATCATGGACACACTGTGGTGTAAAGTACTTAAGTAAAAATACTTTAAAGTACTATTTAAGTTGTTTTTTGGGGTGTCTGTACTTTACTTTACTATTTATATATTTGACTGCTTTTACTTTTTCCACCACTATGGACACATTGCATTTTCAGATTTTACTTTGGAAACAGACTGTTTAATAGATTTGCCAATAAACTTGTGGTATAATAACCTTTTCAACATCAACTACCTCTATCTATTTTCGGGTTGTATTGTTTATGAAAATGATACTACTAGAATTGTTAGTGTATAGACTTTCCCTCCATTTTCTTATTTCTAATAAAGGCTGAAGCTGAGTACACACCTTTGTCTGTCTTGTTAGATAATAACACCAGCATCATTTAAATAAGTGACACATTTGACCTGACCTGGTCATGAGTAAATCAGAGCCCGGTCCCTAACACGTTCCACACAACACGCCATATTCTCTTCAATCATACTAAAGTGTTGTCATAACCAATGGATTACATTTGCATGTCAGGTGTGGTCCATCAAGTGAGGGGATGGGCAGCATCAGTTTACAGACAGGAGCACTGAGGTGTGTGTGGGTGAGGATGAGGGGTTGTGTGTTGTATCCCTCAAAGATGAAAATGTATTGAATCGAATTAGTCAGATCCAATGATTTACCGCCCATAGGGCAGAGTGCCACTAGTACTACTATAATACGGGAGGAGGCTACAGCTAACAAAGACTGAGCAAATGTCAGAGGACACTTCATTAACCTTTGCATACACATTGTGGTCTCTTTAGTAAGCCTTGTATACTACTTGAAAAATAACTTACATTTCTTCTAACATATCATAAAAATATTATATTTTTGGCTAGCATGTAGTAGCACCAACCAGCTCTGTGTTTAACAAGTAGGCCTACAGTAGCGGCCTGTAGTTGTACCTAGCTCAGTTCTAAGGAGAGACACAATCACAGAAATACCGGGAAGAGAGGAAACACCAAACACAGAGTTCAGGTAGGAATACATTTTTCAATCTCTGATATTATCTGTGTAACTGAGTGAAATGTTTGTATTTAAATTCCTTTCAATTTGTTTCATGTTATTTTCATCGGGAAGTGCACACATTGCCTGATATTCTGAATTAGGTTTTTACTAAGTCCCTTTGATAGTGAAGAGTTAACATGGTGGTGATGTTATTGTCACCTCTCTCTTCCATAGCGATCATTTGAACGTAAAAGCCGGTACTTCCTAAATGAACTCCTCCAACAATTCCTCTGTCCCCTCTCCCTATCTGGAGCCTGACACAGCTGTCACCACTGCCTGCTATGCAGTCAACCTCATCCTGAGTCTACCCACCAATGGCTACGTCCTGTGGCTGATACTGACCGGAGCCGGAGGGACGGTGGCCTCAGAGTTCTATGCTCTCAACTTGGCTGTTTCTGAGATCCTCTACTGCCTGTGTGCTGTCTTTGTATTTGTCTATATACACCTCCCTATTCCTCCTCTCATAGCTCTAGCAGCATTCTTTGATGGTTTTATTCTCCCAGGCCGCCCCCTGTTCCAGTGCTGTATATGTTTTGAGCGCTACCTGGCAGTTGTCCACCCTGTGGTCTTCCTGAAGTACAGACCCCTGAGATACAAGGTGGGGTGTTCTGGATTGGTTTGGCTGGTTTTGATCCGGTTCTGTTTACCTTTTACGTTTGTAAAGCAACAACAATTCTTATTTTATTAGTTTTTTGGTGAAATTCTGGTCTTAATTTCATTGATGTTATTCTGCTGCCTCTCAGTTCTCAGGGCCTTGAAACAGCCTGGGCCAGGGGAAGGGGAGAGAGAGAGGGAGGGGACAAATAAAATGAAGATGAGGGCGTTTAAGATCATTTTGATTATCTTGGTGTCTATGATGGCAAACTACCTCCCATGGCTACTGGTTTTACCTTTTAATGGAATCTTAGATTTGGGTCATTTTTTTTATGCCATATCTGTGTGTCTCTTCATCAGTGTGGTTAGTGGGTTTGTGCAGCCCTTCCTCTTCCTCCACAGGGCTGGGAAACTGCCTTGTATCAGAGGTCTCTGAAGGAGAGTTGATACCCCCTGTTTCACCTGATACACAGGGCCAATTGTAACCTGTTTGTTTACAACTGTTAGGTGATCATTTGTAAAGAGGTTGCTAGTTGTAGAGGTGCTGGCAAAAATGTGTAAATTTACCAGAAAGGTTCTCCAGAAATCCTGGTCAGAAGATTCCGTAATCAGGTGGGAATAGAAGGAAATCCAGAATTTTGTTTGATTAATTCCCTCTCAACTGGGATGATTACTTATCAATCGTTTTGCTAGTGTTTCACATTGCATCTTTGTGTCTGTATTTAATAATGAGTTGGGAAAATAAGAACTACATTGTTTAAATGGTTCTAAAAAAGCGTTTTTTGCATGTTTTTCTTTTTTGAATCCTTCATGTTCAATAAATGCTTATGTTGAACTGCTCATGTCTTTGACTTTTTGTAGAGCAGAAATAATCCAGCAATCATGCAGTCAGAATAATAGTTTTTACAAGTTGTTGTCTTTACATACACATTTGGGTCTCTTAGATGGGTTTGGGTCCAGTCAGAGTAAACAGGCTATTTGCATGTCGGGTCAAGGGAAATATGATATAGTCCACACGAGTGCAGGCAGGCCGGTGGGGGGGCAGACACTCCTCCTGTTTGTGCTTTGGTCTGCACCCGAAATGGCACATTGCAAATTTGGGATTGAAAAAAAAAATCCAAAACTTTCAGCACACATGTCTACCATCATATATCAGGTAGACATATATATACTAACCACACTTTTTGTTTGTATTGCTTAATTCAATATATTTACCTGAATTCCTTCCCACTGGGGACTAACACTGGTAACTCTGACTGTCCTGGGACCATTACAAATGTAATGACAAGACCTGGGGAAATAAAACATTTTCCCCCAATGACGCACTAATGCAATTCCTCAAAATACACATCCGCAGCAGCAGATTGGAAAAAATCAAATAGCACATTATCCAAACAGGTTGTTGCATTGAAGCCTTAGGCCTAGTGTATTTACTTCATACAAAGTTGCCAAAAATTCAAAGCACAAGCATAATTGTCACTGCTGGACAGCACAAGAGACACCAAATGGAGTTTATTGTTCTCATCAGAACAGAAGATTTTATCCCGGTCTGACCAAAACCCGAGCCCTGGCCTGGTCTGAAATCACAAAAATGTCATGACACTGGAACAGAAAAAAATCATCCTGAGTCTCACCACCAATGTCTATGTCCTCTCTGGCTGATAGTGAATGGAGCGGGTGGGAAGATGGCCTCAGAATTCTTCGCTCTCAACCTCACCGTGTCTGAGATCTTCTTCTGCCTGTCTGTGTCTGTGTGGTGCGCTACCTGGCAGTGGTCCACCCTGTGGTCTACCTGAAATTCCAACCCCCTGAGATACAGGGTGGGGTGTTGTGTGGCTGATGGTGCTTGGGTCCTGTTTGTTCTGTATGCTTCTGATTCATAAATCAATATACTACTATACTTTCTTGGTTCAGGACCTCATCCTGATGTTTGTGATGTCATTCTGCTGCCTCAGTTCTCAGGGCTCTGAAACATCCCGGGCTGGGGGATGAGGAGAGAGCGCGAAAGGGGACAAATAACATGTAAAATCATTAAAATCATTAGGATTATTCTTCTGTCTATTATGGTGAACTACCTAACTATGATTGTAATTATGTCTTTGTACAATGTCCTCGATCGGGTTGTGTTCTATTTGTCACTATCCATTTGTTTCTCCATCACTGTGATCTGTGGGTTTGTGCAGCCCCTCTACCTCCACAGGTCTGGGAAACTGCCCTGTATCAGAGGTCTCTGAGGAAGAGGTGACTTCCTATTTCTGGGTGCTCACACTGCTCACTACTTTCAGTCACTAAGCTACCAGAAATCAGTCATTTTAAAAAGGAGACATTCACTAATTCACCAGTTCATGACTAGAGAGCTTGCATCCAAAGTTGAGAAATGTCCAACTTTACGCAATTACGCAATTAGCCAATTGGAGCAGTGATAGTCTCGCTAGCTAGCTTTGACACTGCGCTGGATAGGCCAACAACCAACATGTTGTTTTACATGCTGTTCAGAAGATACACTGCTGAGGGGAGGTTTTGGCAACACGGTAACTGAAGGTAGTTACACGGAACCCAAACCGGCTGCGCGCGTGCTTCATCGTGCATACATTTATTTTGTCCCCCCACACCAAATGCGATCACAACACGCAGGTTAAAATATCAAAACAAACTCTGAACCAATTACATTAATTTGGGGACAGATCGAAAAGCATGAAACATTTATGGAAATTTAGCTAGCTAGCTTGCACTTGCTAGCTAATTTGTCCTATTTAGCAAGCTTGCTGTTGCTAGCTAATTTGTCTTGGGATATAAACATTGAGTTGTTATTTTACCTGAAATGTACACGGTCCTCTACTCCGACAATTAATCCACACATAAAACGGTCAACCGACTCGTTTCTAGTGTTGATAATTCGTTTTACTTGAGACAGGAGAACAAGAGGAGACATATGACAAGGTATATAATTGTATAATAAGGCAGATTTATTCAAGTGTAAAGATATTAGGCAAAGCGTGCAGCACGGCTCTTTCTGTCTGATTTGTATGAAATCGTCCGGAAGAGAGGCTAGTTTCAACAGTTGTACAGTATTATATAGACAACAAGCAAAGTAGGTAGATCTGCGAGTCTGGCCTTCCGATTGGTCGATCTGGGTCTTGGGTAGTCCTGAACAGGCCTGGTGTCCACGTTCCATTGGTTCCTGAGGTAGTTCTTTGTCCTGAGCTCCAACCCTGAGTTGTGTGTGTCTGTGTGATTGTCATGGGGGAGGGGAGTTGTGGGTGTTGTGTATGTGTCTAATGAGTCCAGCATATGTCCAAGAAAAAGAGGGGGTGTGTATGTTGTGTCAACTATAGCTAATGTTGAGAAGTTGTTAAAACAAGTTACCAATATCTAATACAATTTCTTACAAATCCCCCTCTTCACGTCTCACAAGAGACGTGACATAAAAGTATATAAAAAGACAAAACTAAAGGATAAAATTTGTCAGAAGACAAATTTTTAATTCCCTCTCTTCACGTCTCACAAGAGACGTGACATAAAAGTATAAAAGGACAAAACTAAAGGATAAAATTTGTCAGAAGACAAATTTTAATTCCCTCTTTTCACGTCTCACAAGAGACGTGACATAAAAGTATCTTAGTCCTCAAATAGATAGACAGGTCCAGCTTCCCCATCATCAAGCAATGGGAACATTTGGGCCCTTTCCTGAATAGGGTCTATGGCGGCAGTGATAACACGGCTAGCAAGCGTCCGCGCACATGGAATGCAACAGCATCCACAAAGTACAAGAATGCCTGCAAATACGGAAATAGATACTAGGATAGAGGAAACCAGCGTCTTATATTTACCAAAAGCATCCATCCATGAGTCCCACTTAGAAGTGTCTACTCCAGAATGCTGTTTCATCTTACCATTAAGGGTACGAAGTCCCTCCAATGCTACAGTCAGACTCCCATCCGTAGCTGTGTTATTGGGAATGAAAGTACAACACTGTTCACCAAACATTGCACAGACCCCCCCCCGTTCAGCCAATAACATATCAACCGCGATTCTATTTTGAAATGCCATCAGGGATGTGGCTGCCAATTGTCCATGGACCGCCTCGAAGCCTTGTTGAGTCCAATTGCCCAGTTTCTGGACATTAAAATGAATGTAGTTAATTCTGTCCACATTTTTATTAACTGTACACCACCAACAAAATGATGATTCAAAACCCGCGGCTACTTGGTCAACCAATTTATACTCATCTGGTACCCCCCTGGGGACACCAATTGCATCAAGGTAAGTTGGGTCCCCAGCGGAGGGGCCCACCGTGCGCTTGGTCCTGATAGGCCAAATTTCAGGACCCAGGGCTTGTATACGGGTGAGAAGATCTTGGACACCTATGGGGTAAACAGAGATGGGCAACAGAAGAGTTACAAGTGCACAGGTACCAGTGGCATTGTGGGGAAGTCTGTCCAACAGACTAGTTCCCCCACACCACCACCACACATCAGCTCTAGACACTGGTTTAAAGATTGCCGTGAGCATGTGAGTGTACGAGCACCAACTAACAGGGAGCTTACCCAACAATGTCCCTCCACCTGTCATGGTTATGCATGTGAAGTTAGCTCTAACCACACTGGAGGAGAATAACGGTTTCTTGACCACCGTAGTGACTACCGGGTAAACAGCGTCCCACTGTGAACACTCTTCAGGTGGGTTGTCTTTGCCCATAAGGGGCATTAGACAGTCTCCGCTAATTGCGGCTGGGACTATACGGAGCAATGGCCTAGCTCCCATACAAACGACGCAGCTTTGCAGGGTCATATTAGCTGCTTGTTCAGTCAATAGGAGCCAATTGTTAGAGAACCCTGAGATCCCGGTGGCAGTGAGAATGATATCATCAGGGGTGGTAGGAGTGGTGACCATATTAATAGGACCCCAATCACCTTTCCCCTTAGATGTTAAAACAGTAAACCGGTCAGAAATAGCAGAGGGCTGAGTCTGCTGTGTAATGCAGATTTTTAATGGCCAGTAGAGTAGATCCTTGCTAGACTCTACCTGTGGTGCTAGTATAAAATCCTGACAACCCGTCCCAGTACCTGGTCGGATAATTAGTGATAAACCCCAATTACGCAATTTAGTCCTAGTCAGTGACAATCTTTTCCGCCAGATAAGAACTGCTTGCCCTGATGAATAACTGGACCAGTCAGGACCAGTCTCAGCGACCAAGCTCTTCCATGACCACTCCTGAAACCCCCCTCTTGTCATATACCAGTTAAATCTGGTGTACTCCAATGCATGCCCTCCCAGGCCATTCCTAGCTTTTCCCAATAACCCCCAAGACAGTGTAATGGTGGTGGTCACATTAACGGGTACACATAAGGTGGTGTTTCTAACCTCTGTTGGAGTGCAGGGTTGGTCTGTGGTTGTAGTGCTTCGTTTGTGTATGGCAGGACTGGTGAGATCGAGGGTAATGTTAGACGTGTCATTAGTGGTTGTAAGATGTGAGAGGGGTGGATGTGTGAGCTGTTGTATGAGCCATGTGAGAGTTCCTAGGGACACTCCAGTAATGATTATAAAAATAACAAACAAGGGACCTGAAATTCCCATTCTTTCCCAGGGAGTAAGATATCCCGGTCCTAAGTGAATAGCCTTAGTTCGTGGAAACTGGGGCTGACGTCCCATTTTCACCAACTAAGGTTTGTTTGTTTGGAGTCGAATTGAGATTGGCCAAATCAGCCCTGACTTCAGTCAGAGTTCTGGAAGGAGTTGGGGCTGGTGTACAATGTGTAAGGTGATGCCAAGGTGCGCCCGATTTACCTTTGACCTGGACTGAGTGTGAAGTAACCTCCTTCACTTCGTACGGTCCAGTCCACCTGGGTTCTAGCCACTTTCTCTTGTGGACTTTCACCCTTACCCAGTCACCAACTTTTACCTTCAGTGATGCCGGATCTCCCGTCAGCTCCCCCTGCTGGACCTTGTGAATCTGTTTGGAGAGAGCTGCAGAAAGTTCCGTCAGTTTTCTCACATATTCAGACATTACAATTTGTTGTACATCAAGGGGGGGCATATGACCTCCCTCCCTCGGTGGACCAGGCATGACCCTCCCAGTCATTATCTCATGAGGAGAGAGATGGGTGCCTGCACCTGGCGAGGCTCTCATGGCCATCAATGCCAGGGGCAGGGCTTCAACCCATGTCAACTTCGAACCTGCACATACCTTAGCTATCTTAGCCTTAAGGGTCTGATTTGAGCGTTCCACGAGGCCCTGCGATTGGGGCTTATACACTGACCCAAATTTGTGTACAATGCCAAATCTTTCCTCCACCTGTCTCAGGTGTTTGTTACTGAAGTGGGATCCATTGTCGGATCTGATTTGCCTGGGGACTCCATACCTTGGTATGAGTTCGGTTTGCAGCCACTTAATGACCGATTTTGCATCCTCCCCTGCTGTTGGTATTGCCTCAACCCATTTAGAGAACCTGTCCACCATAACTAACAGGTACCTTTTCCCATTTGTCACATTGTCTTGCCCCATATCTGTGTAATCTATGCTGATGTCCTGAAAACAAGCATTTGGGACTGGGTATGAACCCATGGGCGTTTGATATGGTTTCTTTGGATTGTGGCTACCACAAATGCTACACTCGTCACAAAACAAATCTGTCATGTCTTTCATGTGGGGGTGCCACCAGATGTGGGACACCTTCTGTAAAGTTTTCAGTTTGCCTTCGTGTGTGGGCCCATGAGCTTCTCGTAATAGTTCTGGACAGAGGTTTGCAGGGGCCACTAGTCTGCCATCATGGCATCTCCACAGTTCATCAGGTCCTTTGGTGGCCCCTTTCTGTCCCCATACTGAGTGTTCATAGGGTCCTGCTGAAAACTGGAGTTCTTTTATGTGTTGCCCTGTGAGCTCAGTCCGAGCTGGTTGAATCTGAAGTATCATTTGTCTCGGGGTGTATCCACCAGCTTTCTTGGCTGCTTTGTCAGCTGCATCATTTCCCTCGCTGACTCTGTTTTTCAGTTGTTGATGTCCTTTACACTTCATGATGGCCACCTTCTTAGGTAGTGAGACTGATTTGATCAGTTTTTCCATCTGTGTCTTGTGTTTGATTGGCATGTTTCCTGTGGTGGTGAAGTTGCGTCTAACCCATTGTGGTCCATCAGTATGGACTGCTCCATGAGCATACGCTGAGTCGGTGTAGATGTTTACAGTCTTTCCTTCAGCTCTTTCCAGAGCTTGTGTCAACCCTATGATTTCAGCTAACTGGGCTGATGCAGGTTGTGTGATAATGGCCGATTCCAAAGTCACATGTGATCTATCCGGGAGCTGCTGCACCACTGCGTATGCTGCTATGTTCCCTTCCTCTCCTCTATAGCAGCATCCATCTGTGTATAACCATAGGTCCGGGTTGGTGAGTGGTTCGTTCCCCAGGTCAGGTCTCAGTTTCAGTTCTTGTGCAGCTCTTTCTGCACAGGAGTGGGGTAGACCTTCTTCAGCATTGAGTGCGTCTGCCATGTTTTTGTCAGTGTTGACAAATGTGATGTGTGATTGTGTGCATTTATTCTGGATTTTCGTTTTTCTTTCAACGCTGAACGTGAATTCTTTGCTCATCAGATATGCTGCAACCCCATGGTGGGTGTGTATTTCCAATGGATGGCACATTACCAAATGGGCTGTTTTTTCAATAGCTTTTGCCACTGCAGCTACATACCTGGAACATGTGGTTTGTCCTACTTCGATGTGGTCCAATTTGGAGGAGTGATACATCAACACTCTTCTCTCCCCCTCTTGTTTCTGAAAAAGGATGGATGATGTGAATCCTTCCTTTTCAGAAACATCCAGATGGAATTTGTTTTTGTAGTCAGGTGATGTCAATGCTGCTGCCACTGAGAGATCTGTTTTCAAGAGTGCAAAAGCCTTTGATGCTTCAGTGGTCCATGTCAATGACGAGTGTAGGTTCCTTGGTCCCGCCTCTCGCACTATTTCTCTCAGTGGCTCAGTTCTGGCAGTGTAGTCTGGGATGTGTGTTCGGCTGTACCCTGTCAAACCAAGGAAAGACAACATTCCCGACACCGTGATGGGGCGTGGATGATGAAGTATCGAGTCTCTGTGGCTTTTGGAGAGTCCTGCTCCTTCTCCTGAGATTTCTCTGCCAAGGAAAAGGACAGTTCTGCGACAGGTCTGGACTTTGCTCATTTTGACTTTGTATCCTTTGACGGCCAGAAAGTCCAGTAGTGTTTTTGTCATCTGTAGACAGAGATCAGAAGTGGGAGCCCCCAACAAAAGGTCATCTACATATTGGATCAGTATCACACCTTCTGGGATTTCCAACTCTGCCAGGTGTGTTTTTAGGATATGATTGAATATTCCGGGTGAACACCTGTAACCCTGTGGAAGAACAAAATAAGTGTACTGTTGATGTTCATACGTGAAAGCAAAGAGTGGCTGAGAGGCTTCATCAAGTGGGATGCTGAAGAAAGCATTAGCCAGATCCACCACCGTGAAGTATTGGTGTTTTGGAGACAGATTGCTCAGAGTGATGTGAGGGTCAGGGACAGGTAGGTCTATAGGTGCAGTAACGTCATTTACTGCTCGGAAGTCTTGAACCATCCGGTATGTTTCTCCTCCGGCTTTCAGCACTGGTAGAATCGGCGTGTTCCATGGAGATACAGTTCGATAGATAACCTGTGCTCTCAGTAACCCATCAATGGTCGGTTCGATCCCCATGATCTGTTCGGGTTTCAAACGGTATTGAGTTCGGTAGATAGGTATTTGATCTGGGTTCAGTAGGGTGATGGTGACCGGTGTCACCTGTAATTGGCCCACATCAAAAGGGGTGTGAGTCCATAACCTTTCATCTATGGTGGAGATCAATGCTTTGGTAGATGGGTGGTCGGTGTATGGCTTACCATGGTGTCTTGGCAGGGTCAGTCGTTCTGGAAGACAGTGTTCTTCAGTGTCAACAGTCATGAACCTCCACATGTTTTCAGTGGTGGCCTTGTGTATTCCCGGTGTTTGGGTGGGTTCCCACTGAAGTTTGGATGCTCGTCTGATCATAGGGCCCAGGCTCCTTGCTTCAAAACCGTTTCCCACCGCTAGTGTAACATGGGGAGCTGACTCCTCCCCTAGTAAGTACCAGGATTTCAAATGAGGTGGTAGGATGACTGGTGCTGCCACCCCCTCTTGTCCACACACAATGGTGCAACACCTGATGGATGGCGTTAGGTGCATCATGTTCTCATCCCAGTCATCAATGTATGTGTTCACGTCATTGTCAGTCACATTCAATGTACAGTGAATCTCAGCTTGTGGGGTCTTGTATGGGTGTAATGCATAGATCTGTGATTTCAGTTGATTGAACTTAAACTGGACCTCCGGAGTCCCAGGACCTGTCTCAATGCATTTTAGCCAATAGATTTCTTGTGTTGCTGACAACACAGGGGTTGGGATGATAGGTAACATCAGTACACTGACAGGGTGGGCAGGTGTTGAGGGAATAGGATCAATGGAGACCTCCACACCCTTCTCAGTGAGGTATATTGAACATTTTAGTTTGCACAGTAGGTCCCTTCCTAGGAGGTTAATTGGACAATTTGGACAGTATAGGAACTGATGCTTCAAATTGGAAGGGCCCCATGAAAAAAGCAATGGAATGGTCTTGTTTTGTGCTTCGGGTGTTCCTGATACCCCCACCACCTGTATTGTTTCCGAAGAGAGTGGTTGACGAGATCTTATGGCAGAATACGTACATCCTGTATCTACCAGAAATTGGTGGGTCACTCCCTCCACCTCACACATGATAGTTGGTTCGGTGTGTAGTGGAAAATGTTGACCCCCATTCTCGTTCTGTGGTGGTGGGCAGCTTCAGGACCATGGGGCATATTCATCTGACATGCCCTGGAAAAGAGGAGGTGGTTGCTGATTTGGGTCTGGGTTTGGGTGATTATATGCAGGTTGAGGGCCCGCACGTGGTTGGTACATCTGTGGCCGGACTCCTCCACGTCCTCTTGGGTTGGTTTGTCGTGCCCGATTGGTCATCCAGTAATGTTGGGTCGGTGTCAATGGGTATGGGCACTGACGTGCCATATGTCCAGTTTGTTTACAATTGTAGCAGTTCATTGGTCGTGCTTGACCTGTCCCCCAGGGTGATGGGTATCTTGGTTGTTGTCCCCATGTTGAAGGATAGCCTTGTTGTGTTGGTTGATAGTATGGTGGGATGTCCATGGGTAATGGCTGATCCAGGAGTTGTGATGGTAGGTTAGGTCCCTGTGGGGTTGACATGGGGGGTTGTTGTAGCTGTATCATTTGTGAAACCGTTTTTTTAATGATTTGTGAGATGTCTGGTTGATCTTCAGCCACCATCTGTTTCTTGGGTTTTTCTCCTTTCTGGGCCTCTTTCAATTGTAGTTTCAAAAGTTGTACCTGTAGGGACTGGACTTGTGTTTCAGCCCCTCCCTTATCCTTATTGTATTGGGTGATGTGGTGATGCACATGGGAATTGAACTGAGCCTGGGGAAGTGCCATTAACCCCACCGTGGCCCTAAGTTTAGTTCGGACCTCAATTGGAGCGCCGCTCACCACCATCTCCTTCCACATGCTGACCGTGGTGCCAGTATGGTCATATGGTTCTTCATGAACAGTTCTCCATGTGGTCTTCGCTCTGTCTAAGTAGGCTGCCGGTTGTTCCCCTGGATTGATGGTAAATGATGAAAGGGTTGCATGGTTTCGTTCTGTGGGATATGCCCTTCTCAACACTGCCCACAATTCCGCTCGGAAGTCTTCCTGGGCCAGTGCAGCCGGGGCTGTGGCAAGATCTGCCTCTCTTATCAGAGCACTCATGGTGGTATGGTCTGTTGCTCTAGCCAGAAGGGCCCTCATGTCACCTAGACAGAGCCGTAGGCCTGATGTCAGTGTTTGCAGTTGAAGGAGCCATGCAGAGGCACCCCCATGCAGGCTGGGTAATTGTCCCATCAAAGTGGTAAGGTCTGTTATTTTCCAGGGTTGGTATTCTTCATGCCCTCCGTCTGGAGTGGGTCTCAACGGCATCTGCATCTCCGACCCTCCTCGTCCTCCATGTTGGGGATCCCAGTCTGCCCTGGACGAGACTCCCCTGCTGTTCTGTTCCCTGAGTCGAACGGACTGTCTAATAGGTTCGACCAAATCCGTCACCTTCCCCATCATTACCCCTTTTATATGGTACGAGCCCTCTCCACGTTCAGCATCTTCTATCATAGATCTGGCCAGTGCCAGTGACTCCCTGAGGTCTCGCTCCACCTCCTCTTCATCTTGTCCTGTTTTATTCTCACCTTCATCGTCCTTGTTGTGGTTCCTTCTTAATGAGGCCCCAGAGGAACATTGTCCTGGTGACGACCATGACCCTTCAGAGACTATTTGACTATCCCCCTGTGTTCTGTTTCTGAACCAGTCTGGGTTTGGAGTGGAAGAAAACTGAATCAGCTCTCTGTCTTCTCTCTTCAAAGGGCCTGGTTGAGACCCATTACCCCCCTCTTGTGGGTTGGATAGTAGAGACCCACCGTGTCCCTGTAGTGAGGCAGGGTTCGAACCCCCCCCACGTCCCTGTGTGTATGCTCTATCCCTTTCCTCCCTGTCTCGATGATCAGGCCTCTCTTCACACACGAGTTGCCCTTCTTGGATCCCCAAAGTCACGCTTCCTTTTAGGTGTCCTTCATGCACCACAAACACTGGTGCCTGTACCACAGCAGGGGTCAGAAAGGGGTTTTGAGGGAGGTGAGTGAATGGATTTTGAAAATAGGGAGGTGGTGCTTTTTTCTCTCCCTGTGGCAGTTCTGGGTATAGATGGGTGGGGGCCGATGGGGTTGCTGTGGTGGTAGGTGGGGCATCATTATTGTTGGGCCTGCCCTCTTTGGTGTCGGTTGGTGCTCCAGTGACCACCCCCATCATGTCAGGTTTTTTTTGGGGGAGTGCCCTTCTGATCTCTTCAATCGCCCACAATCCTATTTTCATCTCAGCCTCTGCCTTTTCCCTTTGCTTCGTTCCTTCCTTTCTAAATAAATGACTCTTATTCTTATCAACTTCACATTCTATCCCTTGCTTCACTGCTTCCTCCAATTCTTTCTCCATAGTGAGGAGTTGCCCTTTTGATGGGGCGACTCCACTAAGGAAACCAGCTTGCGTCCATTTCAGCCTCACTTCTTCCCAAATTCTTTTAACGGGTTTGTAATGTAATCTCCCGCCTGCTCTGTCTTTCATTCTCTGATCTAAATATTCGTTGAATTTGTGTTTGGGGACGATAGTCGTGGTCATTTTGTCGTTAAGCTATGTCTGGGTCTATTATTATCTTTGTATACTTTAGCCCGTCACTGATCGAAACCAGCGATGTATTTTTCTTCCTCTAACCTCCCCCAGTCTCGTGTCCGACTCGCGTGGACAAAGAATTTTATTGCCGTGTATTCGATGAATTATTTTCGTTTTCCAACAATATTTCAGCTATATCTTTTTGAAACAATATACGAATATATTCACGCACTCCTGTTATAATTGGAATGACAGTTTTAGGTACTTATAATAAAAAATATTATTGCTTTTCGCTTATTTAATTAATTAAATACTTTGGCAAAATATTTCAGAAGTTTCCTTTGGGGACAATATACTAGTAATTCACGCGCTTCTATAATAATTTTCAAATTAATTCTAACCCTTAAGGATTTACCAACAGCAGAAGAGGGGAAAACCAGGTCAACTCATCAACCGTAAATGGCTGCTTCACCGTGGCACACAGATTCTGACTCGGCGGTCACTACAAACGGAGCCTGAACTTAGCATATAGCTAATTAGTAGCAATAGATCTCGTGGAACGCTCAATCACGCACATTAATTTGGAGAGTTTCAGGTTTAATACCCTTGCTCCTAGTTCAAGCTTAGCTTTATTACCGATGCTCCTAGTTGAAAAATGTTTCAACTAGTCCCAGATTACTAATGCGACTTGAATCCCAATACGCCAAGCTTAGATTTCTCACCGATGCTCCTAGTGGGGTGCCATTTCCACTAGTCCCAGATTACTAATACGACTTGAACAGATCACATTACATTTTAACACTTCATCAAAATCACATTACATTTCAACACTTCGTCAAGCTTAGATTTATCCCCGATACTCCTAGTTGAAGAACAATTCAACTAGTTCCAGATTACTAATACAACTTGATTATATACTTCGCAAATATCCTTACACAATGCCTTAGATTCTACACATAAATTTAACACGATTCACACTCACCCAAGTACTCCTGATCATAATTTAGATATTGGCTATAATACAATATACAGATTTTGATAAAACGGGCATCTGCTCACCTTTTTAGTTTCGAGCTCTCTGATCAGTTTCCTGGGTGGGTTGAATCGCGATTCTCCCTCGAAAAGGTCACCTCTCCTCTGGAATCTTTCTCCCTCTCGTCTCCTGTCCGATGAATTTTCTATTGGGCCGAATTCAAATATGTTTTAACCATCCTCTGCTACCAAGTCTGTTGATAATTCGTTTTACTTGAGACAGGAGAACAAGAGGAGACATATGACAAGGTATATAATTGTATAATAAGGCAGATTTATTCAAGTGTAAAGATATTAGGCAAAGCGTGCAGCACGGCTCTTTCTGTCTGATTTGTATGAAATCGTCCGGAAGAGAGGCTAGTTTCAACAGTTGTACAGTATTATATAGACAACAAGCAAAGTAGGTAGATCTGCGAGTCTGGCCTTCCGATTGGTCGATCTGGGTCTTGGGTAGTCCTGAACAGGCCTGGTGTCCACGTTCCATTGGTTCCTGAGGTAGTTCTTTGTCCTGAGCTCCAACCCTGAGTTGTGTGTGTCTGTGTGATTGTCATGGGGGAGGGGAGTTGTGGGTGTTGTGTATGTGTCTAATGAGTCCAGCATATGTCCAAGAAAAAGAGGGGGTGTGTATGTTGTGTCAACTATAGCTAATGTTGAGAAGTTGTTAAAACAAGTTACCAATATCTAATACAATTTCTTACACTAGTCATCTCTCCTCCTTCCAGGCTTTTTCTTCTTTGAACTTATATTGTGATTGGCATCTCAACTTTCATAGTATTACCACGACGACCGACAACACAGTTCATCTTTCAATCACCCACGTGGGTATAACCAATCTCCCTCATCAGGATCGGAGATGTCCCTCATCATAATTCCTCACCGTGGAGTTAAGATGATGGGAGAAGAAGGCACAGGAATGCAGCTTAAGGTCCAGGGCAGAATGCTGGGACAGGATGGTCCCCACTCCGATCCGACGCGTCTACCTCCACCAGGAACTGACGGGATCGGTCCGGATGGATCAATATGGGAGCTGTGGTGAAATGGTGCTTAAGGTCCAGGAATGCCTGGTCAGCAGCTGGGGACCACATGAACGGGACCTTGGGAGAGGTGAGTGTTGACAGGGGGGAATCCAGGGTGCTGTAAGTCGAATAAAACTGCAATAGAAATGGGCAAATCTTAAGAATCGTTGCAGCTGCACTCTGGATAGCAGAAGGACGGATACCCCCTGCAGCCAGGGAGTCCTCAATGTACGTCTCCATAGCCTTGGTCTCCGGCCCAACAGTGAATACAGCCGTCCCCGAGGTGGTGTAGTGCCTGTTAGAAGGTCAATCCCGCAGTCATAGGGTTGATGCGAAGTGTCGAAAACCTCCTGGAGGTCTTGGTAATCCGCGGGAACGGCAGAGATGTCCGAGGCTTCTTCCGAGCCCACAGGAAGACGTCCCGGGGCAGGCTGCACCGACTTCAAGCAATGGGTGTGGAAGAACGGGCTCCATCTCGGGGACGTAGACGCCGGGGACTTCTGGGGTTCCTCGGAGACAAGGTGGGATTCTTGGGCGAGCGATTGGGACCAGAATCAGACCACCTCTCCCTCCTACGTTCCCGTAGCCGCCCATCGATCCGGATGGTCAAGGCGATAAGCGAGTCGAGATCTGTAGGCAGCTCCCGGGCTGCGAGCTCATCCTTAACCTCCTCCGATAATCCATGAAGGAATGTGTCGAACAGGGATTCCGGGTTCCAGGCACTCTAAGGCAGCCAACGTGCGGAAATCAACGACATATTCCGCCAAATTGATGGAAGTTTTTAAGGGGTGGATCAGCTTTAATATTGCGGATAGATTGTTGCTTCCATCAATGTAATTATCTGCATCATTTCCAATCCCCCAAGGCTATTCCATGCGAGAAATTGGCAAGAAACTTACAACATCTCGTACAACGCTGTGTACTACTCCCTTCACAGAACAGCGCAAACTGGCTCTAACCAGAATAGAAAGAGCAGTGGGAAGCCCCAGTGCACAACTGAGCAAGAGGACAAGTACATTAGAGTGTCTAGTTTGAGAAACAGACGCCTCACAAGTCCTCAACTGGCAGCTTATTAAATAGTACCCGCAAAACACCAGTCTCAACATCAACAGTGAAGAGGCGACTCCGGGATGCTGGCCTTCTAGGCTGAGTTCCTCTGTCCAGTGTCTGTGTTCTTTTGCCTATCTTAATCTTTCTTTTTTATTGGCCAGTCTGAGATATGTATTTTTCTTTGCAAATCTGCCTAGAAGGCCAGCATCCCGGAGTCGCCTCTTCACTCTTCACTTCCATCGCCCTCACCTCGAATTTGTATTATATACTGTATATATATATATATTTCAAAAATCCTGTTTCTTATTTTCCATAATTAGCTATTCATATTTGTAGTAATGTAGACAATTTATGCAAAGAATTTTTACCTCTCACCAGTCTCGCCATTACCAAAATTACATTATGGCAAGCAATTATTATTGTTGCATCAAAAAACAGAACACTCAAAACATGAGCACAATGGCAGCTCTTCCTTTAAAGAACTCCAGGCCTCAAGAGGGCAGATAACCCAAAACACGGGTGGAACTAAAAAATTGAGCCAGGATTTCTGGAGGGACTACTTTTACATGCACACCTGGCAGATAAGCATGGGTATAAAATGTTTGGGCTTAGCTTTGCTTGGGTCCTCAACATACAAACAGCTCATTGTTTAACCCTAAAGACGCAACTGGTATGTAATGTTTGGAATTATTTATTATGTTGCATCCAGTGCTTAGCACAATTTACATGTTTAACTCTGGTAGGAGTGGTGACTTATTTTTTTGTGGATATTTTCTGACTGCAGAAGTAATTGCTTGAAGTGCTAGATTAAATTGTTTAAACGTTTACTTTATTCAAAGCCATGCTTTGTTGCTTTGTCATGCATTGTTTATTGTGTAAAATAATGCATGTTTATTCTCTGTTTAAGGTTATCAACCTATTCTTATTCCTCTGTCATTCAACTACTCTATTCAACAAATCAACTGTTTCAACATTCAACAAATGGCATTAAAACACTAAAAAGGAATTGAGTTGTCCCTTCGCATCCTTCACGTGTTGAGCAAGCCGTTTTCAAGTTTGGGCAGAGCTGAAATAATTATAACACCTAGACAACTTGACAATTATATTAGCAAACAATTATTGTGAATCATCCTATATTGTCCCTAACATCTTTTACTCCTTCAACGGTTGTGGGACACACACACACACACACACACACACACACACACACACACACACACACACACACACACACACACACACACACTCAACCCCTTTCCCCCACAACAACCATAGACTCAGATTCTCAACAGTTGCACCATCCCAGAGCCCAACTCAAGAAAGATCTTGATTTACAAATGCATATACAAAACTGAGCAAATAAATGGGCAGAAATTGGCTGATTTGATTAACCATTGTCACGTCCAAGATGATGGAGGTCAGATATACCCCCTTCCCCTGAAACACCCACAACATGGTCCCCCGTAGTGACCATATTCTCAAGCATCTCCATGCATTCAGACCTTTGATTTTGTGCCACCAGGGCCATAATAATATGGCCCCTCTCTGAATGTCCGAGTGTGATCCCTCCCCATGGGTTACTGCAGCTAGTGTTGCCAGCACTGCCACTGCCTGGGTGGGGGCACCTCACCGGAATCCCCACCGGCTAGGTACAAGATCGTCAAGGTTCTCATTAGCAGCTTTGAGAATTTCCTTGAATATAATGCTCGCCCATCAGGGGACTTTGGCTTTGCCGGACCAACCCTGCCAAACAGGTTCAGAATCTTGAGGCGGTGCTGATCTAGTGCTGATCTCTGATTGCATTTTGGCTGCGTACAGGGCGCTTACAGCAGGCACATAAAACAGATAGCTGCGGGAGTCTTGGCGAAGCTGGAGTGTCTTCTCTCCCAGACAACGGAGAATATTTTTTTTATACCTCAGCCATGAACTCCTCCAAGCTGAAACACACAGCAGATTGTTGTTCCCACACCGCCGTAGCCCAGGCGAGAGCACTCCCAGACAATAGCGTTATGAGATACACTATCTTCAAACGGTCCGAGGGGAAGCTCGAAGATGAGAGAACACTGGGAGAGAAACGCCCGTCAGGTTCCTGTCCCTCCAGTGAAGCGTTCCTGAGGAGGTAAGTAGACTTCTCGTGAAACCGGGGTGGCCGGGAGAGACGCCTGCTGACCGGTGTTACTGAGGGACTCGGAGGTTACTGTCATGGCCGGCTGCATCACAGATAATCCGCGGAATTGCTCCAGCAATGCATTCAAGGCACGGTCAAGGCGTTCTGCCAAGGTCTGGAATCCTTCCATGAGACCTCGAAGTAACTCATGACTCTCAATGGTGGCTCCTTGGGAGGAGACGGTGTTGCAGAGCTGGTCTGAGTCTGCTGGGTCAGTCATGGCCAGTTCTTACTATCAGACCTCAGAATAAGATCAGATGCAGACAGTTCGAAATAACAAACATTTATTTACAAAACAGGGGGCAGGCAAACAACAGGTCAAGGGCAGGAAGAAGTCAGTAATCCAGGGCAGATTCCCTAAAGTACAGAATGGTAGGCAGACTCAGGGTCAGGGCAGGCCGGGGTCAGTAATCCAAGGCAGTGTCAAAAGGTACAGAACGGCAGGCAGGCTCAGGGTGAGGGCAGGCAGAATGGTCAAAAATCGGGAAAACAAACAGGAGTATGGGGAAAAACCGCTGGCAAGCTTGACGAGACAAGACGAACTGGCAACAGACAAACAGAAAACACAGGTATAAATGCACAGGGGATAATGGGGAACAAGCACAAGACAGGTGAAGCAGATTAGCGTGTGACACTTTTTTTCAAATAATGCATAATTTCTTGCAGAAAACTGTTGAAATGAAAAAAAAAATTGTATCCAGATATGTATGTCTTGCGTGTGCAGTTGAACAAAACGTTTTTTTTTAAATAATTTACTAAGTCTTATCTTATTTCACAAAGCAATCCTAAAATGGCCCAGACAATATTCTGAACATGGAGAAAAGAAAGAAAACCAGATAATTATCTGAGGAATTATCACCAGATTGTAGCCAAGCATGGACAATCTCAAGGCTACGAGTCCATCTCCAGAGACATTGATGGTCCTATTTCCACCATACGTAATGTTATCAAGAAGTTTAAGGCCCATGCCACTGTTGCCAACATCCATGCACGTGGCCGCAAGAGGGAACTTGATGGAAGATTGCAGCGAAGAATTGTCCAAATGGTGTAGAAAGCACCTCGGTCAACTGCCAAACAGATTCAAGTTGACCCTCAGACACAAGGTACGACAGTTTCAGCTCGCACTGTCCGTCGCCATCTTAATGAAAGGGGGTTCCAGTGGGGCAAAAAAGTATTTAGTCAGCCACCAATTGTGCAAGTTCTCCCACTTAAAAATATGAGAGAGGCCTGTAATTTTCATCATAGGTACACCTCAACTATGACAGACAAAATGAGAAAAAAAATACAGAAAATCACATTGTAGGATTTTTAATGAATTTATTTGCAAATTATGGTGGATAATAAGTATTTGGTCAATAACAAATTTTATCTCAGTACTTTGTTATATACCCTTTGTTGGCAATGACAGAGGTCAAATGTTTTCTGTAAGTCTTCACAAGGTTTTCACACACTGTTGCTGGTATTTTGGCCCATTCCTCCATGCAGATCTCCTCTAGAGCAGTGATGTTTTGGGGCTGTTGCTGGGCAACACGGACTTTCAACTCCCTCCAAAGATTTTCTATGGGGTTGAGATCTGGAGACTGGCTAGGCCACTCCAGGACCTTGAAATGCTTTTTACGAAGCCACTCCTTCGTTGCCCTGGCGGTGTGTTTGGGATCATTGTCATGCTGAAAGACCCAGCCACGTTTCATCTTCAATGCCCTTGCTGATGGAAGGAGGTTTTCACTCAATCTCACGATACATGGCCCCATTCATTCTTTCCTTTACACGGATCAGTCGTCCTGGTCCCTTTGCAGAAAAAAAGCCCCAAAGCATGATGTTTCCACCCCCATGCTTCACAGTAGGTATGGTGTTCTTTGGATGCAACTCAGCATTCTTTGTCCTCCAAACACAACGAGTTGAGTTTTTACCAAAAAGTTATATTTTGGTTTCATCTGACCATATGACATTCTCCCAATCTTCTTCTGGATCATCCAAATGCTCTCTAGCAAACTTCTGATGGGCCTGGACATGTACTGGATTAAGCAGGGGGACACGTCTGGCACTGCGGGATTTGAGTCCCTGGCGGCGTAGTGTGTTACTGATGGTAGGCTTTGTTACTTTGGTCCCAGCTCTCTGCAGGTCATTCACTAGGTCCCCCCGTGTGGTTCTGGGATTTTTGCTCACCGTTCTTGTGATCATTTTGACCCCATGGGGTGAGATCTTGCGTGGAGCCCCAGATTGAGGGAGATTATCAGTGGTCTTGTATGTCTTCCATTTCCTAATAATTGCTCCCACAGTTGATTTTTTCAAACCAAGCTGCTTACCTATTGCAGATTCAGTCTTCCCAGCCTGGTGCAGGTCTACAATTTTGTTTCTGGTGTCCTTTGACAGCTCTTTGGTCTTGGCCATAGTGGAGTTTGGAGTGTGACTGTTTGAGGTTGTGGACAGGTGTCTTTTATACTGATAACAGGTTCAAACAGGTGCCATTAATACAGGTAACGAGTGGAGGACAGAGGAGCCTCTTAAAGAAGAAGTTACAGGTCTGTGAGAGCCAGAAATCTTGCTTGTTTGTAGGTGACCAAATGTGATTTTCTGGATTTTTTTTTCTCATTTTGTCTGTCATAGTTGAAGTGTACCTATGATGAAAATTACAGGCCTCTCATCTTTTTAAGTGGGAGAACTTGCACAATTGGTGGCTGACTAAATACTTTTTTGCCCCACTGTATATGGTAGGAGCCCCAGGAGGACCCCACTGCTGAGAGAAAGACATAAGCAAGCTCGACTGCAATTTGTCAAAACACACCTGAACATGCCAAAAAACCCTCTGGGAGACTGTCCTCTGGACAGATGAGACCAAATGAGAGCTTTTTGGTTAAGCACATCATCTCTATGTTTACAGAAACACAATGAGAGCACCTTCTCTACAGTCAAACATGGAGGAGGATCAGTGATGTTTTGGGGTTGCTTTGCTGACTCTAGCACTGCGTGCCTTGAACGTCTGCATGGCATCATGAAATCAGGTGAACACCAAGGCATTTTGGTGCGCAATGTCAGACCCAGTCTCAGAAAGCTGGGTCTCCGTCAAAGGTCATGGGTCTTCCAGCAGGACAATGACCACAAACACACTGTAAAAAGCATCAAGGAATGGTTCAAGACAAAACGCTGGACTGTTCTGAAGTGGCCAGAAATGAGTCTAGATATAAATCCCATTAAAAACTTGTGGAGAGATCTGAAAACAACAGTTGGGAGAAGGCACCCTTCAAATCTGTGAGTACGAGAGCAGTTTGCACAAGAGGAGTGGACCAAACTGCCATTACAGAGATTGCAGGAAGCTCATTGGTGGCTATAGGAAGCGCTTGAGTGCAGTTATTTTGACCAAAGGCTATATTAAGTCTAGGGTGTCAATAATTTTGTCAATGCCGTTTCGGTTTATTTTCTGATTTAGATGGATATATTAGGTTCTGAATGAAAAACAAAGGTTCTGCAATATTAACAGTGAAATAAAAAGTGAGTAAAAAAAAAGTGCAATGGTGCTAATATTTTTGACCACGACTGTAGTTCTTGTCATGGGTATATAGAATTCTATAGTTTTTACATTGGAAAAATATTGTTTGATAGATATTCAGATAAACTTGTGGTATAATTACTTTTTCATAATTAAAACTACCATTCTATCTATTTTTGGTATTGTTTATGGCAAAGCTATTATTTGAAAAATTACTCTGTAGATTTTCCCTCCATTTTCTTTTTTTCCAATAAAGGCTGAAACTGAGTACACACGTTTTCCTGTCTTGTTAGATAATAATAGATAATAGGACACACTTGGCCTGACCTGGTCAGTAATAACTCATGGCCCTATCCATCAATAACACGTTCCACACAGCATGGCATATTCTCTTCAATCATACTAAAGTGTTGTCATAACCAATGGATTACAATTGCATGTCAAGACAGTCCATCAAGTGAGGTGATGGGCATCATCAGTTTACAGATGGGAGCGACTGAGGTGTGTGTGGGTGAGTGATTCTGTGTTGTATTCCTCCAAGATGAAATTATGTTGAATCTAATTTATCAGATCCAATGATTTACCGTTCGTAGGGCGGGTTGCTGCTAACACTACTATAATATGTGAGGAGGCTACAGCTAACAGCTATGCAGAAGGATGTAACATGAAAAATGTACATAACGTGAGAGAAAACAATACTACTTAGTGACTGCTGTCTACTGAGGGCTAAATAAAGGGGGAGTAATCAAGGAGATAATGATGACCAGGTGTGTGTAATGATGAGGAGGTGCTGTACATAATGATTGTTGCCAGGGCTGGTGGTTAGTAGACCCGCGACGTCGAGCACTGGAGAGAGGGAGAGGAAGTAGGCATGACAGTACCCCCCTTTGACGCGTGGCTCCAGCCACAGGACAACGCCAGCAAGGAGGACGGCCCTGAGGGGGAAGAGCCGTCCGGACGGCAGAGATGGAAATCCCAGATGATGTTTAGGTCCGGGATGTTCACCACCAAACATCCCCAGGACCTTACCCCTCCAAGTCCACCAGGTACTGGAGCCGACCCCAACGGCGTTGGGGGAGGAAGAGGGGTGTTCAGGGGAGGAAGAGGGGTGTCGCAGCATCCGCCAGGGGACCAGGAACCACCGGCCTGAGGAGGGAGACATGAAAGGATGGTGAGACTTTCCCTGCTGGACCATGCTACGGAGACTTTGTTTGGGCACATATGGAGCAGAAGTTGACGTAGCGGGCAATGTCGCGCACCAAGGAAAGATCGTAATCCCGACACGACGACTCCGTCTGGACCTCTTCTCGCAGTCCTCTCCGGAATAGGGTGCGGAGCGCCGGATCATTCCATCCGCTGGAGGCTACCACAGTCCGAAAGGTGAGGGCGTACTATGCAGTAGTCTGGGCACCCTGATGGAGTTGGAGAAGTTGCTCACCTCCCTCTCTGCCCTCTGTCGGATGGTCGAAGACCACCCTGAACAGAACCATGAACATCTCGTAGGATCCCAGCTCCTCCTCTCCTCTCTCCCAGACAGCCGTAGCCCACTCCAACTCCCGCCCGGTCAGCAGGTACATGACCGTGTCAACCTTGGACCTCTCGGTGGTGGGGGCTCCTATCTGATGGGCGAAATAGAGGGAGTACTGGAGTAGGAAGCCACAGCATTTCGATGCAGTACCATCATACTCCGTAAGAGACAGTCGGGCATTGCTGACCTGGGCGAACTGCTGGGTAAGCTGGGGGACTGGCTCACTGTGACGATTCGTGATAGGAGGCCCTCTGATAATGGTACGAATATCTTCTTTGGTCGTGTCGAGGCGGTGGAGAATGCGGAGGACCTCTTCCATGGCCGTACCCAGTTGTGCCAGCTGGTCGTGGTGTTGGTGGAGTAGATGACCCTGTTTGTTGAACGTCTGGAAGATGGTTTTATCTTCTGCTGCTTCCATATGTAGAGGTAGTATTCTGTAGCGTATATATGCCGGGAGTAAGGAAACAGATGTAGAAGGTGAGTTTAATAATGATAAATGTCGATAAACAAAACATAAGAAGCGTACAGAACGTGAATCAAAAACAATGCTACCTAATGACTGATCAAATCAAATGTATTTTGTCACATGCGCCGAATACAACAGTTAAATGCTTACTTACACGCCCTTAACCAACAATGCAGCTTGAAGAAGAATACCTTAAAAAAGTAAGAAATAAAAGTAAGAAATAATTAAAGAGCAACATTAGAATAACAATAGCGAGGCTATATACAGCGTGTACCGGTACAGAGTCAATTTGCGGGTGCACCGGTTAGTCGAGATAATTGAGGTAATATGTTGTATTTTGGCGCATGTGACAAATTCAATTTGATTTGATTTGATTGGCTGTTCAGAAGTCTTTTTGGCTTGGGGGTAGAAGCTGTTTAGAAGCCTCTTGGACCTAGACTTGGCACTCCGGTACCGCTTGCCATTTGGTAGCAGTGAGAACAGTCTATGACTATGGTGGCTGGAGTCTTTGACAATTTTTAGGGCCTTCCTCTGACACCCCCTGGTATAGAGGTCCTGGATGGCAGGAAGCTTGGCCCCGGTGATGTACTGGGGCATACGCACTACCCTCTGTAGTGCCTTGCGGTCGGAGGCTGAGCAGTTGCCATACCAGGCAGTGATGCAACCAGTCAGGATGCTCTCGATGGTGCAGCTGTAGAACCTTTTGAGGATCTGAGGACCCATGCCAAATCTTTTCAGTCTCCTGAGAGGGAATAGGTTTTGTCCTCTTCACGACTGTCTTGGTGTACTTGGACAATGTTAGTTTGTTGGTGATGTGAACGCCAAGGAACTTGAAGCTCTCAACCTGCTCCAATACAGCCCCGTTGATGAGAATGGAGGCATGCTCGGTCCTCCTTTAACTGTAGTCCACAATCATCTCCTTTGTCTTGATCACGTTGAGGGAGAGTTTGTTGTCCTTGCACCACACGGTCAGGCCTCTGACCTCCTCCCTATAGGCTGTCTCGTCGTTGTCGGTGATCAGGCCTACAACTGTTGTGTCATTGGCAAACTTAATGATTGTGTTGGAGTTGTGCCTGGCCATGCAGTCATGAGTGAACAGGGAGTACAGGAGGGGATGTCTTCCGGGAAGCCTGGTCTTCCGGGAAGTCAATTTTTTTTTTTACCAGGACACTCGGTTTCCGAGATATAATAATAATTATTTTTCCTTTTTTCTGCTGTACCGGAAAATTCCACAAGATGGCAACTGACTCTATATGGCAAATGGACATTTTATAACCAAATGGACATGGCCTTTTCTTGTAAATGGAACAGACTTCAAAGATGAAACTCGGTGAGCACAGGGGTGGCCAAATGTACTTTTAGCCCAGAAACAAGATTGCGTTGAGGCCACAACGCTCTTTGAGTTAATGCACATTTTGTGGGATTAAACATTGAAAATGGTAATACAGCGCTAATTTGACCGCTTCACGTCAAAGTGTATAAACCTACGGTGTAAGGAAAAATAGAACCAGCCATTTATCTATCGTAGTTTACGAGAAATCGTACAACATCCATTTAATTATGCTTAAACAAATGTGGGGGTTTTTTCTCAAAAAAGTTATAGATCCAGTTGAGGTGTGTTAAGTCAAATCCGTTAAGGTGGGTCTCGGAGCTCTATGTGATTTCTGTGATTTTCTGTACTCACACACACTCACACACACACACAGCCAATATGGAGTGACACAGTGTGGGGCTTACAGACACACAGAGCCTGCAATAGTTACTGGCGTTCGAACCATCAAAGAACCATCAGACCTAGAGCTCTGAAACTGTATAAACCTGTTCTAGAGCTTAAATCAGTAGTGCACTGTGAGTTATGTGGCTCTAGTAGGTTCTCAGGCTGAGAAACAGCCTCGGCCATTTGCATTATCTTCAATTCATTTTTAATGTCGCGAAAATTACAACATTTGGAAAAGTTCCATAATCACAAGACATTGCATTGAAACCGCCTCTGCCCATAGACGGACCCTACACATTTCTATCCGATAGCTCCTTCAGGGACCCCGTAGCAACGCCGGAAAAAATATAATTTTCAGCACTAATTAAGGTCTCTGCTCGGGCTCCGAATTAACTCGGGATTCGGGGTCGCCTCACCTCGGCCTACACATAATGTCAGAACTGGACCCGCAGCTAGAACGTAACTACGTGTTATACATTTTTTTAATGGTTTTAACAGAAGGCGCTGTGAATTTGGCCTGCTCTGAAATATGTGATAGTTGGCTTCTTAACGAGTTGGACTGATGGATGGCAGACTTGATGGCTGACTTATTGTCCATTTCTAATAGGTTTAAACAGTGATAAACCATGGCCAAATTGTCAGGCTGAAATCAACACCGAAAGTGTTGGCACCTGGCAATTGACATGGTCCACTTGCAATATGTTTTTTACCAACTGCCACCATTTGCGATTTTGTATATGGTTCGCCCAATGGCAATAAGTAGCCATTTTGTCCATTTCATGGGGGTCTTCCCTTATCACCTAGGGGTGTCCCGTCAGGAAGTCCAGGATCCAGTTGCAGAGGGAGGTGTTTGTTCCAGGATCCTTAGCTTAGTGATGAGCTTTGAGGGCGCTATGGTGTTGAATGCTGAGCTGTAGTCAATGAAAAGCATTCTCACATTGGTGTTCCTTTTGTCCAGGTGGGAAAGGGCAGTGTGGAGTGCAATAGAGATTGCATCATCTGTGGATCTGTTGCGGCGGTATGAAATTGGAGTGGGTCTAAGGTTCAGGGATTATGGTGTTGATGTGAGCTATGACCAGCCTTTCAAAGCACTTCATGGCTACATATGTGAGTGCTACAGAACGGTAGTCATTTAGGCAGGTTACCTTAGTGTTATTGGGCACAGGGACTATGGTGGTCTGCTTGAAACATGTTATTACAGACAGACAGGGAGAGGTTGAAAACGTCAGTGAAGACACTTGCCAGTTGGTCAGCGCATGCTGGAGTACACGTCCTGGTAATCCGTCTGGCCCTGCGGCCTTGGGAATGTTGACCTCTTTAAAGGTCTTACTCACATCGGCTGCGGAGAGCGTGATCACACAGTCGTCCGGAACAGCTGATGCTCTCATGCATGTTTCAGTGGTACTGGTCTCGAAGTGAGCATAGAAGTAATTTAGCTCGTCTGGTAGGCTCGTGTCAATGGGCAGCTCTCGGCTGTGCTTCCCTTTGGCTACTGAGGGCTAAATAAAGGGAGAGTAATAATGAAAATAATGTAGTCCAGGTCTGCGTAATGATGGTTGCTAGGGCCGTTGGTTAGTAGACTGGCGACGTCGAGAGCCAGAGCGGGGGAGATGGATTAGGTGTGACAATCTTCTTGCTAGTGCTTCACATTGCATCTTTGTGTCTAAATTTAATAGAGAGATGGGATGATAAGACCAACATTTTTTCAATGGTTTTAATAACCTCTTTAGGATTAGGGGTGGAGTTTACACTTTTGGGGAAAATCGTTCAAAATTTAAAACGGCCTCCTACTCAATTCTTGCTCGTACAATATGCATATTATTATTAATATTGGATAGAAAACACTCTCTAGTTTCTAAAACAGTTCTAATTATTTCTCTAAGTGAAACAGAACTATTTTTACAGGACATTTCCTATCCGGAAGTGAGATTTCCAATATCGAGGTCTCTCTTCAAAGGCTTGTCTATAAAAGGGCTTGTCACTTATGACTGTAGAAACACGCCATACGCCTTCCCCTGGGTGTCATGCGGAAGTGAGAGAAGAAATGAGGTGATTATCTCGTTCAGGGGTTGAATGCAACCTCTTTGATTGAGAGGACCGCCATTTTTTTTTTGGGGGGAGGCGCGAATTTGGACCTGGTATCGCCTCCTGGAAAACGTTCGTTATTGATGAATATGATCTCTGGCTTCGATTTTATTCGATACATGTCACAATAGCATCCTAAAGTATGTTTTTTCAATATATTTTAATTATATTATTGAAATTTATTCTGGACTTTAGACGTGATGCGACGCAAGAATTTTGTCAAGATGGAGAGGTTAGCGTCGCACTGCCAGTGTGCTTGCTAATTCAAGAGGGAAATCGTTCGTTCTGGATCGAAATAAAGACGTTTCTGAACAAAGGACCCCTTGGAGAACATTCTGATGGAAAATCAACAAAGATAAGGACCCAATTTGGGATGCTTTTTCATATATCTGTCGAACTGTGCTATGCTACCGTTCGACTAGAATCAATGATGCTGTGTGCTAGCTAATGTAGTAAGCTAATATAACGATATATTGTGTTTTCGCTGTAAAACACTTAGAAAATCGGAAATATTAGCTATATTCACAAGATCTTTGTCTTTCATTTGCTATCCACCATATATTTTTCTGAAATGTTTTATGATGTGTAGTTAGGTAGTTGACGTTGGTGTCTATTTACTCTGGCTGCTCCCGTGCTATTTCTGACTGTAACTATGATGGTAGCTATGATGGTAGCAGTAATGTAAAACTGATTTATAGCTCAAATATGCACATTTTTTTAACAAAACATAGATTTATTGTGTAACATGTTATAGGACTGTCATCTGAGGGAGTTGTTTCTAGGTTAGTTAGGTTGGTTCTAGGTTAGTTAGGTTGGCTTTGTGCATGCTACCTGCATGCTACCGGTGCTGTGAAAAATGTCTGTCCTCTTTTGTATTTGGTGGTGAGCTAACATAAATATACGTGGTGTTTTTGCTGTAATACATTTAAAAAATCGGACATGTTGGCTGGATTCACAAGATGTTTATCTTTCAAATGCTGTATTGGACTTGTTAATGTGTGAAAGTTAAATATTTCAAAGAATTTTTTTTTTGAATTTGCCGCTCTGCCTTTTCAATGGAATGGGCCAACACCCCTGGCCTAAACAGGTTAAATTCAGATTTTTTTGCATGTTTTTCTTTTTTGAATCCTTCATATTCAATAAATGCTTATGTTGAATTACTCGTCTTTTACTTTTTGCAGAGTGGAAACAATCCGGCAATCATTAAGTCAGAAAACCTTTTAAAACTATTAGCGGTCTTTGCATACACATTTGTGTCTTTTAGATGGGTTGAGTCCAGTCAGAGTAAACAGGTTATTTGCATGTCAGGTCAAGGGAAATATGATATACTCCACACGAATGCAGGAAGGGGGGCAGACTCTCCTCTTGTTGATGCTCAGGTCTGCATCCAAAATAGTACCCTATACCCTATAAAGGGCTCTGGTCAAAAGAAGTGCACTATAAAGGGAATGGGGTGTCATTTTGGACGCACTTTGAAATAAAAAATGTGACGAAACACACAGGTGGGGCAGGAAAGGGTTTGGGCAGAGCAGAGATTTGGATCAGGTCCAGTGTCTGTGACAGACACAACCACATCACATCCCAGAGGACAGGGACGCTGCATCTATACAGGTTAGTCAAATGTTTGTTTTTTATTTTAAAATGTAAATATTTGAATTCAAACCCCAATTAATATCCAATATATATATGTTTGTGAATAAAATAATAAGAGGTAGAAAGATATTATTTTAAGGCCAGGCACCACTCCATAATAGGGATTTTATTTCCCCTTAATCATATCACAATCAACTTTTACCGTTTGATTGTAGACACAAATATTATTTGTTAAATTAAAATTGTGAATCCATTTTGTTACATTCTCTATGAAATGGGCTTTTAAAACTGCTTACATGTAAATTCCCCTGTTTAGGGAACCTGTATGGTTTGGTACCGGTTCCAATTGACATTTTTGCTTATAAATAAATCGGTGAACACTGTAGATCGAAATGGCTTAAATTGAGCGATAGCCCTTGTTCCCAAAGACAAAGTAGTATATTTTTGCACCTGTGTGACATAAAATGTGAAATCTGAAACCACTTGAAGCTGGGATGTCCCACCTTCCATTTCATTTGATCTTCCGACTGTCCATCAACTCCTGGCTGAACCCTACATCACAGCCATTGGCAAAGCACATGCCTTTCGGGACGAGAGTGGTTTCATCACTATAGCACATTCAGAGATTGATTGAATACTTCATATATTTTAAATTAAAAACACTTTCTGTTTGTCATAGATGGTCATCTCATGATAAATAATTACTTTCGGGTATTACATTTTAGATTATGTGTAGTTTAATTTAGTGAGCTTTGAAATGGATGTATGGATGTATGTCCATTTTAAAGGGGTTAATATTCATGACATTTTGATGAATACAAATATTAATGGACCAAAATACCAACAAATCTCAAAATTCATAGGTAGATGCAAAAATGTAATTTCAGCCTTAAATCTGAATATTAGAATATTCAGATGTTGACTACAGTATGACATTATATACATATATTTGTCTGTCGTGTCTTTGATAATATAGTTGGAGTAAAGGAGGTGTTTCAAGTGACAACTTGATGATCATCTTCTCTTGATGCATTTGTGTGTTTCTGATCTGATCGTGTCTCTCTTCTCCCAAAACCAGGATGTGTCCCAAATGGCACCCTATTCCCTATATAACACACAGGAATCTGGTCAAAAGTAGTGCACTATGTAGGGAAAAGGGTGCCATTTGAGATCCATTCCAGAACTCAACCGTTCACTCCTCCATCTGTATCCACAGAAGCAGCTTCCAGAGAAGCGATGAACACTTCTGAAGGGGATTCTTATTTCCCCTCTGTGGTCAACAACACTGGCCTTACATCTCAACAAGAGACCTTATTCGTTGTGTCCCATTCAATCAACCTCATCCTGAGTTTCCCCACCAATGTCTACGTCCTGTGGCTGATAGTGACCAGAGCCAGAGGAACGATGGCCTCAGAGTTCTTCGCTCTCAACCTGACCATGTCTGAAATGATTGTCTGCCTTTTTGACGTCCTTTCTTTGATGGATTTTTACTTCCCAAAAGTTTCTCTTTCTCCTGCTGTGCAATTTTTCTCAGGTTTCTTGATTGCTGCTCGGCCCCTGTTCCAATGCTGTGTCTGTGTGGAGCGCTACCTGGCGGTGGTCCACCCTGTGGTCTACCTGAAGTACAAACCCCTCAGATACAGGGTCGGAATCACTGGTTTAGCCTGGTTGGTTGTGATCGGGTTCTGTTTGGCCACAATTTTGATGGGTTTGTTTGCTCCCTACTTTAGACTGGCCATGAGCGCTTACATCGTGATTTTATTAGTGATGTCATTCTGCTGCCTCTCAGTTCTCTGGGCTCTGAAACGTCCCAGGCCGGGGGATGGTGAGAAGGAGGTGACAAACAACATGAAGATGAGGGCGTTTAAGATCATTTTGATCAATCTAATAGCTTTAGTGGTGACCTACCTCCCAATGCTGCTGGTAGCAGCTCTTTACGGGCACTTGGGATCCAGATTACATCAGGCTTTGATTGTGTCTCTCATCATTGCTGTGGTGACTGGGTTTATCCAGCCCCTCCTCTACCTCCACAGGTCTGGGAAACTGCCCTGTATCAGAGGTCTCTGAGGAAGACATGACTTCCTATTACGGGGTGCTCATACTACTCACTACTTTCAGTAACTAAGCTACTAGAAATGCGTCATATCCAATGGGAGGACACTTTCAGTAATTTAACCGTTGGCGACTAGAGAGATATGACCAAAGTTAAAGAAGTTTTTAACTTCATGCAAGTGATCAGTGATGCAACCACTTGATAGCCAGTTGGAGGAGGGAGGGTCTCGCTAGACAGCTTTGACACTGTGCTGGATAGGCTAACAACCAACATGTTGTTTTACATGCTTTTCAGAAGATAAACCGCTGAGGGGAGGTTTTGGCAACAAGGTGGCTGAAGGTAGTGAGTAGTGTGAGTGTCCTGCTAGATGTCACTGCTGTGAAGTATGGCATCGATAAGATATTTAGTTTGACTTAATTTGAATTCTGTCATACATCATTTTCAATATCAAAACTTGTGAAAGTGGAAAAGGATATACTTCTGTGATAGATAACGTACGAATAATAGTAAGAAAGTAGATAAGTAGTAGATATAATGAAAATAACATTATAAACTTCAGTTTATAATCAATAAGTTAGTCCTGTTTACCTTTATTTTTAAATGATTAAGAAACTGATTGTGATGTTATATGACTCTCTTAGGAATGGCTAATGTCCATAGACTTTATAACTGATGTCAGAGTTTTCTGTAAGCAGGAGGAGGCTGAGCAACACTGTAGATCTTAAAGACCACTATCACTTTTAAATGTAGATGTCAAAATCAATTTAAAACTGATATTATATTTGTTTCACTGTTTGTAAATGCTAACCCTACAGGGTTTATCCAACAGTGGAAAGATCAGAAAAGACATCTTTATTATTTCACATAATTGAGGCTTCTAAGAAAGACAATATACCCGTTTGTTTGAATGTAGTTCTAGTATATCATGGACAAATAAAAAAAATAAAAAAATAACTTTGGAAAACCGACTGTTTGATTGATTTGCAGATAATCTTGTGGTATAATGACTTTTTCATAATTAATACTACTAATGTTATTCACTGTGTTCTAAACTATCATGATGTGTGAGGAATTATTACTCTGTTTCATTTTCCTCCATTTTCTCTTCTCCAATAAAGGCTCAAGTCAAAGTACGCGTGCTTGTCTGTCTTGTTAAATAATAATAGACGCATCATTTAAATAAGTTAAACACTTGTCCTGACCAAATCTCTGGTGGGCGTAACATAAATGGTGTCATATTAGTTCGCAGCCCTTACATAAAAACTGCATGTCAAATAACTGTTTTCACATGTTGATCTTAAATTTCACATGAAACCGTATGTTCAAATGTACTCAATTTAGAGTTCACATGTTAACACCACCTTTTCACTTGTGAGCAGAATAACATGTTTACCTCCCATGTGAATTGCAGTGTCGCATGTGAAATTTGCAGCTTCAAATGTTAACCCCCTAAGGTAGATGTCCGTGCCCCCCCCAGATATCGAATTAGAATAATACAAAAATCCCCATAAAAAATATGTCCCTTTAAGCTAGAGATATCTGTTTTATTTGCATTGGATGCGTCTCAATCCAACACATCCGCCTATGTCACACATCTGCTTTGAAAGGTGACAGAGCTAGAGCTGTGTTTGTCAGACAACGAGACATCTCGAAAATCGTTCTTTTCACAAAATCGTCTGTAGCGTCCGAATGGTTTGACCTAAAAACTATTATGACCTCTCTATGGACTGGTGAGGCTCTTACAAGCCCATACATGTCAGTTGCTCTGGCCTCACAGCCTCACAAGACCCTGGTACCAGTTGAAAAATGAATGGCAGTATATATGGAGACTGTTTAGTGCCAAAAATGAGGGGTTAAATACATGTAAAGAAAAAAAATCTCAGATATAGGACAGACACTTCAGAACAAACTTCCTTTAGAATTTTTTGGGGGGACATTCTGTTGTTCCATGTAGTGAATCTCGTATTCATTGCGTTTGTACGGGATAGTAGAAGTAGGGCCGAATAAAATGTTTCATCAAATATTTTTTTCATATATTTTTGGGGCTTCAAATATCCAAATTATCCTTGGCATGATCTTCTTAAAACAATTCCATATTGCTTAGTAGAACTTTCAAATGTAGAAATCACATTTGACGTTTCACATTTAAGAAAACTCCACGTGGAAATATAACTTTCAAATGTGGAATTGCAAGTTGCAAATCAAATTTGTTGTTTCATACATGAAACACTTTACACGATTGTTTTGCACATGTGAACTTGCAAATCCGCATGTGTAAGGGAAAATATAATTTGTAGTTTTACATGTAAGAAAAAACACATTTATGTTTGTAAACTAACACTGTATAGCCTAACACATGGTTAAAGCTACAGTTTTGATATCATGGATGGTCCATCCTTGCATCCATATTGTAGTCTTTGGATTTGAGAGTGGTTGCATTTCTCCAGCCCCATCCCTCAGTTTTTTACCAAAACTGTTTTAAACACCTTTTAATAGAGTAATAGTGTTGTTATCTGGTCCAATCCTTTAGTGAGCGAGTTGTGCCATTTATATCAAGGACAACTTCTCATGTATTTTTGTTGAATTGCAAACAAAAAGAATGATCTTGAAAAGCAAAACATGAATCCAAAGTATTGATAGCAAAACTAAATATACATTTTAAAAGCAATAGTAAAAGATTAAATAGATGCAACAAAAAAAATTGTTTTCAATGAAACACTGTTCATGATAACGCAATTAAATCAAATCAAGTTGTATTTGTCACATATACATGCTTAGCAGATGTTATTGTGGGAGTAGCGAAATGCTTGTGGGAGCTAGAAGCAGAGCTGCCCTAAATACACAACATGTAATGAGGGAAATTGATACCAGGTGTGTGAGAAGACAAGACAAAACAAATGGAAAATGAAAAGTGGATCGATGATGGCTAGAAGACCGGCGACGCCGAGCGCCGCCCGAACAAGGAGAGGAACCAACTTCGGCGGAAGTCGTGACAGTATTGTATATTTCAACATATTAACCTGAATTCCTTACCACCCAAATAAATGTACCACTACCAAAACATAGTGAACAAGTTGCAACAAATTACAGATTAATTTTAGACATACCAAGATACCAAATTAATAAATAGTAAAAACATGATTTTCAAAACCTTTACATTGAAATTAGAGAAATACCATCTCTATTGTTCTCTGTCAAATTTTCAGTGTTGATTGTATGAATCTGAAATGCTAATGTTTCTAACTAATTATGTTATTCGTTGTTTAATTGATCACTTTACATATCTTTATTTTGGCAAAATAACCTCTTGAGCCTATGGGGGCGCCATTTCGACTTTGTAAAAATGAGTTCCCAAATTAAACTGCCTCGTACTCAATTCTTGCTCGTACAATATGCATATTATTATTACTATTGGATAGAAAACACTCTCTAGTTTTTAAAACCGTTTGAATTATTTCTCTGAGTGAAACATAACTCATTCTGCAGCACATTTCCTGTCAGGGAGTGAGATTTCAGAAATCGAGGTCCCTGTTCTGAGGTCAGTTTATAAGTCCCCATGTAAGCCATCGGGCTACATGCACTGCATATGCCTTCCTCTAGATGTCAGTAAGCGGTGAGAATTTGAATGGAGTCGATTGCGCAATCTGGGGCCCTATATAAGACCGTGGAACGGAAGTACCGTCCTTTTCAACGGTGCGCCTGGCGCATCAGGGACATCACTATGGCCTCCTGCAAAGCTTTCGTTTTAGCAGTTCTGTATCTCCGGTCATGTTTTTATTCGTTATAGTTGTTAAAGACATCATAAGGTAGTTAATTTAAACCGACTAATAGCAGTTTATAGCAGTTTATTGCGATTTTCCTGGATTTCTTTGTCATGCGCTTTCACGAGTTGGACACCTCTCCAGTGGGTGGCTAACGTTAGCGGCTATTTCGACAGGACAAGAGGACATCTTTCAACCCAAAGACGATTGTTCTGGAGAAAGGACACCTTGCCCAAGATTCTGATGGAAGCTCAGCTAATAGTAAGCAGTCTTTATGCTGTTAATTCGTACTTATGTTGACAAATGTCAAATAATAATTCCGCCATGAATTATGGTGCGGTCTCGCTTTAGCGCATGCTGTATTGCGCAGTAACGTTAATTTTAAAAATCTAACACAGCGATTGCATTAAGAACTAATTTATCTTTCATTTGCTGTCCAACTTGTATTTTTTAGTCAAGTTTATGAATAGTTTTCGATTAGAATAGGTGCCTCTCCAAGATGGCGCCGGACAGATTGCTTGAAGTTTTGGCCACTAATCACATTGTATAACCACGATTTGTGCCGCTAAATATGCACATTTTCGAACAAACTCTATATGCATTGTGTAATATGATGTTATAGGACTGTCATCTGAAGAATTCTGAGAAGGTTAGTGAAAAAATTAATATCTTTTGGTGGTTTATACGTTATCGCTATGTTTGGCTTGAATCAATGCTGTTGTGTGGTTTGCTATTGTGGTAAGCTAATATAACGCTATATTGTGTTTTCGCTGTAAAACACTTAGAAAATCTGAAATATTGTCTGGATTCACAAGATCTGTGTCTTTCAATTGCTGTACGCTGTGTATTTTTAAGAAATGTTTTATGATGAGTAATTAGGTAATACACGTTGCTCTCTGTAGTTATTCTAGTCGCTTTGGTGAGAGTTGTGATGGTGGCTGCAATGGTAAACTATGATTTATACCTGAAATATGCACATTTTTCTAACAAAACATATGCTATACAATAAATATGTTATCAGACTGTCATCTGATGAAGTTGTTTCTTGGTTAGTGGCTATTTATATCTTTATTTGGTCGAATTTGTGATAACTACTGATGGAGTAAAAAACTGGTGGAGTAAAAAAAGTGGTGTCTTTTGCTAACGTGGTTAGCTAATAGATTTACATATTGTGTCTTCCCTGTAAAACATTTTAAAAATCAGAAATGATGGCTGGATTCACAAGATGTGTATCTTTCATCTGGTGTCTTGGACTTGTGATTTAATGATCTTTAGATGCTAGTATTTACTTGTGACGCTATGCTAGGCTATGCTAGTCAGCTTTTTTACTGATGGGGGTGCTCCCGGATCCGGGTTTGGGAGGAATTAGAGGATAACAGGTGTTTTGGTGTCAAGTTTCAATCGTAGAGATAAATGGAGCCCCTAGATGCATATAACTGGTGTAACCATTCCCAGCTTCAATCGGCGCATTCATCACCCCTCTTCCCTGTAACTAACCTCCAGGTCGTTGCTGTAAATGAGAATGTGTTTTCAGTCAAATTTCCTGGGTAACTTAAAAAGGAGTCAAATACCTTCTCCCATGCCTCGCCCAGACATTTTTTGCATTGTTTTATTATATGTATAAGGCAAGTAATAGCCAAAATAAATGAATGGTTGTCTCAGTGCCTGTATTGTCCAGTGACTATCCACCGCAGATGACCCCAGCCACACATAACAGAGCTGGCATGGGGTTGAATCCAGCCCACTGCTGCCCTTTGAATTTTTGGAGGAACTAGTACTCTTTTAGTTACTCTGTGTGGGCTGTACTTGTGCTCTTGCTCAAGTAATTTCTGAAGGAAGTAACTTACTTTATTACTCTGCTACTCTCTTCAAATATTTTCAGGATGAAGAGTCATCCTATTTTCCCTGGACAGATTTACCATAACTAAAGGGGATTTGGAAAATGTTGAAGAAGCAGCGATGTGTCCGAGCTGCTCGCTCGACACCCTAAACAGTTCAAAGGACGGCTATCTGCGGTGTCAGAGTGGAAAACAGACAGGTGGGAGGTGGAGAAAGCCCAACGGCTGCTTCTGTCTTATAGGTCGATAAGCATGGACGGGAGAAGATAGTGGTCGTTAAGCGTAAAACATAAGTTGATGAGAGTGAGCGGGAATTAACTGAGAGAGGAAGAGTGCAAGAAGAGAAGAAGATGGCGGCCGTAAAGCGGAAAAAAAGGACAGATCTTCATCTCCCAAAGAGAGGGGGGGGGGGGGGGTTCTTGAAGATGCAGAGTCTCGTCCTGATGATTATAATAAAGATGAGTTCCATCTAGTGGGAGCAGAGTCTCGTCCTGGTGGTTATGATAAAGATGAGTTTCATCTAGTGGGAGCAGAGTCTCATCCTGGTGGTTATGATAAAGATGAGTTTCATCTAGTGGGAGCAGAGTCTCGTCCTGATGGTTATGATAAAGATGAGTTTGCCCAGCGGGAGTGAGATTCTTGGAGAAATTAGATCAAGTCCTTTTGGCTGATCCGTATGTGGTATCAGGTTGGGTGGAAAATATATTGGATACTGGTAAATCTGTGAAGGTAACCAGAAGTGGACTTGTGATGTTTGTTTGTGTTTCTTCCACCCAGAGGGTTGCGAGCACTCCGTGTCTTGCTTTGCTCTTAGGAACAGGGCACCATTGAAATGAGTGATTTCTGGGGTAGCGTTAGATGTGGTGGAGCAATTGAAGATGAAGATTCCTGGTGATTGTGACGCACGCTGTTTGGTGCGACACACAGACCTTGTGGCGAGCTTAGTGAAACAGAAGAGTCATTGCCTGTTCTTTTGTGTTTTGACAATGAGTCTTTACATTATAAAGTAATGTTAGGATATATCTGTTTTTCAGTATGAGCTTTTGTGCCGAACCCACTAAGGTGTTTCAGGTGCCAAACATATGGTCATTTAGCAGTAGTGTGTAAGAGGAAGAGGTGTAAATGAGGACATGTGAAATATCAGTGAAAGAAGTGGTGGTGTAAACTGTAGGGGTGCCGATGGTGCTGGGGATTGGAAGTGTCCGGTGCGAGAGAGAAAGGTTGAGGTTGCCAGGGTCAGAGTTGTAGAGGAGGTGTCGTATGCTGAGGTAGTGAAGAAAGTAGAGGAAGATCGGTCAATGGCGAGGGATTATGAGAGGCTCCCAGTGAAGAGTCAAATTTTGCCAGTACAGAGTCATAGAACTACGAATGAAATGTGTTTCATTAAGGTTGGCTTTTTAAATCATTGCCATGGTTATCAACTGAAAAACAGGAATGGAACGTAAATAGAAAAGATGTGTTGTGGGTGCAGCTGCAGAGAAGTACTTGGGGTAACCAGATTTAACTGCAGAATAGTTACAGGGGTGTTGATGATTGGTAGAGCCCCATACTCCCAGCCTGGCGGCCTGGTGTAGGATCAGCTGAGGTTAAAATTGTGGAATGGGTCTTTTTTGTGTAAGGTTAGTTGGTAGGGTCATTTTTTTCAATTTTCCTTTTCCCATTTTTGTATCACTAAGCATAATGGATGTATACTGCAGTTCAGTTGGTGGCGGTATAATGCACCTATTAGATTCCAGCCATTAAACCTCACCGAAGAAGAAGTTGTCCAGTAAACCCCGCAGCTCAGCATTTCCCAAAACTCGTTCCAGGGGACCCCAAGGGGTGCACATTAAGGTTTTTGCCCTAGCGATAAACAGCAGATTCAAATAATCAAAGCCTGATGATGAGTTGAATTTTTTTAATCACCTGTGTAGTGCTAGGGCAAAAAACTAAAATGTGTGTCCCTTGGGGTCACCAGGACGGAGTTTGGGAAACTTTGCCGTATCTCCACCATGGCTCTTGAAGTGAAATGCACGTCTTCACTGCTGAGGATATTTTTGCTCTTGGGTTCTTAGCCAGACGCCATCAGAGGTCATTTGTAATTTGATTACCTGCTGTCTTTGTAACATTATATATTTTTGGAGTAAGATAAGCATTTCTAAGATATAATGTTGCAGTTTAAATGTCATATACCACAAGAAGCCTAAACGGATATAATGTTTGACTAAAACATAATAATTTTAAACCTTGCCTACACTTGTATAAGATTCTGTGTCTCTCTGTTATGCGTGATTATGCGGACTTATGTTAGTCTTCATTGGAGACTGGCAGCCTTAAATAATACATCAATGTCTTATCCATTGCATTAATTGGTTGTCCTTTTGTCACAATTGACAATAAGGTGTAAAAAATTACAAAATTACATTTGTAACTACTACTTGAGTAATTCTCTGACCAGATACTTTTTTCTTATGAGGGTTACTATTACTTGAGTAAATTACAATCTAATTTCTATTGCAATCATTATTGGCCAACTCATTAGCACTCCCAAAAAGATGTTGGTGTTACCTCATATCTGTATATAATAACGAGATTATTATAAATATAGGATATGTTATACCTACTGTGACTATTAAAACCTACCCAAACCAGAAACCATGGATAGATGGCAGCATTTGCCCGAACCACTGCATTTAACCATGGCAAGGTGATTGGGAATATAGCCGAATACAAACAGTGTAGTTATTCCCTTCGTAACTCATTCAATTAGGCAAAACATCAGTCCAGTGACAAAGTGGAGTCGCAGTTCAACGGCTCAGACAAGAGACGTATGTGGCAGGGTCAACAGACAATAACCGACTACAAAGAGAAAACCAGCCAGGTCGCTGACACCGATGTCTTGCTTCCAGATAAACTAAACACCTTTTTCGCTCGCTTTGATGATAACACAGTGCCAAGAATGAGGACAGCTACCAAGGTCTGTGGGCTCTCCTTTTCCGTGGCCAATGTGAGTAAGACATTTAAGCGTGTTAACCCTCGCAAGGCTGCCAGCCCAGATGGCATCCCTAGCTGTGTCCTCAGAGCACGCGCAGACCAGCTGGCTGGAGTGTTTACGGATATATTCAATCTCTCCCTATCCCAGTCCGCTGTCCCCACATCCTTCAAGATGTCCAACATTGTTCATGTACCTAAGAAAGCAATGGTAACTGAACTAAATGACTAGCACTCACTTCTGTCATCATGAAGTGCATTGAGAGACCAGTCAAGGATCATATCACCTTGACCTTACATGACACCCTTGACCCACTTCAATTTGCTTACCGCCCCAATAGATCCACAGACGATGCAATCGCCATCGCACTGCACACTGCCCTATCTCATCTGGACAAGCGGAATACCTTTGTAAGAATGCTGTTCCTTGACTATAGCTCAGTATTCAACACCATAGTACCATCCAAGCTCATCATTAAGCTCGGGGCCCTGGGTCTGAACCCCGCCCTGTGCAACTGGGTCCTGGACTTTCTGACAGGCCACCCCCAGATGGTGAAGGTAGTGTTGTGTCTTTACTATCATTAATGTGATGACGATTATTTTATTATTATTACGATGATTAAATTAATCCTGCAACAATTAACTAATTAACAATTTTGGGGCACCAGGGAAAAAGCTTATTTAACAAGTTACCGCTTTCTGAATGAACTCTTAACGATATAAAGATCTCTTAAATTTCAGTCATCAATCAGTCAATCGATTAATTGTTATTTACCTTCAGTCTCATTCTGAAATCCTTGAAAATCTGCACGAACCCTAGCATAAAATAAATGAATCACCGATATACAAATTGGCTTACTTATTTATTTACTAACTAACTAAATAATCACACAGATTTACATAAACACACAAACAGAATAGCTTACACATTGATTACTACATAAGGCAATGAAAAATCCCTAGCGGACTAACCCTATACAACGGCTTGGTAGACAATGGAAAGGGGTGGGGACAGATAAAGAGCGAGAAAGACAGAATGGACCCACTACATACAGTTGATAACTATGCTCATGGAAATGCTAATACTTTGCACATGAACGGCCGCTCATTCGAAAATAATTGCAATATCCATATTTTCGCTTGTATGTCTTTTACGGCTCTCTCTGTTGATATTGTCCGGTCCATTTTCTGTGGTGAGTAATTCATCAGAAGTCTATGGCTATGTTCCCAAGAAGTCACAATGTCTTTTGTAGGTTTAGCTTCTCAGATTTCACAGAAAGTCTATTATAATGTATACGTCAGATGTACCAATGGTCGTTTGATAGGGAAATGTTACTTCTCTCGTCTTCGGTCAAGTTTTTTAGACTATTTAACATAGACAGCTGCAGACTGTGAATGTGTAGTCTTTAGTTTTGTAAATTTCCTAACTATTTGTAACGTATTTAGCTGGCGCTGCAGGTAACTGGTCTATAGAGTGGTAGACATAAATTGCCAACCATTTCAGCATGTAGCTACAGCTCCATGCTCTCTGGTCTATAGAGATTTTCTTCTTCACTGTTGAAAGTTTCAGAGTGTCTAACCATTTTGTATATTCCCGCTCACGCTGTTGGTCCCGCTGGTCTTGTAGAGTCTAACCATTAATTTAGCTAGAAGTGGGTTTTATACACTCTGGGAAAAGAGGGCATTGCATGATGTTTGGCACGTGGGCGTGCTCACTGACTGGTTTAGACTTGAAAACAATTATCTCATTTAGAAGGCTAACATCACGTTACATCTCACAAATAGTTTCATATTTAATCATATAAGTTCCACAACATCTAGATGTGAATCTGATCACTGGGAAATATACACATTCAGAGACACAGTTATGTTGTTCTACTGTCCTTAGTTACATCACAATTTAGTAATGAATTCGACACGATTGTTCTTTAAGTTCCCACGGACCCTTCCAACTGTTTGGATTACAGAAATAGTGTTTAATTATTCAACCTTTTGATGTTACCGTACTGCAACGTTTCTCTCTGTGGTAACAAAGGTATTTTACATCCATTTCTTAAAATGTGGGGGAGAGAGTTCTCCTGCAGGTATTTACGACCGTCAAAAAACGGTGGTGGGAGATAGGGTGGGGGGATCTGACGCCTATGATCCTCACCCAAAAGGGCAAGTCTTGACAGTCCCCCTCTGGTGGTTTCAATCTTGTGATTATCCTGCAAGTTGCAAACCAACATAAAATTGACCATGGGATGTCCTGGTTGTGGATCAACCTTTGCGGTCCTCCTCAGGTGGTTGACCCAGGTAGGCTGTCTGGAAGCTGCAAAGCACCACAAGAATGGCTAGGGGATGTCCTGGCTGGTGATCATCGTTGCGGTCCCCCTCTGGTGGTCTCCCAGGCTGGTAGATCTGGACAGTAACTTAGGCAGATGTTAACAATGCACACACACTAACAATATATAGAATTACATTTATTCCCAAATGAGCGCCGTTGTGGAACTAAGGGATGGTTGTATGGGGAACTTATTTATGGCTCTATCGCTTCCTAAGTGTCAAAAGAAATGAAACGAAAAGGAATAAAAGCATAAATCAAAGACATATAAATATAGTTATCACACCATCATCTAATTGGACTGTATTCTATATACATTCAAGGTCTTGGCAAAATGACCCTATCATGGCATTGTCTAATGTATTTCTAGGGCCCTCCTAATTTGCAGTGTGTTGCTTAGGGCACTATCCTAAGTTGATAGCGACATGATAAGTCTACAGCTGTAAGGCACCAGCTTCGGGCAGTCTACAGGGATAACCTATGGACTGGTGAGTGCTGTAGTCAAAGGTATTTTGTTCGAACCCTTATGTGATCCGAGCATAAATCCTCATTAAATGTTCCGTTGTACGTGTGCGTTTGTGCTTACACAAGCGCACATACCAAGGGAAAGAAAACCAAGTATCCAGGTAGGCTGCAGCCAGTTCAGAATGAGTCTGATGTCATCAGATAATTCTATTCATTAGTAGCATGTGTGTTAACCATCAGAATAGTGTTCTGGAGATTCCCTTACACGTGTTGCAATTTGAGTGACTCCTCTGTCGCTATTCTCAACAGTAATTTGACTTGAGATGTCTCTATCCTTCTTATTGATTGTGGCTGGACCGACTGTGCTGTCATTGGTACTGGTACTAAAGGGGACCAGTTATCCTCTTAGAGCGGAGATCCCGTTGCCGGGATCAAATTCGACAACATCCGGTGAAATAAGGAGCGCGCCAAATTCAAAATACAAAATCTTAATTTTAAACATTCATGAAAATACACATTTCTTACATCGTTTAAAAGCTTATCTTCTTGTTTATCCAGCCGCTTTGTCAGAGTTCAAAAAGGCTTTACGGCGAAAGCATACCATGCGATTATCTGAGGACAGCGTCCCGAACATTCCAAACATTTCCCAACCAAGCAGAGACATCACGAAAGTCAGAAATAGCGATAAAATAAATCACTTACCTTTGATGATCTTCATCAGAATAGACTCCCAGGAATCCCAGTTCCACAATAGATGTTTGTTTTGTTCGATAATGTCCATCATTTATGTCCAAATTCCTCCTTGTTGTTTGCGCGTTCAGTACACAATCTAAACTCACGACGCGCGGGCAGGTCCAGACAAATGTTCAGACGAAAAGTCATATGTTTATGTCAGATGTCAGATGTTTTTAACATAAATCTTCAATAATGTTCCAACCGGAGAATTCCTTTGTCTTCAGAAATGAGATGGAACTCAAGCTAACTCTCACATGAACGTGCATGGTCAGCTTATGGCAGACCTTACTCAATTCCCTCTCATTCGCCCCCACTTCACAGTAGAAGCATCATACAAGGTTCTAAAAACTGTTGACATCTAGTGGAAGCCTTAGGAAGTGCAACCTGACCCCATTTACACTGTATCTTGGATAAGCAAGGAGTTGAAAAACTAAAAACCTCAGATTTCCCACTTCCTGGTTGGATTTTTTCTCAGGTTTTTGCCTGCCATATGAGTTCTGATATACTCACAGAAATCATTCAAACAGTTTAAAAAACTGCAGAGTGTTTTCTATTCAAATCTACTAACAATATGCATATCCTAGCATCTGGGCCTGAGTAGCAGGCAGTTTACTCTGGGCACGCTTTTCATCCGGATGTGAAATTACTGCCCCCTACCCCAAAGAAGTTAACGGGTTCCCAGCCATAAGAAGTTAAACAAATGTGATTTCTACTGACAATTGAGATGTACAAACTATGGCATAAGTGGATGACAAGCAGATAAGAGGCAAACTGTAATTTCGATTAAGACATTAATGAGCGAGCTAGGACGGACATAGTCAATATAACTATTTGTTCAGCACTGAAATGTACAGCGACAGAATTCAGAACATGGACCGTTCTTACAGTATTCTCCCTGTACATCAAGTCAGAACCGTAGGATAAATAAAGGGGGCATAGAAGCTTACAATGAAAGCTCTTACAATATTCAATGATTACATTTCTCTAGAACAGACTATAGGCTACATGAGCACCATCAAGTCACAACAATTGTTCGAAATTAAGAGCGAAAAAGGGACCAAATTATTATTAGGGTGAGGCACATGAGCTACTATCAGCTTACTATACAACATATACTTAGTATAACTTTCTTAGCTACAGTATACATATCTCCCTGGCATATTACATAATTTTGTCATCAAACTTTGTAATCAAAATCTGCCATTCTCTGGATTGATGGTGCTTTCAAGACATCTGGTAACTCGGAAAAAAACAAGTTTATTCATGATGACATCAGTGATCTTCAGGCCGGAGCTCTAGAAAGAGGCCCGAGTTCCCGACTTGCAAATCCGAGTTAGATGACCGTTCAAAATGTATTTTCCCAGTCGGACCAAATTTTTTTCAGAGTTCAAATCAAACATTATTTGCCACATGCACCGAATACAACAAGTGTAGACTTTACATTGAAATGCTTACTTACAAGCCCTTAACCAACATTGCAGTTCATAAAAAGTAATAATAAAAAGTAACACAATAAGAATAACAATAACGGGGCTATATACAGGGGGCACCGGTACCGAGTCAGTGTGCAGGGGTACAGGCTAGTTGAGGTAATCTGTACATGTAGGTGGGGGCGAAGTGACTATGCATAGGTAACAAACAAACAGCGAGTAGCAGCAGTGTACAAGAGGGGGGGTCAATTTAAATTGTCCGATGGCGATTTTTATGAATTGTTCTGCAGTCTAATGTCTTGGGGGTAGAAGCTGTTGAGGAGCTTTTTGGTCCTAGACATGGTGCTCCGGTACCACTTGCCGTGCGGTAGCAGAGAAAACAGTCTATAACTTGGGTGACTGCAGTCTCTGATAATTTTATGGGCTTTCCTCTGACACTGCCTATTATATAGCTTCTGGATGACAGGAAGCTTGGCCCCAGTGATGTACTGGGCCGTTTGCACTACCCTCTGTAGTGCCTTATGGTCAGATGCCGAGCAGTTGCCATACAAGGCGGTGGTGCAACCTGTCAGGATGCTCTCGATGGTGCAGCTGTTGAACCTTTTGAGGATCTGGGGACCCATGCCAAATCTTTTCAGTCTCCTGAGGGGGAAAAGGTATTGTCGTGCCCTCTTCACGACTGTCTTGGTATGTTTGGACCATGATAGTTCGTTGGTGATGTGGACAAAAAGGAACTTGAAACTCTCGACCCGCTCCACTAAAGCCCCATCGATGTTAATGGGGGCCTTTTCGGACAGCCTTTTCCTGTTGTCCGCGATCAGCTCCTTTGTCTTGTTCACATTGAGAGAGAGGTTGTTGTTCTGGACCACACTGCCAGTTCTCTGACTTCCTCCCTATAGGCCATCTCATCGTTGTCGGTGATCAGGCCTAACACCGTTGTGTCGTCAGCAAACTTAATGATGGTGTTGGAGTCGTGTTTGTACACACAGTCGTGGGTGAACAGGGAATGCAGGAGGGGACTAAGTACACACCCCTGAGGGGCCCCAGTGTTAAAGATCAGTTCCCAGGTGTCTTGAGCTCACCGATGTCAGATTTCCCAGTTATTAGTATCCACTTGTTCTGAGCGCGGCAGAAGTCATACTGAATTGACAGCCAATGTTGATTTAAAAAAAATATATACATTTTTTACTTTAATGGTGGGGCTCAGAACAGGTGGGTCGCCACTGGATAAAGTTAGTGGGGTGGTAAGGCATTCAAGTAAATATATTAAAATATGCAATACAAAAAGGTATGTAAACATTATATACAGTATATCAAACTGACATTATATTGGAAGACATATGTGCTGAAAGTTTGGGGAAAACAGGATAAAAAAATGTCAACTCCCAATTTGCACCACTTCTGTAGAATGACCTATATATGGTATAGGGTGCCATTTTGGACACAGCCTAGAGCACAGATAAGAGGAGTGACTGTGCCCCTGCCTGCTTGCACTCATTTAGAGTATATCATATTTCCCTTGACCTGACATGCAAATAGCCTGTTAATTCTGACTGGACCCAAACCCATCTAAGACACAAATGTGTATGCAAAGACTTCTCACAGTTCTTAAAAGTTTTCTGACAGCATGTTTGCTGAATTATTTCTTCTATACAAAAAGTACAAGTAAAAATAATACGTGAGCATTTCAACATATGTTTTTATTGAATAAAGGCAGTTAACCCAGTTAACTCACTGTTCCTAGGCCGTCATTGAAAATAAGAATTTGTTCTTAACTGACTTGCCTAGTTAAATAAAGGTAAAAAAATAAAAAAATAAAAATGGAATGTTAAGGATAAAAAATATAAATAAACATTTAATATACACATTTGTTTAACCCTTGAAAATATTTTTGTATTTTCGTCCAATCTCTATTAAATACAGACACAAAGATGCAATGTGAAGCACTAGCAATAAGATTGATAAATCATCTTCCCAGATAAAAGGGAATGAATCAAACCTAGGGATGCAAAATTCTGGATTTCTTAGTTATTCCCTCCTGATTAATGGAATCTTCTGACCAGGATTTCTGGAGAACCTTTAAGGTCAAGTTACCTAAATATTGCAAACCTAAACACATACATATTTTTGACAGAGCATCTACAACTACCAACCTCTTTACAAGCTATCACATAACAGTTGCAAACAGGTAACAATTGGCCCTCTGTATCAGATGAAACTGGGAATATAAACTCTCCCTCAGAGACCGTTGATAAAGGGCAGTTTCCCAGCCCTGTGGAGGTAGAGGAGGGGCTGCACAAACCCACTGACCACACTGATGAAGAGACACACATATAGGGCATAAATTAACTGCTGCCATTAAAAAAAAATATTAAAAAGTAAAACCACTACCCATGGAAGGTAGTTCACCATCATAGACACCAGGATAAACAAAATGATCTTAAACGCCCTCATCTTCATGTTATTTGTCCCCTCCCTCTCTCTCTCCCCTTCCCCTGGCCCAGGCTGTTTCAGAGCCCTGAGAACTGAGAGGCAGCAGAATAACATAAATGTAATTAAGACCAGAACTTCAGCCAAAGACACATCATTTATGACAAATTGGTGGTCTTTTAGAACCCAATCAAAACCAGCCAAACCAATCCAGAACACCCCACCTTGTATCTCAGGGGTCTGTACTTCAGGAAGACCACAGGGTGGACAACTGCCAGGTAGCGCTCAAAACATATACAGCTCTGGAACAGGGGGCGGCCTGGGAGTAGAAAACCACTAAAGAATGCAATTAGATCTTGGAGAGGGGTAGACAAATACAAAGACAGCACACAGGCAGTAGAGGATCTCAGATACAGCCAAGTTGAGAGCGAAGAACTCTGAGGCCATCGTCCCTCCGGCTCCGGTCAATATCAACCACAGGACGTAGCCATTGGTGGGTAGACTCAGGATGAGGTTGACTGCATAGCAGGCAGTGGTGACAGCGGAATCAAGTTCCAGATAGGCAGAGATGAAAGAGGAATGGTGGGAGGAGTTCATTTAAAAAAAAAAATCTAACATCAGCTTGAAGTTCCAATGATCACAGCAGCAGAGAGAGAAAGAGAGAGACAGACAGACGTAACAAGAACATCACTATGTTAACTCTTCATATCAAAAGCACTTAACTCAATTACATTGCTAATCTCAGAGATTAAAAAGCGTCAACAAACCTGAAGTCCCTGATTGGTGGGTCGTCTCTTCAGGTTATTTTTACGATTGTGTCTCTCCTTAGAACAGAGCTAGGTACATCTATAGGCTAAATCAAATACCTACCAACACACCTGTTTGGCATATCACATTGCCAACCTCTGTAGCTACACCCAAGGACCACATGCCATACAAATATCCTACTCAGTGTGACAGGAACCACACTTATAAATATGAGGATGTGTTGCTGTTGCTTTTGTAGGCCTACTTGTTACTGCATGTAATCCAAAAATAATACATTTTCTTGACATTCTAGAAGAAACAGACATGTTTTATCATGTTGTACACAAGGCTTTCTGTAGATATCGAATCCTAAAGAGACCAAAATGTGAATGCAAAGGTTAATGTAGTGTCTTCTGACATTTGCTCATTCTTAGTTTGCTGTAGCCTCCTCCCATATTATAGTAGTACTAGTGGCACTCTGCCCTATGGGCGGTAAATCATTGGAAGTGATTAATTCGATTCAATATAATTTCATTTTTGAGGAATACAACACACAACCATTCACCCACACACCCCAGTTGCTCCTGTCTGTAAACTGATGCTGCCCATCCCCTCACATGATGGACCACACCTTTGTCATGACTGGCCTGTGAGGGTCAGGTTACCATGGATCACAGCTCTACAGCGATATCTCTCAGTCCCGCAGAGGGGGAGAGGTAGAGAGGGATTGATGGGCAGGCTTATGACACCTCAAGCCATTGTAAATCTTAATAACTTTTTATGGCTGCAATCCCGTTAACGGGATGATATGACAACAGCTAGTGAAAGTGCAGGGATCCAAATTCAAACAACAGAAATCTCATAATAAAAATTTCTCAAACATACATGTATCTTATACCATTTTAAAGGTAATCTTGTTGTTAATCCAACCAAAGTGTCCGATTTCAAATAGGCTTTACAGTGAAAGCACCACAAACGGTTATGTTAGGTCATTGCAAAATCACAGAAAAACACAGCTATTTTTCCAGCCAAAGACAGGAGTCACAAAAAGCAGAAATAGAGATAAAATGAATCACTAACCTTTGATGATCTTCATCAGATGACACTCATAGGACTTCATGTTACACAATACATATATGTTTGTTTGATTAAGTTCATATTTATATCCAAAAACCTCAGTTTACATTGGCGCCATGTTCAGAAATGCATCCAAAATATCCGGAGAAATTGCAGAGAGCCATGTCAAATAACATAAATACTCATCATAAACTTTGATGAAAGATACATGTTTTACATAGAATTAAAGATACACTTGTTCTTAATGCAACCGCTGTGTCAGATTTCAAAAAGCTTTACGGCAAAAGCACAATATTCAATAATCTGAGAACAGCGTTCAGCCACAAAAGGAAGCCATACAGTTACCCGCCAAATTGTGCAGTCAACAAAACTCATAAAAAGCATTATAAATCTTCACTTACCTTTGCTGATCTTTGTCGGAATGCACTCCCAGGACTCCCACTTCCACAAGAAATGTTCGTTTTGTATATTGTAATGTCCATCATTTATGTCCAAGTAGCTACTTTTGTTAGCGCGTTTAGTACACAAATCCAAACGCTCGTGCAGGCATAACTTCAAAAAGTTATATTATAGGTCGAAGAAACTTGTCAAACTAAGTATAGAATCAATCTTTAGGATGTTGTTATCAGAAATATTCAATAACGTTCCAACCGGAGAATTCCTTTGTGTCTATAGAAGTAATGGAACGAAGGTCCCTATCATGTGAAATGCGCATGACCAGGACCTGGCTCTCTGCCAGACCACTGACTCAAACAGCTCCCATCCGGCTCCACATCACAGTAGAAGCTTCATTCAAGGTTCTACAAACTGTTGACATCTAGTGGAAGCCGTAGGAAGTGCAAACAGATCCATATCCTACTGTCTATTCAATAGGCGATGAGTTGAAAATCGACCAACCTCAGATTTCTCACTTCCTGGTTGGATTTCATCTCAGGTTTTTGCCTGCCATATGAGTTCTGTTATACTCACAGACATAATTCTAACAGTTTTAGAAACTTCAGAGTGTTTCTATCCAATACTACTAATAATATGCATATATTAGCAACTATGACTGAGGAGCAGGCCGTCTACTCTGGGCACCTTTCATCCAAGCTACTCAATACTGCCCCTGCAGCCATAAAAAGTTTTAAGGCAGCAGACGAATCCTCTGTCCTTTAGTGTTTGGGACTGGAATGTCTGTGTGGGCCTTATGGAGAACCTACCTAACTGTAACATACAGTAAATGGATTTGGGGACATTATATTTCGTCAGCCAAAATGGTGGTAACAATGATAGACGGATTAAGAAAATGAATGTCAGTTAAGTTATCTTATAAAATGTTAAATGTCGACGTTATAACGAAAACATTGTACCTTGAAGAGTTTTCATAATATGTACATGATGTTTACATATTGTGCGTTGTGTGAAAAATGTCCAGATCAAAGAGAATGTTTTTGTAACAATGAACTGTGATTTTAGTTGTCTAAATGTGAGCCTAGTAAGTTCTAATACCTTGCCTTGTAACAAGCTACACCCCAGGGAACCCAGAGAACATGTCAAAAAGACATTGGTTATGACAACATTTTAGTATGATTGAAGAGAATATGCCATGTTGTGTGGAAAGAGTTATGGATGGACAGAGCCCTGAGTTACTCCTGACCAGGTCAGGTCAAAAGTGTCACGTATTTAAATGATGCCTGTATTATTAGACAAACGTGGGAACTCAACTTCAGCCTTTACTGGAAATAAGATAATGGAGGGAAATCTAAAGAGTAATAATTATAGTAATAACATTGTCATAAACAATACAACCCAAAAAAATATGGATTGGTTTTATTAACTATGAAATAGTAATTATACGACAAGTTTATCTGCAAATCTATCAAACAGTCTGTTTCTGAATAAAACATTTAAAATGCAATGTGTCCATGATATATTAGAACCACATTCAAACAAATGGGTACATTTTCTTTCTTAGATGCATCAATTATATGAAATAGTTTGTTAAATAAACCCTTTTTGGTTAGCATGTACAAACAGTGAAAAATATAATATCAGTTTAAAATAGATTTTGAGATCTATATTTAACAGTGATCGTGGTCTATACTGTACGATCCACAGTGTTGCTCAGCCTCCTCCTGCTTACAGAAAACAAATCTGATGTCAATTCTGAAGTCAGTGGACCTTTGCCATTTTAAGAGCAGGTGCAAACATCTGATATCAACTTTGGAGGGGACAATTACATCAAATTTTCTCAAGAGCCATTCCTAATGGGGACACCAAAAGTAGTGCTGTAACACACAGCCTACGTTGAAATATGTTAAATGTATATTAAGGAACCATAATTACTGCTAAATGATAATTGATATGTAGTTAACTGAAGGGTTGTTCTAACTTGTTCAAATGTTTAACTCATTATAATACTACTACTACTAATAGTTATAGCAGTGTTCTTTATCAGTCCAGTATGTATGCCGGTATTTGTATTTACAACCAGCAATACCAAGAAAGGCCAGTAGGGGAAATAGTCCTGTACACTGTTTATGTGTGCAGTTTTCGTAAATACAATGAGCATGCTGCGATCTCATTTAAAATAATCTCCATAGAGAACCATCACAAAGTTGGTCTCAGTATTTATTTGACCTTTTTATTACATTTTTTCTGATACATTTATATAGTCATGAAATATGTGCCACTGGCCTGAGTCTACTACAATAGCTTTACAAGAACAAAAAGCTCAAAATAAGTACAGTTCTAAAAACGAAATAAGTACTTCTGTAACGTCAGGTGAATGATGGGTGTAGAGTCAGGCGCAGAGAGAGCAAAAGTATTACGGGGACAAAACGCTTTAATGTCCACAGCATAAAACAGGAACAGGTACAAAAAGGGTGACGCCAAAACACAGGCGCAAAACAACCCACAGACCACTGTTTAAATAAAGCTGGACAGCGAAAATCCCACAATCAAATAATCCACTCACGACGTAAAACATGAACACACAAAATAACAAAACGAATGTAGACAAACCTGAACATACGAACTTACATAAAACACGAAGAACGCACAACAGGAAAAATGACTACATAAAACGATGAACGAACGAAACAGTCCCGTATGGTGCAACAAACACTGACACAGGAAACAATCACCCACAAACTAACAGTGTAAAACAGCCTACCTATATATGATTCTCAATCAGAGGAAATGAATAACACCTGTCCCTGATTGAGAACCATATAAGGCTAATTAACCAACACACTCCCACATAGAACAAACAACACAGACTGCCCATCCCAACTCACGCCCTGACCAACTAAACACATACAAAACAAGAGAAAACAGGTCAGGAACGTGACAACTTCAATGAATAACCCAAATAAATCAACCAAAAATATCCTTCAAAAATACTTATTTATTGTTCAGTCAGTGTTTCAACTCTTCAAACAACAGCTATGGACAAGTATGTCACACAAAGAATGCAGTTATAAATAAAATAATGTAAAATAAATAATTACGAAGTGTACTGTCATGTACTAAAAACTGAAAACAACTAAACAAAATAACAAATATCATACTATACACCAGGGGTTCTCAAACAGGGGTCCGTGGACCACTAGGGGTCCCTGGTGTAGTTACAAGGGGTCCATGAAATAAAAAAGTGTATTGAACTTATTCAGTACCACAAGGTTTCCAGTAACTTCACATATAATATAGAAGTGGTGGAGGTCCCTTGAGGACCGCTCAAAACCTTGCCTGCCTTGCATCAAAATTTGCAGGGTTTCCAGTACGCCAAAAAGTTTGAGCACCACTGTTATACACACTACTGAACTAATGAACAAAAGAACCAAACTTACTTACATTTGCGGGTTTCAATGGATCCAACAAATTGCTGGCAGATATTTTCCCAATTGAGACTGTCAAGCCTGTCTTTACGTACATTACAGACAACTATGCCGTTCAGTCTCTCTTGGCGCATGCTGGTCCATAACCAAGTCTTCAACCTGTGGAGTGCACTGAAACTCCTCTCAACCCTACATGAAGACGCTGGCACCACAAACAAAATTCTGATCAGCACCTCAACTTGGTCAAACAACCCCAGCACCTCCACTGGAAGCCTCCTGAGGACCTCTGCTGCCTCTCCACTGCTGCTACAGGGGTATTTGTTGCGAAAGAGAGGCAACTGCACTGAAAGAGAATATATGTTCAGCTCAGGGTACTGATCTAGAGACTCAACTCCCCCGTGAGAAGCGCTCTTTCCAACTTTTGCAGGACGTTTAGACTGTCCTGGTCAAAACGGTCGCCACACGGAACCTCCACACCATCCCCAAAAAATTCTGCCCTATAGTGATCCACTGCTTTGCCAGCAAATCGTTTTGAGTGTGTCTCAATGGATTCAATGGAGCCAATCAATGTTGTTGCTTTCTCATACAGTGTAAGGTAGCTTCGTCATTTCTCTTGCCCCTAAGAGATGACCGCACACACTCGACTGCAGCCTGCATACCAGAGACAGTCTGAGTTTTCTTCTGCAGTGAAATGTTTAGGCATTCAAACTCTCCAAGAACAGCAGAGGCAAGTGTGAGGCCCAACACAGTCCTGCCTTTGCTGAAGTGCTCAAATAAGCCACTGGCAGTTGAAGCTGTCTTGGATGCAGTTTTTTTCCATCTCCTCTAGAAACATCAGTTGCCACTTTTGCAATGCCCTCGCTTGTTGTCTCCGACACCCTATAGAGCCCAATAATCTCCTCGTGAGGGACAAGGTCATGGTCAACATAATGCAGGCAGACACTCTCCTGTTCAGCACCAGACATCTTGAGTACCATCAACAATTACTGAAAACTGTACAATCTGAAGAGACCTAATCTCAGCTGCAATGCCTCGAATGACTGTATTGGGCATGATGTTCAGAATTTCATTCTGTGCTTTGGGGCCTGCTTTGGGGCACTTCAGTATAATGGTATCATCTTCTTCTGCCCTAAGTTTCAAAAGCTGGTATAAATTGTCATCTGTGTGGCCTCTAAAAGCTTGTCCCTGTCTTGCTATATGCCGCACCGAACTAACAATTTTCATCAAGCAATGCCGTGCGTCCTCCTGCTGTTTACCCCACGCGCTGGATAACTGGGCACTGATTGGATTTAGCTGGTGTGCTGTTACAGTTACAAAGTGGCGGTGGGTTTGGCAGTTTGATGTGCTGTGAATTTTACAATGGCTTTTCTCCAGTTCCTAAATCTTGCACTAATGAAGGTAGCATCTGCTCTTTGGCCAAAAGATGGCTGCCTTGAAAACCCTTTGCTACAGTGAAAACACAACACTCCTTTTATTGATGGATTATAATGTAGCCAGGGGAAATTGCAAAACCATCTCTCTTGAAACCTCAACACTGTTGGCAAGAGTTTGCGGTTCTATAAATTGTGGGTGTGACTGATATGGTTTTGTGCCATCAATTAGGTGACTGGACAATGCTGTTTCACTGTCCCTTATACTGTTGCTGCTGGCAACAAGGTTGACACCTGGTTCTGCCGTGGCTGTGAAACTGTCATCTGAGGTCTCTCTCCCTGGCTCTTTCCCTTTCAACACCCTCACTGACTCACAGTCTGTCTCCTAGAAAATAAATAAGGTGTTTGACATACTCCTAACTACTGGTACCCAACACTACACAATTAATAACAACAGCAAATCCATTGCCTTAATCAAATCTTGGTCCAGTCACCAGTTTAAGTTGAGAGTTGGGGTATCCATGGCACTGTGCAATTATGTCGCTATTTTACAAGTCTAAAAAAGAGAGAACCTTTCATAATGTTGCCAAACAAAGACTCAAACTTACCTGAGACTCCCTGGCTCTGCCAGTCTGTCCCTGCCTATCTGTCCCCAGCTCTGCTGTCTGTGTGCCATCTGTTGCCTGCTCTGCCTAATGACATCATTGTGAAACATTTCTATTAGCATTTCACTTCTTTCTTATGAACATTTTATCAACTAGTCTTTGAGATATTAGGCTACTAGGGTTCTTACTTTGCGTTTTGCTGTACTGAAAAATGCTCTGATGTCCGTCTTTTACATTTTTTCTGCCATTTTTCTAGCTGGCTGGCTGGCTGGCTGGACACACACACACACACACACACACACACACACACACACACACACACACACACACACACACACACACACACACACACACACACACACACACACAGTATAGCCAATGTGTACCTTACACATTTCATTACACGTTTCATTACTGATGATATTTTTATTATTATATATTGCAAATAAAATAAGAAAATCTCCCCCAAAAATCTCAAATGAATAATATTTTATATTAATTTCAAACAACGACATTAGCATAAGAAGATTTTACCAGTCCAGCATGGCATCCTCTCCGTGCAGAAACATGTCTTCCGCCTGGGAGTCAAAACTTGCCTCGCTGAAGCAACTCGGTCTCGCTTTCTCTATCAATTTCCTATATAATTTGGGTTACATCTGTATATCTAGACTTTGTTTTAGCTTTTCCTGATTTATTCGCCATAATTTAAATATATAAAATTGCTGAAAATGCTCTTCACTATGTACTGCTATGCGTAACACTCGTGGCTCCGTCAAGTAGGATTTGCAATGGCGAATGAACCTCTTACGACAAAGGCTGGTCTTCGAACGTATAACCATTACATATTGCCGTTTATCTCAGCTCATTGGCTATCTTCCAAGCTAGATTTCAAGATGATAGATTTCAAGCCAAAATACAGTCAATCAACAATAAATCGTTACTACCATTGGTGCGCAATGAGGTCATTGATTGGTGTCTTCAAATCGGTTTGTTTCGGTCAATACCGAAAAAAAAAGAGCCATCGTGTGTGATTGTGTTACTAACAAACAGAGGATTGCAATGAAACCAACCATGACTGGATAAACGTGTGTTTAGTGTGTGTATTTACCACGAATGTTTCGTCCAAAGTTGAATGAGACGGAAATCACGACGCAAGCGGTTTACAAATGTTTCGTTTTAGGCTATAAAAATGGATTTTAACAAACAAAACTAACATTCACTGTGGAGCTAGGAAAATTGGCATTGCCACCAGAGGAATATTGTCAAAGGTAAGCGATTTATTTTATTGTTATTTCTGACTTTTCTGACGCTATTGCTTGGTTGGAAGATGCTAGTAATACTTTTGTTAGCTGGGTGCTCTCCTCAGACAATCGCATGGTTTGCTTTCACCGTAAAGCCTTTTTGAAATCTGACACATTTTATGGATTAACAAGAACTTAAGCTTTTAAATGATGTAAGACACATGTATTTACAAGAATGTTTAATATTATGAATAGTGTATTTAGAATTTTAGCGCTCTGCAATTTCACTGGCTGTTGGCCAGGTGGGACGCTAGCACAAGAGAGGTTAAAGAAGCTGCGTTCTGTCCACAGCTCCACCAATTTGTCTTCCATCACCTCGATCCACAAGGTGTGTGTTGTTGTTGCAGTCCTTTTTGCCATCATTGATTTGGTCTCACATACTGCGTGCTCATTGGCTATTGGCAGTAGTCCTTGCTGAATAGCATTGTAGCACGGCTCATACTACAAGATGCATGACCAAAGGGACATCTGACAGGGTCCTGGAGAACGGAACAGCAATCACCACTCAAACTACGAGTCCCGACGTACTAATCCTTTCCCAAGTTCATAACATTTCACCCTGGTCATTAAAATTTGTCTGGGATGGCAAAAGCGTCTGAAATGAATGGTGAAAAATCGTGTAGTGTATGCACGGCATAAAATAACGAATTCATGTGGTCTAGACCAAGAGTCCATGGGCCCTTTCTTCAATTGTAAGAAACTCAAACAAACAGTACGTACAGTAAGCTACACTACAGAAGGGTACAGTAGAGTAGGGTACAGTGCAGTATAATAGAGCACAGTAGAGTACAGCACAGTAGAGTAGGGTACAGTATATTACAGTTGGGTACAGTACAGTAGATCACAGTACAGTACATTAGAATACAGTAGAGTGCAGTACATTAGAGCACAGTACAGTACATTAGAGAACGGTAGGATAGAGTAAAGCACAGTGACCGGTAAGCTGCTCTGACAGCTGATGCTTAAAGTTAGTGAGGGAGATATAAGTCTCCAGCTTCAGTGATTTTTGCAATTCGTTCCAGTCATTGGCAGCAGAGAACTGGAAGGAGAGGCGGCCAAAGGAGGTGTTGGCTTTGGGGATGACCAGTGAAATATACCTGCTGGAGCGCGTGCTACGGGTGGGTGTTACTATGGTGAACAGTGAGCTGAGATAAGGTGGGGCTTTACCTAGGTGTAATAGTTGACCTAGAGATGACCTGGAGCCAGTGGATTTGGCGATGAATATGTAGCGAGGGCCAGCCAACGAGAACATACAGGTCGCAGTGGTGGGTAGTATATGGGGCTTTGGTGACAAAACGGATGACACTGTGATAGACTACATCCAGTTTTCTGAGTAGATTGTTGGAAGCTATTTTGTAAATGACATCGCCGAAGTCAAGGATCGGCAGGATAGTCAGTTTTACGAGGGTATGCTTGGCAGCATGAGTGAAGGAGGCTTTGTTGCAAAATAGGAAGCCAATTCTAGATTTTATTTTGGATTGGAGATGCTTATTAATGTGAGTCTGGAAGGATAGTTTACAGTCTAATCAGAAACCTAGGAATTTGTAGTTATCCACATGTTCTAAGTCAGAACTGTCCAGAGTGGTGATGCTTGTCAGGCGGGCTGGTGCAGGCAGCAATCGGTTTAAGAACTTGCATTTAGTTTTGCTAGCATTTAAGAGCAGTTCGAGGCCACGGATGGAGTGTTGTATGGCATTGAAGCTCGTTTGGAGGTTTGATATCACAGTGTCCAAAGAAGGGCCAGATGTATACAGAATGGTGTTGTCTGCTTAGAGGTGGATCAGCGAACCACCAGCAACAAGAGCAAAATCATTGATATATACAGAGAAAAGAGTCGGCCCGAGAATTAAACCCAGTGGCACCCCCATAGAGACTGCCAGAGGTCCGGACAACAAGGCTATTGAGTCTGCCGATAAGAATGTGGTGATTGACAGAGACGAAAGCCTTGGCCAGGTTGATGTCTTTAATCGATGATGGTTATGATATAATTTAGGACCTTGAGCGTGGCTGAGGTGTACCCATTACCAGCTCGGAAACCAGATTGCGTAGCGGAGAAGGTACGGTGGGATTCGAAATGGTCGGTGATCTGTTTGTTGACTTGGCTTTCGAAAACTTTAGAAAGGCAAGGCAAGATGGATATAGATCTATAACAGTTTGGGTGTAGAGTGTCTCTCCCGTTAAAGAGTGGGATGACCGTGGCAGCTTTCCAATCTTTAGGGATCTCAGACGATACGAAAGAGAGGTTGAACAGGCTAGTAATAGGGGTTGCAACAATTGCGGCGGATAATTTTGGAAGGAGAGGGTCCAGATTGTCTAGCCCAGTTGATTTGTAAAGGTCCAGATTTTGCAGCTTTTTCAGAACATCAGCTATCTGGATTTGGGTGAAGGAGAAGCGGAGGGGGGGGGGGGGGCAAGTTACTGTGGGGCCGGGGTAGGGGTAGCCAGGTGCAAAGCATGGCCAGCCTTGGACAAATGCTGATTTAAATTCTCGATTATCGTAGATTTATTGGTCGTGACAGTGTTTCCTAGCCTCAGTGCAGTGGGCAGCTCGGAAGAGGTGCTCTTATTCTCCATGGACTTTACAGTGTCCCAAAACCTTTTGGAATTAATGCTACAGGATGCAAATTTGTTTGAAAAAGCTAGCCTTTGCTTTCCTAACTGACTGTGAATATTGGTTCCTGACTTCCTGAAAAGTTACATTTCAATATAAAAATATACCAATTCAAGACGTTCTATTGAAAGAATATCTCAAGGCCATCAGACTGCTAAACAGCAATCACTAACTCAGAGAAGCTGCTGCCTACATAGAGACTCAAATCACTGGCCACATTAATAAATTGATCAACAGTCACTTTAAACAATGCCACTTTAATACTGTTAACATATCTTACATTTCTCATCTCATATGTATATACTGTACCTTATACCATCTATTGCAACTTGCCTATGCTGCTCGGCCATCGCTGATCCATATATTTATATTTACATATTCTTATTCCATCCCTTTAGATTTGTGTGTATTAGGTCGTGGTTGGGGAATTGTTAGATTACTTGTTAGATATTACTGCACTGTCAGAACTAGAAGCACAAGCATTTTGCTACACTCGCATTAACATCTGCTAACCATGTGTATGTGACCAATACAATTTGATTTGATTTGACAGTAGTATTAAACCATTTTTTACAATCATTAATTGCTTTATTTTCAAACATGAAGTTTAGGCGTCAATACCGTTTAGGAGTAAATAAAAATGTTCCTCATCAATCCACACACAATACCGCATAATGACAAAGCGAAAACAGTTTTTTGAATTTTTGGCAAATTAATTCTATGTAAACAACATAAATACCTTATTTCATAAGTATTCTGACCCTTTGTTATGAGACTCGAAATTGAGCTCAGGTGCATCCTGAGCTCTTTATTGGAGTCCACCTGTGGTAAATTGAATTGATTTGGAAAGGTACACACCTGTCTATTTAATAAGGTCCCATAGTTGACAATGCATGTCAGAGCAAAAACCAAGCCATGAGGTCGAATAAATTGTCCGTAGAGCTTCGAGGCAGGATTGTGTCGAGGCACAGATCTGGGGAAGGGTACCAGTCTGCAGCATTGAAGGTCCCCAAGAACGCAGCGGCCTCCATCATTCTTAAATGGAAGAAGTTTGGAACCACCAAGACTCTTCCTAGAGCTGGCCGCCTGGCCAGCTTGGTCAGGGAGGTGACCATGAACCCGATGGTCACTCTGACAGAGCTCCAGAGTTCCTCTGTGGTGATGGGAGAACCTTCTGGAAGGACAACAATATCTGCAGCACTCCACCAAGCAGGCCTTTATGGTAGAGTGGCCAGATGGAAGCCACTCCTTAGTTAAAGGCACATGATAGCCCTCATGGAGTTTGCCAAAAGGCACCTAAAGGACTTAGACCATGAGAAACACCATTCTCTGGTCTGATGAAACCAAGATTAAACTCTTTAGCCTGAATGCCAATAGTCACGTCTGGAGGAAACCTGGCACCATCCCTACGCTAAAGCATGGTTGTGGCAGCATCATGCTGTGGGATGTTTTTCAGTGGCAGGGACAGGAAGACTAGTCAGGGTTGAGGGAACAATGATTGGAGCAAAGTACAGAGAGATCCTTGATGAAATCCTGCTCCAGAGCGCTCATGACCTCAGACTGGGGTGAAGGTTCACCTTCTAACAGGACAATGACCCTAAGCACACAGCCAAGACAACGCAGGGGTGGCTTCGGGACAAGTCTCTGAATATCCTTGAGAGGCCCAGCCAGAGCCCGAACTTGAACCCGATCGAACATCTCTGGAGAGACCTGAAAATAGCTGTGCAGTGATGCTCCCCATCCAACCTGACAGAGCTTGAGACGATCTGCAGAGAAGAATGGTACAAACTCCCCAAACTCCCCAAATACTTGTGGCAAACTTGTAGTGTCATACCCAAGAAGACTCAAGGCTGTAATTACTGCCAAAGGTCCTTCAACAAAGTACTCAGTAAAGGGTCTGAATAGTTATATAAATGTGATATTTCTGTTTTTATTTTAGCAAGAAATTCTAAAATCCAGTTTTTACTTTGTCATTATGGGATACTGTGCGTAGATTGATGAGGGGAAAAACTATTTAATAGATTTTAGAATAAGGCTGTAACGTAAGAAAAATGTGGAAAAAGTCAAGGGGTCTGAATACTTTCCGAATGCACTGTAAGTAATTGAGATTGTGAATAAAATGTATATGTCTGGCCTGTGTATAAAAAAGGTGGCTTAGTATGGCTACAGGATTTTCTTTTTTGTGTGTAAATCCCCCACGGCACACATAAACAATGACTTTGTACCATGTTATTGCCTTAGATTGAATTAGAACATATTATGATGTAAATAAATGTCCTAAGTGGAGACTTAACTGTTTTTTTGGAATAGTTTTTTTGTTCTGCAAATTGCACCACTCACCAATATAGGGCTCTGGTCAAAAGAAGTGCACGGTATAGGGAATGGGGTTCCAATTTGGACGCAGAGAGATGAAACCATCAGTGTAACGTATCAAAGTTACTCATCAAAGTTTATGATGAGTATTTCTGTTATTTGACGTGGCTCTCTGTAATTACTCCGGATATTTTGGAGGCATTTCTGAACATGGCGCCAATGTAAACTGAGATTTGTGGATATAAATATGCACATTATCGAACAAAACATAAATGTATTGTGTAAAATGATGTCCTATGAGTGTCATCTGATAAATATTATCAAAGGTTAGTGATTCATTTTATCTCTATTTCTGCTTTTGTGACTATCTTTGGCTGGGAAAAATGTCTGTGTTTTTTTTGGATTTGGTGGTGATCTAACATAAATATATGTTGTGTTTTCGCTGTAAAGCATTAAAAAAATCAGACACGATGGGTAGATTAACAAGATGTTTATCTTTCATTTGCTGTATTGGACTTGTTAATGTGTTAAAGTTACATATTTCCCCCAAAAAATTTTGAATTTTGCGCCATTTCAGCTGAATGTTGTGGGTGTTCCGCTAGCGGAACCCCTGGGCTAGAAAGCTTAAATGAGTCTCTTAGTAATGACTGTACTATTGGTTTTCTGTAAGCAGGAGGAGGCTGAGCAACACTGTGGATCTTATAGACCACTATGACTGTTAAGTTTACTGTAGATCGCAAAATCCAACAGAGGAAAGTCCAGAAAATAAATTTTTACTGTTTCATAAAATTGAGGCATCTAAAAAAGAAAATATACCCATTTGTTTGAATGTAGTTCTAGTATCTCATATACACATTGCATTTTCAGTTTTTACTTTGAAAACCGACTGTTCGATAGATTTTGCAATTTGTTACTTTTTTCATAAATAATAATAGCATTCGATCTATTTTTGTTGTATTGTTTATGACAAGGATTTTACTAGAATTATTAGTCTGTAGACTTTCCCTCCATTTTCTTATTTCTAATAAAGGCTGAAGCTGAGTACACACATCTGTCTGTCTTGTTAGATAATAATACCAGGATCATTTAAATAAGTGACACATTTGACCTGACATGGTCAGGAGTAACTCAGGGCTCTTTCCACACAACACGGCATATTCTCTTCAATCACACTAAAGTGTTGTCATAACCAATGGATTATATTTGCATGTCAGGTGTGGTCCGTCAGGTGAGGGAAAGGGCAGCATCAGTTTACAGACGGGAGCAGTGAGGTGTGTGGGTGAGTGGTTGTGTGTTGTATTCCTCAAAGATGGAATTGTATTGAATGAAATTAATCACATCCAATGATTGAACACCAGTAGGGCAGAGTGCCACTAGTACTACTATAATATGTGAGGTGTTGTAGAATTTTGGAATCACTGTTCATAAATTTCAATTATCTTTATAGGTCTGCAACCCAGAGTGTGTGAAGTTCTGGTTTAAATGAAACAGACAGAATTCCCAACTCACAATTAGTCAAATCCAATTTTATTCGCGAGAGCTCTCCCGTGCATATACAAAGATGTTCCTTTTATAACATTCTCTCAACCTACGCACATACATACACACTAACAGGAGGAGAGCTATCCTATCTGCTTCTCTACAATTCTCACCACAGTTGATCACCACTCACCTGACAGTTCCAGTCCCCCCCAGATACGGGAAACCTGGAGGGGCTCTCCCCAGAGTTATCTTATCTCCCCAGAGTTATAGCCGGTTCAAACATAGGTTAAGGGTTCTCTTTGCTTTCTTTCGGCACACACAGACATTCCTCTCTTCCCCAGTCCAACCTCGTTGGACTTATGTTTATCAGCTTTAATTACTCCTTGTCCATGCTACATAACCACTAATCCCTAATGGTTAAGTTTCCGGGTAGAATTATTTCATCATTTATCTTCAACCGTTATAAATTCTGTTAACAGAGGAGGCTACAGCTAACAAAGACTGAGCAAATGTCAGAGGACACAACGTTGACCGTTGCATACACATGTTGGACTCTTTACAACTCTGTATCTACAGTAAGCCTTGAATACAACATGAATACAACTTGTATTTCTTCTAGCATATCAAGAAAATATATTATTATCGGCTAGGATGTACTACCACCAACCAACTCTGCGTTTAACAAGTAGACCTACAGTAGCAACACCAACACATCCTCATCAATCAAATTGATAGGTGTGGTTCCTGTCACACTGAGTAGGATATTTGCATGACATGTGGTCCCTGGGTGTAGCTACAGAGGATGGCAGTATGATATGCCACGCAGGTGTGTTGGCAGGTATTTGATACAGTCCCTTGCTCAGTCCTAAGGAGAGACACAATCGCAAAACAACCGGGAAGGGAGGACACACCAATCACAGAGGTCAGGTTTGATGATTATTTTCAGTCACTGATATTAGCAGTGTAACTGAGTGAAATGCTTGTATTTCAATTCCATTCAATTCAATGTAGGTTATTTTCATCAGAAAATGTAGACATTGACTGATATTCTGAATGATGTTTTTCTGATGTGCCTTTGATATGAAGACTTAATATGGTGGTGTTATTGTCACCTCTCTCTCTCTCTCTCTCTCTGTCTCTCTCCCTCTCGCTCTCTCTTCTGCACTCATCATTGGAATGTTAAAGCCGGTACTTCCAAACTGAAAAAACATGAACTCCTCCAACCATTCCTCTGTCCTCTCTGGCTATCTGGAGCCTGATTATGCTTTCTCAACTCCCTGCTATGCAGTCAACCTCATCCTGAGTCTACCCACCAATGGCTACGTCCTGTGGCTGATACTGACCGGAGCCGGAGGGACGATGGCCTCAGAGTTCTTCACTCTCAACTTGGCTGTATCTGAGATCCTCTACTGCCTGTGTACTGTCTTTGTATTTGTCTACATACACCTCCATATTCCCCCTCTCCTAGCTGTAGCATCATTCTTTAGTGGTTTTATTCTCCCAGGCCGCCCCATGTTCCAGTGCTGTATATGTTTTGAGCGCTACCTGGCAGTTGTCCACCCTGTGGTCTTCCTGAAGTACAGACCCCTGAGATACAAGGTGGGGTGTTCTGGATTGGTTTGGCTGGTTTTGATTGGGATCAGTTTTACTTCTATGCTTTTAAAAGACCACCAATTTGTCATATATTATGTGTATTTTTGTGAAATTCTGGTCTTACTTTTGTTGATGTTATTCTTCTGCCTCTCAGTTCTCAGGGCTCTGAAACAGCCTGGGCCAGGGGAAGGGGAGAGAGAGAGAGAGGGGACAAATAACATGAAGATGAGGGCGTTTAAGATCATTTTGATTATCGTGGTGTCTATGATGGTGAACTACCTCCCATGGGTAATGGTTTTCCCTTTTATTGGAGTATTAGATTCTGGGCAGTTCATTTATGCCACATATATTTGTCTCTTCATCAGTGTGGTCAGTGGGTTTGTGCAGCCCCTCCTCTACCTCCACAGGGCTGGCAAACTACCCTGTATCAGAGGTCTCTGAGGGAGAGTTGATACCCCCAGTTTCACCTGATACAGAGGGCCAATTGTAACCTTTTTGTCTACAAATGTTAGGTGATTATTTGTAAAGAGGTTGGTAGTTGTAGTTGTAGACAATATATATGTGTTTTAATTGGAGATGCGATATTCCCAGAACTTTGCAAATAATGGTCAGATGTTTCCAGTTGTCAGTTTCGAATAATTAGGAAATCCAGAATTTTGCAACACATTGTTTGATTAATTCGGTCTAATTTGGAAATATTACCTATCAATGTTCTTGCTAGTTCTTCACATTTCATCTTTGTGTCTGTATTTAATAGTGAGATGGGACAATAAGACCCACATTTTTTCAAATGTAAGAAAAATATATGTATATTACATTTACTTTCTTTTTTAATTCTTCATATTCAATAAAAGCTTGTTCACTCATGTATTTTTCTTTTTGTAGAGGAGAAACAATCTGGCAATCATTAAGTCTGAAAACTTTACAAAACTATTAGTAGTCTTTGCATACACATTTGGGTCTGTTAGATGGGTTTGTGTACAGTCAGAGTAAACAGGCTATTTGCATGTCAAGTCAAGGGAAATATGATATAGTCCACACGAGTGCAGGCAGGCAATGGGGCAGACACTCCTCTTGTTTGTGCTCTTTGTCTGCATCCTAAATTGCTCCCTGTACTCTATAAAGGGCTCTGTTCAAAAGAAGTGCACTATATAGGGAATGGGGTGCCATTTTTGATGCAGGTTGATTAAATCATCAGTGTGACTAAACACACAGGGGGAGTAGAGAACGGTCGGGTAGAGCAGAGGTCCAGGGTCTGTGACCGGCACAACCACACCACATCCCAGAGGGCAGGGACGCTCCATCCATACAGGTTAGCCAAACGTTTGTTTTTTATTTAAACAATTTGAATTCAAACCCCAA